>NC_053489.1:263696615-264045781 GCF_905171775.1 Rana temporaria | reverse complement strand
AACAAGAGGCAAAGGAAATATAACAGAGACATGACAACAATAAGAAACTGACAGAATTTCCCAACTGAAAAAAAAAAACTAAAAAAAAACATGCACCAATTATAAGGCCAACAAAACAAATAATAAAAAGTCCAAACAAATTTATTGGTTTGCACTAAAAAATCAGCCAATCCGTTTTTTGGGTCAGAAAGTACTCTCAAGTAATCAGGGCTACAACCAGTTGCTTATCATCCATGGGTGCAAAGTGTGTAGTGTACACAGGCCCCAAGGTGGATGAGACAAGCCTGAGACACTGCAGCCATGCCTGCCACTGCCTGCTCTCTGCCTACTCTTTGCCTTCTGCCACAGAGGATCTCTGTGAAGGAATTCTCAGTCACACACAGTTCCTGTTGTTGAAGCTGAGAGCGGCTGAAGCTGTGGGTGGGTACTACTGTTCTGAGGGGTGGGGTGCTGATGTCATCCACTGAAGCCCAGGAGAGACAAAATCTCCCATACCTGTAAGAGATGTGCCTGAGAGCGATAAGCTCTGTGAATTTGGTGGCAGAGCGGGGGGTTACTGTTCAAATGAGCTGGAGGGGGGACTGTGAGTATGGCGAGGGGAAATGTGAAGATTGAGGCTAGGGGGAGACTGTGAAGACTGAGGATGGGGGCTGTAAAGCCTGGGGACGGGCGGTGCTGTGAAGACTGAGGATGAGGGCTGTGAAAACTGAAAGTGGGGGGCTGTGGAGCCTGAGGATAGGGGGGTGTGAAGCCTGAGGAAGTGGGTGCCGTGAAGCCTAATCATAGGGGGCTGTGAAGCCTGAGGATAGAGGGGCTGTGAAGCCTTAGGAAGGGGGTTCTGTGAAGCCTAATCATAGGGGTCTGTGAAGCCTAAGGATAAAGGGGATGTGAAGTATGTAGATGGGGGGGGGACTGTGAAGTCCAAGGACGGTAGAGAGACTGTGATGATTGAGGATGGGGGTGGGGGGATTGTGAAGCCTTGAGATGGGGAGACTTTGAAGCCTAAGGATGAGGGGACTGTGCAGACATTCTCACTCCTGCACTATATACTGTAGGCTATATTGTACATTGTGTGTGATTTTTATTGTGGCTGGGGTGTTGCCTGGGTTGTAAAAGACCTAAGGCATGTCTGGGAAGTTTAAGTGGAGTAGTAATGCAGCACGCTATGCGAGCTGCAGCGAATGATGAGTAGTCGCCAAATTGCATTAACAGTGGGATGGGCTTAAAGGGCATGGTTAACTAAAACAAAAGCTTTCATATTATTTTGCGTACACTGCGTACACTGAGAATATTTAGAGCTAACATTTTATTGAAGCCTACCTTATAGAAGCCTGTCATTAAAGTAATCATTGACTGCTTAACTACCAGCAACTGTTAATCTGAAGTATATGTGATGGATCAGAACACAATAATCTAAGTTGGTGAAGTCAAATTAGAAAAATATATACATAAAACACATTTTCAGAAATAAAAAACTGAAATTGGCATGTGCGTATGTATTCACCCCCTTTAAAATTATGTCCACATGATATGTCATTACATATACACACCTTTTTGAAAGGCCCCAGAGGCTGCAACACCTAAGCAAGAGGCATCACTAACCAAACACTGCCATGAAGACCAAGACACTCTCCAAACAAGTAAGGGACAATGTTGTTGAGAAGTACAAGTCAAGACAAGGTTATAAAAAATATCAAAATCTTTGATGATCCCTTGGAGCACCATCAAATCTATCATAACTAGGGTTGTCCCGATACTAGTATCGGTATCGGGACCGATACCGAGCATTTGCATGAGTACTTGTACTCGTGCAAATGCTCCTGATGCTTCACCCGATACCTCGGATGGGAGAGAGAGGCAGCGGCGTACAACGGAAGTTGGTGGCCGCGCAGGACAAAACCCTCACTGTACGGAGATGGCTGCTGTGTGTGCGGTGGAATGAGCTCTGCATCAGACAGATGCCTTCTAGTGCCGGCCCCGCCGTGACATCAATCAGCGGTTCAGGACTCGGAGGTGGGATAGGAGAGCAGAAGAAAATGCTGCTGGAGCTATAGGGGAACAGCGTGCATGTGAGTAATAACCTGACGATCTGTTCTCACTCACCTACTGTCTGCATAGTGCAAGGAGCCCAAGAGCATCTCTGTCCCCCCCCCCCCAGCTCAACTCTCACACTTCCCTCCTTGCAGTGGCTTCCAGGTCACGCTTGTGAGACATGAACGATGTCTTAAAGAGGCCCGCTGATCTCTGGGTGTCTCTAAGGAAGGGGGGGGGGGGCTTTGAGCTAATGGGGGTCTCTAAGAGGGGGTACTGACTGATGATATAATGTGTGGTAACCAAACATTAGATCAGCAGCACCCCCCTTGGAGACCCCCATTAGCTCACAGCCCACCTTATATCAATGCCTCCTATCTGTGCCCATCATTGCTGCCGATCTGTGTCACACATCAGTACAGCCCTATAAGTGCCACTTCATCTGTGCCCATCATTGCCGCCTATCTGTGCCCATCATTGCCGCCTATCTGTGTCACACATCAGTGCAGCCCTATAAGTGCCACTTCATCTTCGCCTATCATTGCCGCCTATCTGTGTCACACATAAGTACACCCCCCTTGGAGACCCCCATTAGCTCACAGCCCACCTTATATCAATGCCTCCTATCTGTGCCCATCATTGCTGCCGATCTGTGTCACACATCAGTGCAGCCCTATAAGTGCCACTTCATCTGTGCCCATCATTGCTGCCTATCTGTGCCCATCACTGCCGCCTATCAGTGTCGCACATCAATGTAGCCTTATAAGTGCACTTCATCTGTGCTCATCATTACCACCTGTGTTTGCCACCTATCAGTGCCATCCTTCAGTGTGTGCCAGCCACCCGTGCCACCTATCAGTGCCATCTTTCAGTGCCAGCCATCAGTGAATGCCACTTATCAGTGTTCATCCGTGCTGCATAATCAGTGCTCCCAATCAGTGCCCATCCATCAGTGCCACTGCCAGACATCAGTTAGTGCCACCTTTTAGTGCCTATCAGCCAGTGGCATCTATCAGTGCGTCATATGACATAAAAAAAAGTATCGGTAATCAGTATCGGCGAGTACTTGAAAAAAAGTATCGGTACTTGTACTCGGCCTTAAAAAAGTGGTATCAGGACAATCCTAATAATAACCAAATGGAAAGAACATGGCACAACAGCAAACCTGCCAAGAGACAGTCGCACACCAAAACTCACGGACCGAGCAAGGAGGGCATTAATCAGAGAGGCAGCACAGTGTCCTAAGGTGACCTTGGAGGAGCTGCAGAGTTCCACAGCAAAGACTGGAGTAGCTGTATAAAGGATGACAATAAGCCGTACGCTCTATAGAGTTGGGATTTATGGTAGAGCGGCCAGAAGAAAACCATTACTTTTAGCAAAAAACAAAATGGTACGTTTTGAGTTTGCAAAAAGGCATGTGGGAGACTCCTAAAATGTATGGAGGATGGTGATCTGGTCTGATGAGACAAATTTTACGTTTTGGCCATCAAACATTAACATATGATGTAGCGGCTCCAAAAACCAGAAGCTAAGGCAATCAAAAAAGACTGTAAAGGAGGAAGTGCCAAAAATAGCTACTAATAAAACAGGTAAAATATCAATTTTTCTTGAAATAATATATTGATTTACGATCTATGCAGCATATATATCAGATATATGCAAAAATATACATACCTTTACAACCCCTTTAAGCTGATCAAATACATATTTAAAATAAGACATCACAAAGACTACAGGTTTTTTTTACAATAGCTGGAAGTCAGTGGAAAACATGCTGAGTTTGCTTAGGCCTCCACCTTTGACTGCTATGACATAAAGATGGAATGGTCACACGGTACATTTTTTGTAGTCTTCCACAAGTAAATGACTGTTAGTAATATGGAAAACCTATAAATTGTAGTGTTTTTTTCCTCTCAAATAAGCGGTTGTTTTTCTGAAATGGTGTGTTATGTAGCTAGTTTAGATGTACGTGTAAATAATACCTACTAATGTCCTTTATTAAGGCTACATGTAGCTTAGTTAATATCGTATTAATACAAGTCTAAATAATATCTTAAACACCTGAAATACCAGCAATCAAACTGAACCTACCTACAGAGTAATAATATAGAACCTTTTGGGTAATGCTTCACCCGCCAGCAGGATAAACACTATGAAATATTAAGAGCTTTTTTCCCAAGCTGCTTTTCTACTGAGTGAGCTGACTCAAAGTCCTTCAGAGCTGAACACTAGTAAAAACTCAGCACTGCATAAAGATTATAAACACACATCACCATCTCTTCTCTCTACACTATATTACCTTAAAAATGATATGCTCTTAAGGAGTGCCCAGCAGAGTACTGCAAATGGCTAATATACCATCAGAGCCAAATGCGCATTGCAAACCAGAAATGCTAAAGTTTCAACTGTCCTGTAACTACAATACCAAAAAGCTATCAAGAAATGTAAGTGCCATAGCTTATCAATTACCTAAAGCGGTTGTATAGTCTATTTTGTTTAAATTAAAATAAGAAAGTGTTATACTTACATGCTCCGTGCAATGGTATTGCACACAGTAGTCTTAAACCTCCTCTTCTGGAGTCCCCTGCCAGCACTCTTAACTCCTCCTCTTCCTGAGTGTCCCTCAGCAAGATAGCTGCTGCGGGGGCACTCGTTCTGACGTGCTACTGAGCTGGGCTTTGTGTGTCCATGCACACACACAGCATGGTTTGGCCCTACCCCACCACTTCCTTCCCACATGAGATGCAACCAGACACAGTGCTGGATTGTGAGATCATGAGAGGGCTCAGGTAAGTATTTGGAGGGCATTAATGTAGGGAATGCGAAGGTAGAATATTTTTTTCTTTAAAACCACTTTGAAGTTGACTTTTAATTAAACACCATTTTAAAAAAAAAAGTCAGCATGTTACTTTATTTATACATATAAATGCGCAGCGCTAGATAATAAACTCAATAGACATGGGTCAGTAAGTATATATTAGTGATTCCTAAATGATCAAAGCATAACTAATTTATAACCACAGAAAGTAATAATGTGCTAATAATAGTCCACATAGGATTACTGTTTTCACAGCAAAAACATGCAAAAATATGTGAAGAAAAAAACAAAAAAAAAAGTTCATATATATAGATATCCAGTAGAGACCTTCCAGTGTGGAAACATGGATATAATCATTCAGATGTTGTGCTGCCAGCCACCTAAAGTAAGATTGGAAGCTTACTGAAAAGCCTGCATCCACCCTTGTTCAGGGGGGTCAAACAAGACTCAGAGGATGGATAGGATCTACGCTGGAGCGTTTAGAACTTTCTCCACGGATAATCCACAGGCCATGTCAAAGGCGCACTTCCAAGGGGCAAACCATTCACTTCAGTAGGCATACACTTGCAGGTGTCTGGTGATGTTTGGTGGCAGTAGTAGCCCTCCCGCGTATGCTTTCATCAATAGTACCTCTATAGCAGGGGTTTCAAACTGGTGGCCCTCCAGCTGTTGCGTACCTCTATAGGGTTATGGTGTGAAGGCACCTCCGACACCCACAGACAGATTTTCCCACACCTGTTTGACTGGTGCATATCATTTCAATTTTTGACAGCAAGGCCAATTTTTGCTTTCATCAAGATCACCTCTATAGAGTTACGGTGTGAGGGCGCCACAGACACCCAAAGACCAATTTTTCCCACACCTATTTGACAGGTGCATATTTAAATTTTTGACAGCAAGGCCAATTCTTGCTTTCATCAAGAGTACCTCTATAGGTTTATGGTGTTAAGACACCCAAAGACACATTTTTTCCACACCTGTTACTTCTATCCAAAGTCTGTGGAGGAGACACCAGAATTTATCCCCAAAAAATCTTTTACCTTGTTCCTAGTGCACTAAATTGTGGCCTCATCATACAGATTGGCAAGCCATTGTATACAAAATAAATAAAGCTTGGAAGGAAAATTAAATTTTTATGGCTTTATAAATACAATTATCGCTGCAGCAGCTTCTAGTACAGATGTGCCACTTTACAAGTAGACTAAGCCCAGGTTCACAATGACTGCGGGTTAGAAATCATGCGAGTTCTCGCACAATTTCATAACCACATGTCAGTAAGACTTCAGGAGTGATTTCAGAGACATCTGTGCGGGTTCCTTTACAGATGTCTATGCAAATCGCCCACAGAAGTCACCAACAGTAGTACAGGAACTACGTTTGGGAATCTATTTGGATGTTGTCATTTCCGGCAATATCCACCGATTTGACAAAACGACTCAATTTGAACGTGGGCTAAAGGTGCCCCCCAGGCACTATATTGAAAGCATCAGTAAATCACTTCTCATTTAAAAATTATGTTTTTTCATTAATACATGTCCTCCAGGCAGTATTCGTACCCCCAGAACCACTGTAGGCCCAATTACTT
This sequence comes from Rana temporaria, assembly GCF_905171775.1. Taxonomy (NCBI): domain Eukaryota; kingdom Metazoa; phylum Chordata; class Amphibia; order Anura; family Ranidae; genus Rana; species Rana temporaria. The sequence continues at coordinate 264,039,347 of NC_053489.1, read as the reverse complement.
GCATAAAATCCTTCAAAATGGGCACTTTTGATTTTTAGGCCCCTTTCACATGTACGGACCGTATGTCCGCATTTTCATCCATCCGTTGCAGAAAACTGGACATACATTGGTCCCTATGTGATTGCGGGTGTCAGCGGATGACCATCCGCTGACACCTGTAATCACCCGCCTCCGCAAAGATCCGATTTTTCGGACGGAAGAAAATCCTATTTTTCTTCCATCTGGCGGATCGGATCGGGTGAACACGGACATACGGTCCGTGTTCATCCGATCCACCCATAGGGGAGAGCGGAGGAAAGACAGGGCGGTCCCTGCACAGTGTGCGGGGACCGCCCTGTCAGCCGACGGCTCAGCGGGGATTTTACGGAGTATCCCCGCTGAGCTTTACGGACACACGGAGGCGGATCATTACTGATCCACCCCGTGTGAAAGGGCCCTTACAGTTTGGGTCAGATAGACTTCAATAGGATTTGTTATTCAGTTCCAGTTTTGTAATGTTTGAAAGTTCTGGTGAAAACTGAACATGGGGTCGTTCGGTCCATCCCTACTGGTTATATATAATTGGCTGAATAATATAATCACTTGAGCCATGTTTTAGAAATAAGAAATAGTTTTAATATGCTACACTTTGTTGAAAATGGTGATATAATAAAGTAAAGGAATGTAAATATAGCCAAGAAAATGTGGAAAATGTGTGTGTGTCTATCTGTATATAAACATCTAGGGGCCCTGGGGCAAAAAAAAAATTGGTTTTCAGAGAGACTTTCAGATTGGCTTTCCACACTATGAATTATCTATCACATTTACAACATGTAAACATATATGATCTTGTGGAAGATAAAATCTCTGTCTAATTTTCTACCGTTTTTTATACTGTTCCAGAAAATAACGCTCTAGTGTATGAATTATTCTTATGGATGATGGATATTTTTTTTTTTTTTACTATGTCTAATAGAAAATAAATACTGGGTTAAGGGTGCAGGTATATTTTTTGTTCATTGCTTTCCATTCCGTTTAATAAGATTATAATTTTTATAATGTGTATTTTAAAGCGGTGGTTCACCCTCAGTGACACGATTTTACCATCGAGACAGGCATTGTAGCGCGAGCTACAGTATGCCTGTCCCGATTTTTTTACCCCCGTACTCACTGTGTACTCGTACATTATAGATTTCGGCTCCTGCGGGGAATGGGTGTGCCTATGGAGAGGGAGGATGATTGACGGCCGGCCCTGGCACGTCACTCTCCCCGAAGACAGCCGGAGTAGGTCTCGGCTCTTCACGGCGCCTGCGCACAGGCTATGCGCAGGCGCCGTGAAGAGCCAAGCCTATTTCGGCTATTTCCGGAGAAGCGTGACGCGCCAGAGCCGGCCGTCAATCATCCTCCGTCTCCATAGGCACGCCCATTCCCCGAGGGGAGTTGGTATCTTCGATGTACGAGTACACGGTGAGTACGGGGATAAAAAAATCGGGACAGGCATACTGTAGCTCGCGCTACAATGCCTGAGTTTATGGTAGAAGAATTTTTTTTTTTTTTTTGGGGGTTTATAGGGTGAACCCCCGCTTTAACTTTCAAAATTATAGCATGTATCTGTTTTCTGTCGAAGTATAACCTTTTTAAAAAAACATAGGGCCAGATTCACAAAAGAGATACGACGGCGTATCTCCTGATACGCCGTCGTATCTCTGAGAGTATCTATGCGGCTGATTCATAGAATCAGTTACGCATAGATAGCCCTAAGATCTGACAGGTGTAATTGACTTACACCGTCGGATCTTAGGATGCAATACTTCGGCCACCGCTGGGTGGAGTTTGCGTCGTTTTCCAGCGTCAGGTATGCAAATTAGCTTTTACGGCGATCCAGGAAGGTACGGGCGTTCGTTACGTCGTCACTAGTCGGTTTTTCCCGTCGCAAAGTTAAGCCTGCTTTTTCATGGCTTAACTTTAGACTAGCCATGTTAAAGTATGGCCGTCGTTCCCGGGTCGAATTTCAAATATTTTTTTTTTTCCGTAAGACGTCCGGGAATACGAAAGTACGTTACGCACATCGCCATTCAATAAACACGTCGGGGCGCCGTAATTTCACGTCGGGAAATTTCCTAACGGAGCATGCGCAGAATGTTCGGCGCGGGAACGCGCCTAATTTAAATGGTACACGCCCCATTTGAATTAGGCGGGCTTGCGCCGGACGTCTTTACGTTACTCCGCCGCAAGTTTATACTCAAGTTCTTTGTGAATCAAGCACTTACGAGGAAAACTTGCGGCGGTGTAACTTAAAGACGATACGTTACGCCGCCGCAGTTCTCTATGAATCTGGCCCATAGTACCTTAGTACTAGGTTGTTTAGTTTGGGTAATTCACTTGTCTCTGTTATCTTTTCAGAAAATATACTTTGCAATTAAATATAGCAGTGGTCTCCGAAATTGTGGTATGGGGGTTGGATGTGGCCCTTTGCTTACTTTTATATGGCCCTTAGGGCACTATTCCACCAACTGACACCATCAATGGGGCACTATTCTTCCCATTGATATCAACAATGGGGCACTATTCCTCCCTTTAAAAAGTTTGGCAACCCCTGTAAAAGAGCATTTAAGCCAGCATTTACTAAGCACTGATGTCTTGATTTCAGTAAAGAGATTATGAAAAACTGTATACAAGCACATGCTGGGACTGACAATCTTAATTGCTCACTGCACAAAGAGGATATTGTACTAAAAAAAGAAACTCCTCCTAGAGTTAAGTGATTTGGGAGACATTGTGATAAATATGAAACGTTCATAATTTTGTGCAAACCTTAATGTACATTGCAGAATTCAGCTTTCATTTGAAAAGCCATTAATGTCTTGATTCCAGTCTGCAGGGCTCAAAGGAATTATTTCCCAGCAAAATATAAAATTACGAAATCAGATTTGTTGGAAATCCCAATTTAAAAAAAAAACACATTTGTTACTTAAGTTACTTGGTATCTGAAGTGCAGTTAAATAGGGACAAGCTAATGGCTTGGGTCTGATTTGTGGAATGTTCATTGAATCCAGCGTAAAAAACAGAAATTGACAACTTTAATCTGAACCCCACTAAAGTTATTGAGAAAGGAATCTTCAAACTCAATTTTGTCCTATTCAAGGCTAATTGTTAAGGTTTTTTTTGAACAAATGGTATGGTTTTAAACAGAGGATAATTTAGTAGGGAGACTTTTGTTTTTGTATACGACTTTGGGGGTGACATCATTTCTTTTAATTACATGCTGGAAGAAGCCTTTAAACTGTATGCAGTGTTTTAGCCAGAGATGTATCTTGCCCTAGGCCGACAAGGCCTAGTCCTATGGCGGCACTTTGCGGGGGGCGGCACAGGCACCAAAGCGCCCCCCGCACAAAAAAAAGACCCCCAATCCATCCTTTTATTTAATCGTCTCCCGCGGTCGCCTTCCGGCTCCCTCATAAATTTAGCCCCCGGCGCGGTGGCCTGTAGCGTGGCACTTGCGCTAGCAACATACATGGGGCGTACTTGGCCAGGGGGAGGGAGCGAGGTAGGGGAAAAACAGGCAGCACACTCAGTGCACCCAGTAACCAACCTGAATAAAAATAAAAAAACTTTTTCTGCTGTCAGGTTTATATTGTAATTTACAATATGTACAGAGGGGAACAGAGGTGTGGGGGAGGAAGTTACAGAGGTGGGGGGTTACAGATATGTGGGGGGGTAAAGAGAGAACAGATATTGGGGGAGGGGTCCAGAGGGGGAACACAGATGTGTGTGTGGGGGGGGGGGGTCGTGGGATCAGAGGGGAACAGAGGTGGGGGGGTACAGAGATAAACAGAGGTGCGAGAGGAAGGGGTAGACATAAACAGAGGTGTGGGAGGGAGAAGAGATAGGGGAGGGTACAGAGGTGCGGGGAGGGTACAGAGGTATGAGGAGGGTACAGAGGTGCAGGGAGGGTACAGAGGTACGGGGAGGGTACAGAGGTATGAGGAGGGTACAGAGGTGCGGGGAGGGTACAGAGGTCACATCAGTCCCTGCCCTCGAGGAGCTTACAATCTAAAGTCCCTAACTCGCATTTATATATACACATGGTAAGGGCAACAATTTAGACAGGAGCCAACTGCAACTGGATTGATTGATGTATGGAGTGAATGGTGCGTGAGTGTGCTAATGTACAGAGAGGAAGAGGCGGAGCTCTAACAGGAAAAGGTGGAGCCTAAAGTGGAAGGGATGTGGTTTACAGATGATATGGCGTGTCTTAAACAGGAAGGGGTGGGTCATATTTAAATTAGGGGACGCATGAGTTTAGTCAGGCCTAGGGCAGCACAAAACCTAAATACACCTCTGGTTTTAGCACCATATGATCCACACATACAGCATCAGTAAAACCTCTTTGCGTGTATAATACATGTTTTTAATCATACATTATTGCTTGCCATAGATACAGCAGCAGCAGCACAATCTGATTCACTATAACAAAAATCCTTATAGGACATTCATGGGAGAATGAAACTCCTCCTACAAGCTTTAACCAGACAGTGATAGAAGTCACAAGACTGCTATGTACTGCTGATAAGAAAGGGTATTTAACAGTTTATATGTGCTACAATAATTGCATTTACATGTTTTGTGTACTGTTGGAGACCAGATATAGTGAATGCAGGGTCCTGGGTTTAGTAACACTTTAAATACAACTCCTGCCTCCACACTGCTAAACAAACCTACTACACCACTTTCATCAAAACCCTCTCATCCAAGCTTTGTCAACTATTTTCTTCCCTTAGATCCTTACCTCACCCCCCACTGCCTCCACCCACCAACTTGCTTACTGCCCAGAAGATTGACAATCATTTGAAAAGCAAAATCAACATAATTCGTTATCAGATATCCAGCGTCCAGCTTTCTCCCTGAACCAACACACTGGGTCCAACACCACACTCAACACTTTCCTCCTTCAACCCTGTTACCGACGAGGAAGTTACCAAACTCCTATCTACACCCCACCTCACCACCTGTCCCCTCACAATTACTGTGACCACCTTCCTGCTCTATCCTAAACTGTTTAACCCACATCTTCAACTTTTTCCTCTCTTCCGGAAACCTTTCCCTCACCACTGAAACATGCACTGGTTACCCCATGCTTAAAAAACACTAACTTGACCCCACCTGTTTGAATAACTTAAGACTCATTTCCCTGCTCCCATTAGTCTCTAAGCTTCTTGAACGCCTTGGTTGTTGTCAGTAAGGCAGCAACCATATGAGTTGCTACCTCACTGACAACAACCTTCTCGATCCCCTACACTCTGGCTTCCACCCACAACATTCCACTGAAACTGTCCTACTAAAACTCAGCACAAAAAGTGTAGCTGCTGATCTTTAATAAACAGACACTCACCTGTCCCACTGTCCAGCGATGCAGCCACCCAAAGCCTCACTTCTCTCCCCCTCCTCTCTGCGGTGCCGCCATTGCAAGCATGGGCACCCGGATGTGGCTTCACAGACAAGCGAATGCAGAGCTGCACGTTATGCATAGCCAGGCAATCTTCTGGGACTTCCAGAGAGGGAGGGGGGATAGGTGAACTTATGCTTGGTGCCGTGGCGCCAGGAGAGGAAGTGGGAGCTGGATACCTGTGAAAACTAGTTACCAGCTTCCCCCCCCCCCTCAAAAAATGACATGCCAAATGTAGTACTTAAAGTGGAAGCTTTAAACAATTCATTGTAACAAAGCATGCTCCCTATGTTAAAAGTGTAATGGTTGCTATTTTGACCCTATTTGTTCCTATTGTCTAACAACAAAATCTAAAATATACTTTTACATATTTTTGAGGTATTTATTTTATTGTTATTTTTATCAGAGTATGCAGGATCATGCATGCTGTGATTAAGAAAAAAAAGTAGATTTATATAAAAACAAACTGGGTCTTTGTCTACATGAAGATAATAAGTTGGTTTGATAATTTGGTATGGCTACAGCCACTTCAACCCTGCATGCATATACATCAGTGAAGATCATTTGCTCTTTACTCCCTCCACTCCCTTCGTTCTAAACCTGGTCCATCATTATTGCAGCTTTAACTTGTCCTGGGTCAGCTGCTTCCCAAGGACACTAAGAAACTATTATACTTCTCATACTATCTCACCAGTTTGGTGCCTGGAGGCAAAATTCAAGCTTTCTGCCCCTTCTCCTGAAACAGCCCTAAAGGTTCTATAAACTCCATATCTACCATAACTCCAATCTCTTAAAACACCTATACTCACGATAATGACAAGTCCCTCCCATGTATCCAGTGTCAGAGCAGTTGCAGTAAAAATCACTCCATGTTTGTGAACATTTTCCTCCATGCTCGCAGTAGTTGGGAAAACATCTGAAAATATATAAAAAAGATAAAAAATTACTGATATCTATGCTGAGGTCAGCAACACTAAAAAAAGAAATATATTTTATTAGGATAATTCGGAATAATACTGGAATGTAACATATAAAAGTTCTCAGTGAGCCTCATTAACAAGAATACAAGTGATAGCATATTTCAAAATTTCAGCTGTAAATGTCACTCTTGGCAATATTATGGTTCATAATTTAATGCCCAATATAACACATAGTTAGTAATGATCCACACAGAGCAAATTGGTCCTCATTTTAGTCATGATTAACATCAGATCAATCACAGACAATTAATTACCAGCATAAAAATGACTATTAAAAATTATTAATAGATATAGATTTTGAAATTTCTTTTTAAATTGCTTCATTGCTTACTGCATTAGTCTGATTAGAATGTCTGTTCTTTGCTAAATAGGAAATATTCTGTAATGGCTATTTCTAAGGTATTCCTGTCAAAAAAAGCGAATTCGAGTGATCATGTATTTCAAGTGTATAAAATACTGAGCCCTCACATAATAATGGTGTTATACAAGAACATTCACAAGCCTAAATTTGAATATTAATAATACCTATAAATCATAGAGTTAGAGAAACAATAAAAGAAATGTATTTCTATAAAACAATGGAGTTTCTCAGATATGTAAGAAAAGGATATGCAGCAAGCTCTATAGCAAGAGTTCTTAACTGGGGGGTGGGTGGGTGGGTTCCATACCCTCTAGGGATATAGAAACCAAATTATGGGGGTATGGGACTGGATCTCTGAATATATAAAACAAAATTGAAACAAGATTCTCTGCTTTTGTTATGGAATTATCTTAATATTTCAGATGACATTTGCATACCATTATCAATAACTGGCCCAAAATTCCATGTTCTGATTGCACAACAGTGACAGCAATAAGCTCACTACTTGTAGCCAACTTGTGTATTTGTAATTTGCTATTTTTATATATTTAAAAAAAAAATCTTAACAATTGTCTCACAGCAGTTCTGTTTTTAGCTATGTATTTATATGTCAGGTGACACCAAGCTATTGCCATATTTTAAAGTCAAACTGGTAAAACAGTATTGTTCACATAATGATGACGATGGGGGTATAGGGAAATCCACTGTTAGGCTTTAATCATAACAAGCTTAAGAGCCCCTGCTCTAAGTTCTGTAAATTTGCCAACAAGCCACACCAAGTTACGGTAATTATTCTCTCTAAATAGTAGTGAGCAGGCTGGAATTGTATATATTTTGGTAACAGTTTGAATCATTATTTTTACACTTTATTATTCTTTTTTGTAATACAAGTGTTTGATTGCTAAGCATTGATAAGAACATGGTATTGAATCAATTTACCTGCTAACAACCCCACGGGTGGGGGGGGGGGGGTTATAAATGATCAGTTCATGGATTAAAAAAAATAGGCTTTGATACTTTGATAAAGCACAATTTGTGTGTGAAATGCGCTGTAAGCCGTTCCTCCCTTGCTTGTACATGTAGTGCTCTTCATGTTTTTCATGGTTTTATGCAAATAAAGGCATTTGGTTCCCAGTTTGGTGTGCAGCCATCCGGACTTTCCTTAGTGTTGAAAGAAAAGTTATCAAATATATAACGTGTATGCAACCAATAGTGGCTGCTTAGCCTGTACAAAGAAATGACAGGCAGAGAGGAGCAGTTACAGATTGCATATATCTGCACACCTTGTGGTTACCTGCAGATAGGGTTGAATGGCCAATTCTGAACGTATTTGTTTGTGTTCAGGGTCACTCTATCCCTATTAGCAGGCAAGCACTAGGTGTCAGTAGTGTATTTAGGTTTTGTGCTGCCCTAGGCCTGACTAAACTCATGCACCCCCCAATTTAAATATGTCACACCCCTTCCTGTCAATGCCACACCCCTTTCTGTTTAAGACCCGCCCTGAAATTTTAGAGTGGGGACACTAGTTCTGAGGGCCTAGCGGGCATTGGATTACTTGCATAGATTTCCTCTCACTTCCTGTTTGGCTATGGGGCAGGAAGTGAAGGGAAATCTCTGCAATGGCACAGGGATGGTAAAAAAATAAACTGACAGGGGCTATAACCCTCCCTTACTCTATCCAAAATGAAAAATAAAGTGTTGCCTATAGTTCTACTTTAAGCACAAATGTCTAATAATTTTATGGAGAGGACTAAGAAGATATAACCATGCCAATGGTGCATCAGAAAACATATAGCACAGTGAGGAAGGTTTGTGGTCCAGGATGATAGGACAGTCAAAATTAGAAGTGGCTTGCGTTACACCTAGACCCCGTACACATGAACGAACATGTCTGCTGAAACTGGTCCGCAGACCAGTTTCAGCAGACATGTTTGGTCGTGTGTACGGCCGACCGGACAGGTTTCCAGTGGACATTTGTCCAGCCGACCGTTTTCCAGCGGACAAAAATTTCTTAGCATGCTGTCTGTACAGACTTACCCTACATGTCCGCTCGGCCGCCAGGTCGGACCTTTTTCAGCGGACAGTCCGTCCGTGTGTACGAGGCCTAACAGTGTAGCGCAAGCCGGTGGGGACCTTTTCTGTGCTCCCCCCTTGCAAAGTGCTGCCCTAGGCCTGGGCCTTGTTGGCTTAGACTAGGATATAGCGTTGCTAGGTGTGCAGATACATGCCAACAGTGACAGCTCCTCTAAGCCAGTCATTACAGCGCACAGGCTGAGTGGCCACTGCTGTCATCATAGCCGCAAGAATCTACTGATTCTCGTTGCTGGAATCTGGTGTGTGTGCAAATAATCACCTGTGTCAAGATCCTCAAAGATCATAAAAAGACTCTAGAGTTGGGTTTATGTTGGTTTATAACAGCTTAGAAACATCTGCTGTTTTTTTTTTTTTTTACATTGGAAGTCTGGCAGCCTGCCAAGATTCCAGTTCTAAAAAAAAAGTAATAGGGAAAACGCTAAGGTTTTAAAGTACATTTTTCACAATGCTTACAGATACAGATACATATGGGGGCTTGTTTTAAAGTGCTTTAAATACTTGTATTAAATATGTAAATATTTTAGCGTGCATGATGTGAGCACAGGTATACTTTAAAATTACCAACATAAGCCTTAGTTTCTGAAATGGCATTCATCCGGAAATGCTTTTTCTTTTTAAATGAAAATGCCGCCATGAATAGCACCAGGAATGATATGTGTTCTTCCTCAATTAAAGCAAATGTATATTGCTGTAAAGGAGCGCTACTTGTTATATAGATCTTCAGAGTCTTGTCTTTGTGTGACTCAGGCCCCATACACACGACCAAGTTTCTCGGCAGAATTCAGCCAGAAACTCGGTCGGAGCTGGATTCTGCCGAGAAACTCGGTCGTGTGTACACTTTTCAGCGAGGAACCCGTCGAGGAACTCGTTCGGCCGAAAAGAAAAACATGTTCTCTATTTCCTCGTTGTTCAATGAGGAAAGTCGGCCCGCCGAGCTCCTCGGCGGCTTCCACACTGAACTCGACGAGGAACTCGATGTGTTTGGCACGTCGAGTTCCTCGGTCGTGTGTACGGGGCCTAAGAGCCATTTTACACCGAGGCGGTTTTCAGGCATTTTAGCGCTAGACAATAGACGATAAATTGCGCCTGAAAACGCCTCTTGATCATTTCAGTTTGTCTTTTCACACTGGGGACTGTTTTCATCGGTCCAAACTGATCGCGTGTGGGCGTCATAGGTTATTTAACCTTCGGTTAAAAAAAGCAAACTTGCTTTAAAATGTAACCGATGGATTGCTAACCGATAGGTCAAAAACGATCGTTAGTATGCAAAAGCATCGGTTAAAAACCCATGCATGCTCAGAATCAAGTCAACGCATGCTTGGAAGCATTGAACTTTTTTTTTTTCAGCACGTCGTTGTGTTTTAAGTCACTGCGTTCTGACACAATCGTTTTTTTAACTGATGGAGTGTACGCACGACGGACCATCAGTCACCTTCATTGGTTAACCTAGGACAACTGTCCTTCAGACCGTTTTCATCGGATGGACTGATCGTGTGTACAAGGCTTAATGGTGGCGATCAGTGACTTATAGCTGGACTGCAATATTGTGGTGGACAAATTTGGTACCTAATCAACACTTTTGACACTTTGTGGGGACCAGTGACACTAATACAGTGATCAGTGATAAAAAAATATGCACTGTCACTGTACTAATTATACTGGTAGGGTAAGGGATTAAGGGGGCAGGGGCGATCTAAGGGTTAAATGTATGCTTAAGTTGTGCGTACTCATTGTGGGATAGGTGCTTTGAGTAGGAGAAGGCAAAGATCTGTGTTCCTAATTAGCATAAATGCAGGATCAATACCTTCCCTTCTGACAGAACGACAATCTGCCTTGTTTACATTGTCATTCTGCCTCAGTACTGTGTAATCTGCAGGTGCTGGCGGACATTGAGTTTGCGGTACCTGCCACTGGGCTTGTATTATGTATAATCACAGCAGGAGTGTGTGTCACCGGCAGCGTGCGCACACCCCAAAAGTATCAGATCACGTACTAAGACCCCCCCCACCCCTCTGTTCTCACTTACAAGGTTTACCCAAACCCAATTCAAATAGCATATACTCTGTTAATGAGCCCAAGTCTGGATAACAGTCTGCACTTTTTTGGATTTGTTTTGGGTTAGTAATCAAATAATCAAATTTTAATGTTGCTTACCTTGTTGTTTAAAGGGGTTGTAAAGGACATTTTTTCCCCCCTAAATAGCTTCCTTTACCTTAGTGCAGTCCTCCTTCACTTACCTCATCCTTTGATTTTGCTTTTAAATGTCCTTATTTCTTTTGAGAAATCCTCACTTCCTGTTCTTCTGTCTGTAACTCACCACCGTAATGCAAGGCTTTCTCCCTGGTGTGGAAAAAGCCTCTTGAGGGGGGAGGGGGCGAGCAGGCAAGTCAGGACACTCTCTACTTTGCAGATAGAGAAAGGAGCTGTGTGTTAGTGGGTGTCCTGGCACTCCTGCTCGCCCCCTCCCCGCTCAAGAGGCTTTATCCACACCAGGAAAAAAGCGTTGCATTACAGTGTGGAGTTACAGACAGAAGAACAGGAAGTGAGGATTTCTCAGAAGAAATAAGAACATTTAAAAGCAAAATGGAAGGATGAGGTAAGTGAAGGAGGACTGCACTAAAAGGTAAAGGAAGCTATTTGGGGGGAAAAAAAATTCCTTCACAACCCCTTTAATCATATATGTGCAGCAATAGTGTTGTATGTTTTGAACAACCTCTATAACACAGTTTATTCTTGGTAATTCAGCCTAAAGAAATCAAATTGCCACCTGCTTCACCTACTTTACTCACATCCATCTTATTCCCAAGATATTTACTACAATTAGAATTTTTTTTGTTCAACCAATCTTTGTTTTAGCTGACTATGAGTATATGAAAACCCCTTTTCTCAGATTCTCTCATATATATAGTATAGTACAGTAAATATATATATATATATATATATATATATATATATATGTATATATATATATATATATATATATATAAATATATATATATATATATATATATATATATATATATATATATATATATATATATATAGTATAGTACAGTATATGTATATATATATATATATATATATATATATATATATACCGTATATATCGGCATATAAGGTGCACTTTTTTCCACTTAAATTCAGGGTGAAATCCTAGGTGCGTGTTATATGCCGATCCCCGCTGTCTGTGAGGAGAAGAGGAGAGAGCAAGCGCCGATATAAACATAGCGAGTGGACTGTGTACTCGGCTAGGCTTGGCTCCGCTCACAGTCATGCCCAGTCCTGCCATTGGACCTGTGGTACTTCCATCATAGGAGCCTGGCCAAGGGGCGGGACTGCGAGAGGAGCCGAGTACAGAGCCGAGTACACAGGACATCCGGTTCTGTCTATCTCGATGCCGCAGCTGTAATTTTAAACGATCATGCTGCAAGGACACTGGGCAAGGTTGCAATGACACTGGGCAAGGCTGCAAGGACACTGGGCAAGGCTACAACGACACTGGGCAAGGCTGCAAATAACACTGGGCAGAGCTGCAGATGGACACTGATCCTTCTGCAATGATGGACAAGGCTGCAGTTGGACACTGATAAGGCTGCATTGATTGGCATTTAAATGTATGTTTTTATTCTTAAACTTCGCTCCTAAAATTGGCGCGTGTTATACGCCGATAAACATGGTATATATATATATATATATATATATATATATATATATATATATATATATATATATATATATTTTTTTTATTTACACCTGAAATTATTACGGTATATAGCTTCTATAGTACATTTTAAGCATCAGATACCTTGATTTTCTTTAAATGAGTATTTCTTTAAAAAAATAACTTTAACTTTTATAACATTTCTTCCTTCCTCACAAAAATTCCACCTGCAAATAAACACTATGAGTCTTGTTACATTTTGTAAAAACGAGAGCTATAAATTATATTTTTCTGTTAAATGGATAAATCTATTTTATTGGGCCTTTGCAATACAATTAAGAAGAGATTTCAAGGACAAACTCTTTTTCCTAAGGGCTGAACTGAGTTAAAACAGATTTTTCCAAGTTGAAAAGTTGGTTTAGGGATCTAATAAAAGTCAAGGGAGATTTAGTGTAAACATAGGATGAAGAGAAAAAGCAATTTTCAACTCACTTTAAGGTCATAAGGATATTATTGATGTGTTAAGCTAAGAAAACCGAACCAAGAAGTAAAAAAAAAAAAAAAAAAATAGCTTAACTTGCAACAGAATGGTGTCAAGAACTGACTCAGGTTTACTTTAGCAGCTTACAGAAAGAAAGTGGGTCTTAAGAGGAAGCACTTTACACAAAAGTTATACAAAAACATAACTTTTTTCTGTCAATGGAGAATCACTCCTGCTCTAAAATGAATGCAGCTATCTTGCTTTATAAACACAATCAGAAGCCAGTACATGTTTAATAAATCTGCTTTACAATGTCAGAACAAGAAATTGTAATTAAAGCGGAGTTCCAGGCTTTTTATGTTAATACTTTTAACCACTTCATTACTGGGCACTTAAACCCCCTCGTGCCCAGACCAATTTTCAGCTTTCAGCGCTGACGCATTTTGAATGACAATTGCGCGGTCATACAACACTGTACCCAAATTATATTTTTATAATTTTTTTCCCACAAATAGAGCTTTCTTTTGGTGGTATTTGATCACCTCTGCGATTTTTATTTTTTGCGCTATAAACATAAAAAAACAGAACATTTTGAAAAAAAACACAATATTTTTTACTTTTTGTTATAATAATATCCCATTTTTTTAAATAAATAAAATTTTCCCTCGGTTTAGGCCGATACGTATTCTTCTACATATTTTTGTTTAAAAAAATCGCAATAAGCGTATATTTATTGGTTTGCGCAAAAGTTATAGCGCCTACAAAATAGGGGATAGATTTATGATTATTTTTTTTTACTAGTAATGGCGGCGATCTGTGATTTTTTTGTCAGGCCTGCGATATTGCGGCGGACGTATCGGACACTTTTGACACAATTTTGGGACCATTCACATTTATACAGCGATCAGTGCTATAAAAATGCACTAATTACTGTATAAATGTGACTGGCAGTGAAGGGGTTAACACTAGGGGTTGAGGAAGGGGTTAAATGTATTCCCTCATTGTTTTCTTACTGTGTGGGGGGAGGGGACTGACTGGGGGAGGTGACCGATGCTGTGTAACTATGTAAAGGGACACAGATCGGTCTCCTCTCTCCCTGACAGCACGTGGAGTTCTGTGTTTACACACAGAGCTCCACGTCCCTGCTGTCACCGACGATAGCGGCTGTCTGGCGGACATCACGGCCGCCAGGCACTCGCATCGGCTCCCGAGTGATGCGCCGGGCACGATGTTTCCCCGCTACGCGCACAGGGAATGACAACAATAGGACGTCTAAAGACGTCCACTCGGCACTTGAGAGCCACGCTGTGGACGTCTTTTGTCTATAGCGCGGCCCTCTAGTGGTTAATAAACAGACACTTGCCTGTTCCGTGGTCCAGCGATGCAGCCGTCTGGAGTGTCTCCTCTCTCCCTCCTCTCCGCCGGCGCTTTTATTGACACTCTGGGCTCCCGGTCGTGACAGCTTTCGGCTTTACGGCCGGGCGTGCACTGCGCATGCGCGAGTCATGCTGCTCTCTCGGATTCGACAGGCGATCTTCTGGAACCTGTCACGTGTCCCAGAAGATCGCCTAGAGGGAGGGGCCGCCTAGGTGGAGAGGAGGAGTCGCCTAGGCGGCCCGTAGGTGGAAGAAGAAAGTGGGACAAGAAGCCCCACTCCAAACAAAGCCCCCATTGCCCCCCCAAAAATACATGCCAAATGTGGCATGTAAGGGGGCGAGGAGCGCTTAAAGCGGAAGTTCCACTTTTGGGTGGAACTCTGCTTTAAGCTGTGCTGGTAATTTGTTAGTCACTAATGGGAGCCGTGTATATATGGCAAAGTGAGAAAATGCATATTTTGCAAAACCGCAACAATACAGTCCTTTCTTTGGTTGGTAAAGACATGACAGTGTTTGTTCTCACTAATGACAAGCAACATTATCTGATGCAATGTAGCAAACATTTGTTTTTATTGGAGCTCAGTTTTTATAATCTTATCACTTTACGGTATTCTATGATTTACATGTGTTTTCTCTTTCTACATGATGAACCACATAGTGAATCAGGGGATGCAACATAAAAGTGTGTTGGATATGAAGCTTCTTTGGGTGGTTTTGCTCAACAACAGACTGAAGATTCTATAATTATAATTTTATATTTTAGTGTTTAAGTTGCTTAAATTAGGTAGTGCAAACAGTAATGGTAAAGCAGTCCTTGCATCAGATATACACTATATTGCCAAAAGTATTGGGATGCCTGCCTGTACACACACATGAACTTTAATGGCATCCCAGTCTTAGTCCGTAGGATTTAATATGGAGTTGGCCCACAATTTGCAGCTATAACAGCTTGTTATGGGAATGCTTTACAATGTATCTATAGAAATGTTTGACCATTTTTCCCAGAAGCGCATTTGTAAGTTCAGGCACTGATGCTGAATGATAAGGCCTGGCTCACAGTCTCCACTCTGAGGCCTCGTACACACGACCGTTTTCTTCAACAGAATCCATCAAGATACTTGGTGGCAGAACTTTTTTGCCGAGGAAAATGGTCGTGTGTATGTTGTTTGTCAAGAAAAGTGACGTGGAACTCAATGAGAAAAAAGAGAACAAGTTCTCTTTTTCCTCGTCGGGAGTCTCAATTTCCTCATTGTGTTTCTCGTCGGGCTGGTTTACAACGAGAAACACGTTCGTGTGTATGCTTAGAAACCCACGCATGCTCAGAATAAAGTATGAGACAGGAGCGCACCTTCGGTAAAAGTGGCGTTTGTAATGGAGATACCACATTTGTCACGCTGTAACAGACTGAAAAGAGCGAATCGTCTCTTACCAATCTTTTACTTAACACGCAGTAACATGAGATTAGCAAAAGCAGCCCCAAGGGTGTCGCCAGTGGAATCGAACTTCCCTTTTATAGTGCAGTCGTACGTGTTGAAAGTCACCGCGTTTGAGAACGACGAGATTTTGTCTTGACAGTGTGTACGCAAAGAAAGCTTGTCAAGATTCTCGACAAGCCTGACAAGGAACTCGTTGAGGAAAACGATGTTTCATTTACGACGAGTTCCTTGGTCGTGTGTATGAGGCCTCATTCATCCCAAATTGGCTCATCCCATGTCTTTATGGACCTTGCTTTGTCCATTGGTGCGCAGTCATGTTACAACAGAAAGGGACCATCCCTAAACTGTTCCCACACAGTTGGGAGCATGAAATCATCCAAAACGTCTTGATATGCTGATGCCTTAAGAGTTCCTTTCACTGGAAGGGGCCAAGCCCAACCCCTGAAAAACAATCCCACACCGTAATCCCCCCTCCACCAAATGATTTGGAGTGGTGTCCCAATATTTTTGGCAATATAGTGTGAATGAGCGAGTTTGGGGTGGGGTCCTAAAATCAACACAATGGAACACTTTTGGGATGAATTAGAGCCGAAACTGTGAGCCAGGCCCTATCTTCCAACATCAGTGCCTGACCTCACAAATACGCTTCTGGAAGAATGGTCAAACATTCCCATTGACACACTCCTAAACCTTGCGGACAGCCTTGCCAGAAAAGTTGAAGCTGTTATAGCTGTAAAGGGCAGGTAAACGCAATATTGAACCCTATGGACTAAGACTGGGATGCCATTAAAGTTTGTGTGTGCATAAAGGCAGGTGTCCCAATACTTTTGGCAATATAGTGTATTTTCATTTTAATGTAGGTGCATACATGATAAGTAATGTATTAGTGTATTACTTGTGGGTATTATTAACGTCTCACAGTACTGACTTACGAATGTCAAGGAGTCCAACACCTTGTTTGTTCAGGTGTCATTCCTTACTTTTTTTCTGGACTGAGCTGTTAAGATAACAAATTGTTATAAATCCTGGTGGCTGTAAAATACTTGACTGTGTTTCCCATGTTGTCTCACACAGATTGACCTTATGTTATAACCTTTTGCTCCAAAGTAATATTCAGAGTGATAGTGTCTCCCCTTACCTCATTGTCCAATTACCCCAAAGCACCTTTCCCTGCCCCAAAGCACGTTGTCCCCATGTTGTAGAGGACAAGGGCCTCATCCCCACAACCCTGGCCGATGGTTGTGGGGGTCTGCGGGCAGGGAGCCTATAGGAATCTGGAAGCCCCCTTTAACAAGGAGACCCCCAGATCCTGCCCCCCATGTGAATGAGTATGGGGTACATACGTCAGCGGGTGACCCACCCACTTGTGATATCACTGACTGGGGCATGCTGGATCGATGACATCACAAGTGGGCGAGGTCACCCGCCGACATCATCTGGTGCCTCAGCCCCTTATCTATATAAGAAATGTCAGACAGATGAGCAGGCAGTCTGCGGGAGCGTTCGACCAGGCTAGAGGTTTCTTTTTTTCTTTCTTTTGGGTTCAGTGGTGCTGCGGGTGGTGTAAGATGAATCTGCATTGGGGGACATTGGTCTTATATGTTTTTATAAAGGAATTGCACATTTTTGGTGAATCAGTATACGCATTCACATGGGGGGGGGGCAGAATCTGGGAGCCTCCAGATTCCAATAAGCCCCTGCCTGTGGACCCCACAATCACTGGCCAGGGTGGTAGGAATAAGGCCCTTGTCCCCATCAACATGAGGACAAGGTGCTTTGAGGTGGGGCAGAGCCCCCATGCCCCAAAGCACCCCCCATTGCTCGCCCCCTCCACTTTCCTGGCCTGTCGAGCTGTATGCTCGGATAAGGGTCTGGTAGTCTGGTATGGATTTTGGGGGGACCCCACACAATTATTTTTAAGGGTTCACCTTAGAATCCATTAGACACCCAAATGGCCTAGTATTAATTTGGGGGCACCCCACACTGTTTTTTTTTATATTGTATTGCCGACATTGTTTTGTTTACATTTCAGCTGTCAGTGGAAAAGTCAACTGACAGCTGATGACACATTGGTTGTTAAGGGAGCAGTGGCCAGTTTACCAGCCTGCTGCTTAACAACCAGCTATTCTTTACAAGAAAATTCAATTAGGTCGATAATTTTTCAACCAATCAAAATTCAAATCGTTTTAAAAATGTTTAATTTGTTAGGAAATGTATAAACAAAACTAAATTTAACAAAAAAGAAAAGAAATAGAACTAATTTTGAAACCACACAAAATGAATTCTGAAACAAAATGAAATTAGTAACATGACAAATATATACGATCCAAAATAAATTGTCCTTTCTGCCCATGTCTACCGGTGACCTTAGTTGTGCTAGGCAGAAGTGCTAACCACTTAACCACTGTGCTCCATGGTGATGATTCCAGATTCTGCTGATACTACAGTGCTTTCCAAACTCCAATGTCAAAAAAACACACTCCCTCACCAAGTACATAGGACCCTAAATTATAAAGGCCTTAATTTGTTCAAACGTCTCCTTATAATGATCCCACAAAAGTATAGAGTACTCAGCAGTCGACTGAACTACAGCAATGCTCTGTACCTGGGTTTGCCTGCTTGTACCATCCACAAGCTACAGTTGATTCAGAATGCTGCAGCGAGACTACTGACAGGCGTTGGTCGTCGTGACCATATCACCCCATCCCTTAGAGCCCTACATTGGCTGCCCGTAAAAGAAAAACGGGATGTCTTGTCCATAAGGCATTGCATGGATGTGGCCCAGAGTACCTGAGGGAAAAATTCATTAAGTATGTGCCTACCCGATCGCTGATATCGGCGAATCTGGCCAAGTTGAGGGAGGGAGAACGAGTGAAGTACAAGGAGCTGAATTTTGGAACTCCATGCCCCTGAAACTGAGACTTGAGGATAACCTTTTGAAATTCCGAAAGGAATTGGAGTCACCTAATTTTATTGTGGTGTGCCGGACTGACCCCTAGGTTTTTACTATGTGTGTTATCATACTGGTATGTTGTTTTTTAAGGTCTTTTAATGCCAATGTTTTGCATCATGCACATCAAGGCCTTCGGATAAGACTGCGTAGATTTTGCACTTTATTAAATAAATAAATAAATAGAGAGGACTTCCACCTCCTCAGAACGTCAATCCTTACATTCTTACACAAACTGTGTTCTGCCGAGATCACTGAAGGTAATTACTGGCTTTGCAAACAGGAACAAATAATTGCGGTTGGCGACAGCCTGTCATTGCAGTAAATTAGCTTGATATCTCAAAGCTGTCAATCCCAGCAGCAGGAATCAGTAGTAGTTGCCACTGGGGTTCACAAAATGACAAAACACACGTCTGAATCTAATTTCTACAGATACCTATCCTCATGTCTGGTATACATGTCTAGCATACAGTGGGGATCGAAAGTTTGGGCACCCCAGGTAAAAATTTGTATTAATGTGCATAACAAAGCCAAGGAAAGATAGAAAAATCTCCAAAAGGCATCAAATTACAGATTAGACATTCTTATAATATGTCAAACAAAGTTAGATTTTATTTCCATCATTTACACTTTCAAAATTACAGAAAACAAAAAAATGGCGTCTGCAAAAGTTTGGGCACCCTGCAGAATTTATAGCATGCACTGCCCCGTTTGCAAAGCTGAGACCTGCCAGTGTCGTGGATTGTTCTCAATCATCGTCTGGGAAGACCAGGTGATGTCAATCTCAAAGGTTTTAAATGCCCAGACTCATCTGACCTTGCCCCATCAATCAGCACCATGGGTTCTTCTAAGCAGTTGTCTAGAAAACTGAAAATAGTTGACGTTCACAAAGCTGGAGAAGGCTATAAGAAGATAGAAAAGCGTTTTCAGATGTCAATATCCTCTGTTTGGAATGTAATTAAGAAATGGCAGTCATCAGGAACAGTGGAAGAAAAAAAAAAATAGACAGAACAGCTCGCAGGATTGTGAGAAAATAAATTCAAAACCCATGTTTGACTGCACGATCCCTCCAGAAAGATCTGGCAGACACTGGAGTTGTGGTACACTATTCCACTATAAAGAGATACTTGTACAAATATGGTCTTCATGGAAGAGTCTTTAGAAGAAAACCTCTTCTATGTCCTCACCACAAAAATCAGCGTTTGAACTTTGCAAATGAACATATAGACAAGCCTGATGCATTTTGAAAACAAGTTCTGTGGACCGATGAGGTTAACCAGTTAGCAACCGCCCTATAGACGAAATACGTCTACAAGGCGGTTGCTTAACTCTGGGAGGGCGTCAATGTACGTCCTCCCAGAATCGCGCTCCCATAGAAGAAATACTGCTATAACGATAAGTACCAAAAAAAAAAAAAAAGACCAGCATACTGCAGATGTCAGCAGTATGCTGGATCTAACTGCAGAAAGTTGATTTTTGGGTGAACTCCCGCTTTAGGCATGGGGGTGGATCAATCATGCTTTGGGGTTGTATTGCATCCAGTGGCACAGGGAAATTTCACGAGTAGAAGGAAAAATGTATTTAATAAAATTTCAGCAAATTTTGGATGGTAACTTGATGCCATCTGTGAAAAAGCTGAAGTTAAAGAGAGGATGGCTTCTACAAATGGATAATGATCCTAAACACACCTCAAAATCCACGGGGGATTACATCAAGACGCGTAAACTGAAGGTTTTGCCATGGCCTTCACAATCTCCTGACCTCAACAAAATTTATGGATAGATCTTAAAAGAACAGTGCGTGACAGACAGCCCAGAAATCTCAAAGAACTGGAAGACTTTTGTAAGGAAGAATGGGCAAAGATACCTAAAACAAGAATTAAAAGACTCTTGGCTGGCTACAAAAAGCGTTTACAAGCTGTGATACTTGCCAAAGGGGGCAGTACAAGATATTAACTCTGCAGGGTGCCCAAACTTCGCCATTTTTTTGTTTTCTGTAGTTTTGAAAGTGTAAATGATGGAAATAAAATCTAACTTTTTTTGACATATTATAAGAATGTCTAATCTGTCATTTGATGCCTTTTGGAGATTTTTCCATCTTTCCTTGGCTTCGTTATGCACATTAATACAAATTTTTACCTAGGGTGCCCAAACTTTCGATCCCCACTGTATATGTTTTTTTGCTATGTTACTTTTCCTAATATAAAACTGTGATAATAAAAGATCTGTGATCATGATGAGTCTTCTCAGTAGTGAATAGTTGTGATGTGTACTGTACTATTTACATACTAATTGTTGTAAATATTTGGAAAACAACATTTCAAGTTCACTGAAACTAAATCTTGTATTTTTATGTGCCATACACATCCATAAAAATGCATTACAGTATAATACAAATTCTATTTCTCCACGTGACACTTTTGATTTATGTGAGAGAGGTCTGCATTCAAGTTAACATTTGGTGGCGACATTAGCAGGGTTTGCAGGTTTGGAGGCTAGTATGAAAGCTATTAATCAAGTTGGTCAGGCCTTTCCTAAGGGTGACACCACAAACCCTTTTACTGTAATGAGTTTCCTTCTGATGCACTGGCATCTAAGCTCCTGCTATTTCATTCATGGTACTTCATTATAAGCTCACACATTAAATACATATTTTGTCACAGATAGATATGAGGAACTGTTGTCATGGACAGGTATGAATGTCAAGACATTGATTATTCCATTTTCTTTGCGAAAACTAAACGTAGTGTATGGCAAGAAATAAATAAAAAATACACTATTCTATATAGCCAACATTTATATACTGTAATGTATGTCTTTTAGTTTTCTGTTTGTAAACTAAGTACATTTTCTGCAAGCTCAGAAAAAATCCTGTTGATTCTGCTAGAAATGTAACTTCATGTGCATTAAACTGGGGTCCTGACCAGAGCACTTTTTACAATTTGACACTGTGTGGCTTTAACTGACATTTGCGTGGTCATGCAATGCTGTACACAAACAATTTTTTTTTTACCACAAATTGAGCTTTATTTTGGTGGTATTTGATTACCTCTGCGATTTTTATTTTGTGTGTTATAAACTAAAACAAGCAACTATTTTGAAAAAAATATATATTTTTTACTTTTTGCTATAATACACCCCCCCCCCCCCAAAAAAAAGTATTCATCAGTTTAGGCCAATATGTATTCTTCTACCTATTTTTTTGTAAAAAAAAAAAATCCCCAAGCAGTGTATATTGATTGGTTTGCACAAAAGATTTATGGTATTTTTATGGCGTTTTTATCATTTATATTTGTTTTACAAGTAATGGCAGTGATCTTTTTAGCAGTGTTGCGACATTGCAGCTGACGGATTGGACACTTTTGACACATTTCTGGGACCATTGATATTTATAGAGCGATCAGTGCT
Source organism: Rana temporaria (assembly GCF_905171775.1). Taxonomy (NCBI): domain Eukaryota; kingdom Metazoa; phylum Chordata; class Amphibia; order Anura; family Ranidae; genus Rana; species Rana temporaria. The sequence continues at coordinate 264,017,176 of NC_053489.1, read as the reverse complement.
ATAAATATGCACAGATTACTTTATCAATATCACTGGCAGGCTAAGGGGTTAATTCTAGGGGGCGATCAAGGAGTTAAGTGTGTTCCCTCCCTGTGTTCTAACTGTGTGGGGATGGGACTAACTAGGAGAGATGACAGATCATTGTTTCTACTTTGTAGAAACACACAATCTGTCTCCTCTCCTCTGACAGCACAGGGATTTGTGTGTTTACACACACAAATCCTAGTGCTGACTCTAGTGCAAATCCCGTAGTGCAGCCTCTGGCAGCGCTCACGTGCCCTCTGGTGGCTCTTCTGGGTATATATACAGGATTTCACCCAGACATTCTGCCACAGTATATCTGCATGAGTGAGACTGATTTACTAAAACTGGAGAGTGAAAAGTTTGGTGTAACTCTGCATAGAAACCATTTTTTTTTAATCAAAGCTTAATTGAACAAGCTGAAAATTGTAGCCAATTGGCTACCATGCACAGCTTCACCAGGTTTTGCACTCTTCAGTTTTAATAAATCATCCCCAATATTTATATGTTATATTGTTTGTTCTTGGTGTTGCTTATGTTGTTGTTGTTATGCTAAGTATACATTTGGATGAAGAACATGATATACATGCTCTTTCTCCAAGCATAAAGCACCCCAATAAAAGAAGGCATAGTGTCAGAAGATGGAGAATGGTAGGGACCATAAATATCCAGCATGAACTAGGGTAGTGTAAACCTTTTACAGGCATGGGAAATGTTTAATCTTTTGAGAGATGTACTCCATATTTAATGGTGTACCCTTACCTATATAAACAAATTACACGTGGATTGTGAACATAAATGCTGAATCAAGCTCGCAGCTGCTATTGTTTTAATTTTAAAGAATGGACAATGTGCAAACGCTAGAGGAGATTCAAGTGGCTAGAAACAATGTAGGTGTATATACAATAATGCGCAAACCAAATAATAGTGTAAATCAGGCTGCCAACATACCATATGGATGTAAGGTGAAAAAAATGTGAAAAAAATGTAGCGCCCAAAAATATATGGAGACCCTGAAAAGGGAAAAATTAATGTGTACCCTGAGGGTGGATGACTTAATAACTAAGTCCAGCACCCCTTAATACACAATAGTGAAATTGTGAAGTGAAAATATGAACATTGGGAGCTGTGGTGTGATAAATGCTCCTATGTGGCAAAATTACAGACAAAACTGTGCTCAAACCAGAATCAGCAAGCAAATGCACATATGTGAAATACCTGTGGTGTAAACCACCATTCATGTGTTAAAAAATGAAATAAAACCAACAAAGTGATATATATAACCAAACTGGATGTTTGTGGTATAGAGACAAAGAGTTAGCTGTAAAAACAGTCCTCCAAAACCAACATTCCACTGATGATCAGGTGTGCCCCAATGAAGTAGGCGTAAACCCAATACTGCAAAGAAACAAAGTCTGCTGGGGAATGTGGAGTCAAAAATACATATATGAACTTCCAGTGTTGGGTGGAGCAGATATCTTCAAATACAACTGTCTTCAGTGCTGGACAAGTAAATAAATAAATGGGTGGGTACCCTTACCAGAACTGGTGGACCCTCTCAACCACCATACGGTGGGAGGGTCATCAGAGCTTGTACAGACCGATTGTCTGGGTCCAGGGGTCCTCACTCCGCGTGTCCAAACCAGAAATGGTCACTGAAGCACTTGTTCTTCCAGGAAAGATGACCGAGATCAGTTTATCGATAGTTGCTCAAAACACCCAAAATGGTATAAGAAAGAAAAAATAGAGGTGCTCCTCATAGTGTAAAATAATTTAATAAAAAAGCATTCCAAATACACACACGTGGCGAGAAATGCAGTAAAAATATAAAAAACTTGAAATAGCCACACTTGAAAAGATCACTCAGCTAAAAATCAAACGAATAAAATAGCAAAAAGAAAAATAACAGCAGCAAACTCCCACCTTAGATAAAGGTGTAGGGAGTATTCCAAACAAAGTTGAGAATGCAATGGGAATGCAGTGGAGTAGTCACCCGACCGGTTTCGTCGCTAACGGACTTCAACTGGGGTATCTGACCCTCCTCTGCTGCCCCCCTGCATTAAATACCTTACATCCAGATCCCTGATTGCTGCCATCTGCTCCACCATGCCTAAACGGCGTGCGTTCCATGATAAGGAACTGGATTCATCGTCTGCGATCCAGAAGCCGGAAGTAGTAGGGCGGGGCTTAGCGTCAGGACGCCCAATGTGTTTGGATGACTCAGTCACTCCCCCTCTCCTCCTCTGTAGTAGGTGGGAGATGTGGCAGTCAGCCGACCAATGGGCATTAATCAGCAGCCCTTCCGCAACGTCGTGACGTCAGCGCCGTCACGCTGCGTCTCACGATGCGTTTCAGGCATGTCCCAGGAAGACGCCAGTGCAAATACATAGGCGTTCCCAGACATTCGACGGGGTACGTCATGTATCTGCCCAGAGGCGGCATTTAATCCACCGGGGTTATCAGAGATCACCCTAAGTCACCCCAACCTAATAGACATTTGCAAAGGCCAAACATAAACCTATATGTGAATGACTTATATGGATCAGATGAGAGGCAAGCAATCACGGAGGTGGATCCAAAAACCCACTAGAAATGTATAACAACGAGTGTTAAAGAGATACACACATATGAATCTCCATCTTCAGAACCACAAAAAAACATCAAAAATATTGACGAACAGAAGAAATAATAATATGTGTGAAAAACAAGCGATCATAGGACTCAGTCAAAATATATGAGATTAGGACTGATTAATGAACGCATTTACGTCCCATTCGACGTTGAGTCCAAATGGGGCGTAACTTTTGAGCGTGTAAATCCAATATACCTCTAACTTCGAGACCCCTCTGGTACTCGGTTCACCCCTCCAGTGTGGGACAAATTTGTCAATAATCAAGAAGGAGGTGCCTGTCAATGATTTATTGTGAACCTGTAAATAGTGTCTGGGCACCGTGTGTTTATCGTTACCTTTCTTGATTTTTGCAACATGTTCACCTACCCTTGTGGAAAAACTACGGATAGTGCGACCCACGTATTGTTTTCCACAAGGGCAGGTGATCAAATAAACTATGTAAGTGGAAGCGCATGTGGAAAATTGCTTCATGGGATATTCCATCTTAGTGATACTAGACTGAAAAGAAATGCTTTTCTTTCTCCCATGTATATTTTCAAGGCACACCTTACATTTCCTGCATGGGTGAAAGCCTTTAGATAAAGGAAAAAAGGATGTTTTTTTTGGCGGATCAATAACATTGGGGGCAACTTGATTCTTTAAGGAAGAAGCACCCCTATAGATAACTGTAGCATTGCTTGGCAGAGAGGGTCCCAACACTTGATCCTCTTTGAGGATCCCCCAATGTTTACAAATTATATTCTTAATTTGTTTATGTTGACCCGAAAACGTGGTAAAAAATGCATTCCTAAATTTGGGATCTGGTAACGCTCTAGTCCTTTCAAGTGTAAGTGTTGCACGGTCAACCCTTCCAATGTGTTTAATTTCTTCCTCAATTCCCTCTCTCGAATATCCCTTATCTAAGAACCTCTGTTTTAAGACCTGTGCTTGTGAGTAGAAGTCTTTAACGTCGGAGCAATTACGTCGTATATGCAACAGTTGGCTCCTAGGGATGGACTTCAGCCAGGCGGGATGGTGACAGCTATCTGTGGGGATATAGCTGTTGCGATCAGTATTTTTGAAATATGTTCTGGTCACCAAACGATCATTTTTGGCTTCGATAACGAGGTCGAGGAAATGGATGTTAGAGAAACTTGCCTCGTATGTAAGGACAATCCCTACCTCATTATTGTTTAATGTGGCCATAAATGAGACCAAAGAGTCCTGGTCGCCTCTCCATAGGAGGAGGATGTCGTCTATGTATCTGGCCCAGAGAACAATCTCTGGCCGGTTCAAAGCATAGACGACATCCTCCTCCCACTTGGCCATAAAGATATTGGCGAATTTAGCCCCCATTGCCACTCCTCTTTGTTGCAGGAAGTAATCACCATTATACCAGAAATAATTATTGGTAGTCGCAAACCTCAGCAAGTCCATAATAAAATATTTCTGTACAACAGGGATGTTATCATTCCGACGAAGGAAACATTCCACTGCCTGGAACCCCAAATGGTGGGCGATACTCGTGTAGAGAGAGGACACGTCCGCCGTTACCAGCATGATGTCCCCACTGTACACAACGTCATTAAGGCGAGCAATAGTATGTCTGGTATCCTTTAAATATGACGGAGTATCTTTAACCATAGGTTGCAAGTGGAAATCAATATATCTCCCTATTCGGGAGGTAATAGAATTGATCCCACTAATGATGGGTCTTCCAGGGGGGTTTACAATATCCTTGTGTATTTTTGGTAAAAAATACATAGTAGGGATACGAGGGACTTTAGGCATAAGGTATGCTCGCTCCTTTTTGTCCAGTATCCCTTTCTGTGTTCCTGCAGTAAGAAATTTACACAATGAGGCTTTAATCTTAGAAGTAGGGTTTGAGGGCAATTTAACATAGGTGTTGGTATCACCCAAAATACGAAGCATTTCTGCATGGTATGCGGATTTGTCCAACACAACGATACCACCCCCTTTGTCCGCAGGGCGGATCACCAAATCTTTGTGTTCACAAAGACTTTTCAAACCAGTCCTAATGCCAGGGTCAGTGAAAGTTTTCTTTAGAGGTAGTTCCTCAAGATCTTTGAGGACCATATCCCTGAACACCCTAACATTTGGAGCCATGGGGCAGGAGGGGTTGAAAAGGGATGGGTTAGAGAATCCCGTGTGAACAATTTGGGAGGAGGTATCTGGAAGGTTGGGTCTACAAGGATTACTAATAAAGTATCGCTGTATGTTTAATTTCCTTATATATTTTTGCACGTCAATAAACGTAGCAAATTTATTCAGCGTTTTAGGTGGGACGTATTTGAGTCCCTTATCTAGTACCACTTTCTCCGTATCTGACAATTGGACTTTACTGAGATTAAAAATCCCTGTCCCCTTTAAACCTTTTTCCTTTTGCGTCCGGGCTCGTCGCCCCCCTCTCGAGCCCCGTTTAGTTCTCTTCCCCTGGGGTAGTCTTCTCGGTCCCGATGAAAATCCCCCTGGTATTCCGACCTGGGTTGATTTTGATTATATGTATATGGGGACCTCACCTGACGGTAGTCCTCTCTCTCCATATAACCATATGTATGATTAGACTGTTTATAGTGGTTGGGTGGAGGGGGTCTCCATCCCCCATATCCAGGAGTGGACTGTGGATATCCAATAGAATGTTCATAATGGTTATGATCACCATAAGGGGATGAGTCATAGGACCGGGGGTCTTGGGGGGTATGCCTTCGGTTCTTAGATCTCCCTCTAGGTCCTTTGCCCTTACCTCTGTTGGACTGTCCTCTTTGTTGAGGATTGGGGGTTCTTGGACCTGTTCCTCTATTGGTAGAGCCCTCATTTCTACCCAAAGGGACTGATGATGGACCGGGTTGGGAGAAAGCCAAAACTTTACCCTCGCTAGAGGAGGGTTGGGACACCTCCATATCAAGATTTAGATGTTCGGCTTCGTCATCTTTTATGATAAGACTCTGCCATCTAAAAACTATACCATTTTTGTAATCAGCAACATCTCTGGTATATTTTTTTTGTTTTTTTTGTCTTCTGGTCTCGCTCTTCTTTATCTAAATGGGTTTTTAAACTTTGGGAAAGTGTGCTGTATTCAGGTGTGGACTTGGAAGTGGATAATTTTTCTTTAATATCTTTTATCTCTTTATCCAATACCTCCATTTTAAGTTTTTTCTTATCATTTAAAAAATTCAAAAGTGATATCCCTTGATTGTTAAAAAATTGATACCAGGATGTTAGATCGAGTTCACCCTGTTGTGGGTGAACATCCCATCTCAATCCTCTAGGGACCATACGTTCCTTAATGTATTGTTGTAAGAACGCCTGGTCCCACTGTAGGTGGAGTTCGGAGGTCATAAGGTTTTTTAACCTCATAAAGAGCCCCCCAATCTCTGAATCATTGTCTGAAACAGAGAACACCCCCTCGGTGTTCAACACCCGACTATTGCGATAGTCAAATATATCCATGGGGGTGATTGAATTTGGTTGCTGCAATATAAATGGTCCAGAAAAATGCAAAATAGGTGTATATACAATAATGCGCAAACCAAATAATAGTGTAAATCAGGCTGCCAACATACCATATGGATGTAAGGTGAAAAAAATGTGAAAAAAATGTAGCGCCCAAAAATATATGGAGACCCTGAAAAGGGAAAAATTAATGTGTACCCTGAGGGTGGATGACTTAATAACTAAGTCCAGCACCCCTTAATACACAATAGTGAAATATCTTTATGGCCAAGTGGGAGGAGGATGTCGTCTATGCTTTGAACCGGCCAGAGATTGTTCTCTGGGCCAGGTACATAGACGACATCCTCCTCCTATGGAGAGGCGACCAGGACTCTTTGGTCTCATTTATGGCCACATTAAACAATAATGAGGTAGGGATTGTCCTTACATACGAGGCAAGTTTCTCTAACATCCATTTCCTCGACCTCGTTATCGAAGCCAAAAATGATCGTTTGGTGACCAGAACATATTTCAAAAATACTGATCGCAACAGCTATATCCCCACAGATAGCTGTCACCATCCCGCCTGGCTGAAGTCCATCCCTAGGAGCCAACTGTTGCGTATACGACGTAATTGCTCCGACGTTAAAGACTTCTATTTACAAGCACAGGTCTTAAAACAGAGGTTCTTAGATAAGGGATATTCGAGAGAGGGAATTGAGGAAGAAATTAAACACATTGGAAGGGTTGACCGTGCAACACTTACACTTGAAAGGACTAGAGTGTTACCAGATCCCAAATTTAGGAATGCATTTTTTACCACGTTTTCGGGTCAACATAAACAAATTAAGAATATCATTTATAAACATTGGGGGATCCTCAAAGAGGATCAAGTGTTGGGACCCTCTCTGCCAAGCAATGCTACAGTTATCTATAGGGGTGCTTCTTCCTTAAAGAATCAAGTTGCCCCCAATGTTATTGACCCGCCAAAAAAACCATCCTTTTTTCCTTTATCTAAAGGCTTTCACCCATGCAGGAAATGTAAGGTGTGCCTTGAAAATATACATGGGAGAAAGAAAAGCATTTCTTTTCAGTCTAGTATCACTAAGATGGACTATCCCATGAAGCAATTTTCCACATGCGCTTCCACTTACATAGTTTATTTGATCACCTGCCCTTGTGGAAAACAATACGTGGGTCGCACTATCCGTAGTTTTTCCACAAGGGTAGGTGAACATGTTGCAAAAATCAAGAAAGGTAACGATAAACACACGGTGCCCAGACACTATTTACAGGTTCACAATAAATCATTGACAGGCACCTCCTTCTTGATTATTGACAAATTTGTCCCACACTGGAGGGGTGAACCGAGTACCAGAGGGGTCTCGAAGTTAGAGGTATATTGGATTTACACGCTCAAAAGTTACGCCCCATTTGGACTCAACGTCGAATGGGACGTAAATGCGTTCATTAATCAGTCCTAATCTCATATATTTTGACGGAGTCCTATGATCGCTTGTTTTTCACACATATTATTATTTCTTCTGTTCGTCAATATTTTTGATGTTTTTTTGTGGTTCTGAAGATGGAGATTCATATGTGTGTATCTCTTTAACACTCGTTGTTATACATTTCTAGTGGGTTTTTGGATCCACCTCCGTGATTGCTTGCCTCTCATCTGATCCATATAAGTCATTCACATATAGGTTTATGTTTGGCCTTTGCAAATGTCTATTAGGTTGGGGTGACTTAGGGTGATCTCTGATAACCCCGGTGGATTAAATGTCGCCTCTGGGCAGATACATGACGTAGCCCGTCGAATGTCTGGGAACGCAGCGTGACGGTGCTGGTCACGACGTTGCGGAAGGGCTGCTGATTAATGCCCATTGGTCGGCTGACTGCCACATCTCCCACCTACTACAGAGGAGGAGAGGGGGAGTGACTGAGTCATCCAAACACATTGGGCGTCCTGACGCTAAGCCCCGCCCTACTACTTCCGGCTACTTCCGGCTTCTGGATCGCAGACGATGAATCCAGTTCCTTATCATGGAACGCACGCCGTTTAGGCATGGTGGAGCAGATGGCAGCAATCAGGGATCTGGATGTAAGGTATTTAATGCAGGGGGGCAGCAGAGGAGGGTCAGATACCCCAGTTGAAGTCCGTTAGCGACGAAACCGGTCGGGTGACTACTCCACTGCATTCCCATTGCATTCTCAACTTTGTTTGGAATACTCCCTACACCTTTATCTAAGGTGGGAGTTTGCTGCTGTTATTTTTCTTTTTGCTATTTTATTCGTTTGATTTTTAGCTGAGTGATCTTTTCAAGTGTGGCTATTTCAAGTTTTTTATATTTTTACTGCATTTCTCGCCACGTGTGTGTATTTGGAATGCTTTTTTATTAAATTATTTTACACTATGAGGAGCACCTCTATTTTTTCTTTCTTATACCATTTTGGGTGTTTTGAGCAACTATCGATAAACTGATCTCGGTCATCTTTCCTGGAAGAACAAGTGCTTCAGTGACCATTTCTGGTTTGGACACGCGGAGTGAGGACCCCTGGACCCAGACAATCGGTCTGTACAAGCTCTGATGACCCTCCCACCGTATGGTGGTTGAGAGGGTCCACCAGTTCTGGTAAGGGTACCCACCCATTTATTTATTTACTTGTCCAGCACTGAAGACAGTTGTATTTGAAGATATCTGCTCCACCCAACACTGGAAGTTCATATATGTATTTTTGACTCCACATTCCCCAGCAGACTTTGTTTCTTTGCAGTATTGGGTTTACGCCTACTTCATTGGGGCACACCTGATCATCAGTGGAATGTTGGTTTTGGAGGACTGTTTTTACAGCTAACTCTTTGTCTCTATACCACAAACATCCAGTTTGGTTATATATATCACTTTGTTGGTTTTATTTCATTTTTTAACACATGAATGGTGGTTTACACCACAGGTATTTCACATATGTGCATTTGCTTGCTGATTCTGGTTTGAGCACAGTTTTGTCTGTAATTTTGCCACATAGGAGCATTTATCACACCACAGCTCCCAATGTTCATATTTTCACTTCACAATTTCACTATTGTGTATTAAGGGGTGCTGGACTTAGTTATTAAGTCATCCACCCTCAGGGTACACATTAATTTTTCCCTTTTCAGGGTCTCCATATATTTTTAGAAACAATGTGCATCACTCAATTGTATATTACCTTGCACTAGGGCCTTTATTGTCCTGGTCCATCCCCTCCTTAAACAATAAGTACTGTGCATTTTCAACCTCAAAATGCATCAGGTGTCAGGAGATGGAAGATTGTGACCCCCTGTCCTCTTGTCCCTAATATCGATCTACTACACAGAGAAGATATTAGGGGGCTGATTTACTAAAGATGAATAGGGTATTCACTTTGCAAAGGAATCTGGTAAAAACTCTTTTTGCAAAAAAAAAAAAAAAAACATTCACATACAAGGATTTTTTTTTTAAACTGTATTTTATGGATGATGGAAGTCTGCAGAGCTTGAACTCAACCTTGAAAAGTCCCTTGCAAAATGAACAGTTTATTTTTATTTAGTGAATCAACTCCAATGTGTATATTGAGGTCTCTGATGTTTCCACGTGGGGCAGCATAAGCATATACTGTCATACTGTGGTTTGTCAGTTTGCTTATGTCAGTTAAAAATATAAGTGAGGAAAAAAGTAAAATTGAAAAAACACAAAAAAAATTAAATTAATTGCTCACAACACATGTACACGAACATAGATGTTGATCTATTGATACAGCAATAGAGACTGTTTATGTAGAAATGTGAATGTTCATTGCGCTTTGTACATAAATGAAATAAATTATAGACATGTGCATTCATTTTCGTCCGAATGCATTTTTGTCCGAATTTCAGTCATATTCGTTATTGTTTTAACAAACGCAAATGAATGCACAGAATCCGAAATCCGAAAGATCCGTCATAAAAAAAGCGTTATTTTCGTTTTCGTTGCTACAACAGTTTGATATAGATAGAAGATTGACATGACGCTGACAATAGCAATCTGTGTCTATAGAACCTGTGGTCCAATGTGCCTCACCTTAACTCTATTAGTCCAAGATTATTCTACATAGAGGGGAAAGTTTCAACAGAGAGAGAAAAGATTTGGCATTATAGAGACAGTGTTGGGGTAGACCATTCAACATGAATGACGAAGATTCAACAAAGCATCGAAAAACATACAAACGTCAAATCTGTCATTGAAAGCTTATGGTGTCTGTTGAAAGTTCTAAGAAGATTCAACAAGCAGCTAAACTGTACGACACCACAATCATACATTTCCGGTCCAATGCTCGGCTCATAGGCTATAGAAGAATTTGAATGTTGGTTTACTAGTAATAATAATTTATAAATATAAGTATTGCTAGTGTCATACAACATTAGAATTCTACTATAGCTTGTAGGTGGAACATTCGACCGGAAATGTACGATTGCCGCGTCGTACAGTTTAGCTGCTCTGTCGAATCTTCTTAGAACTTTCGACAGGCACCATAAGCCTTCAATAACAGATTCAACCTTAATAATTCGGATTTTTCGACGAATGCATTTTTTAACAAAACAAAATAAATAAAAACTAATATCGGGAGTAACTAAATACATGTATTTTTCGGACGAAAACGAAATTCCGAAACAAAATATTTCAGTGTGCACATGTCTAATAAATTATAGTCAAAACAATATGGTTGTGATCCATATACTTCCATACTTGATCACCAGCTCATGCGCCAATAATTAAATGTTCCTTTTCTTTTCTAAAAACAAGAGCTGCAGTCATGGCTTATTCCTCTGCCCATCTTAGACTAATATAGATGTATGGTATATGATATAGCTCCTTTTAAGTAATATTGTGCAACCTGTGTCCCACTGCAGAGATTTCCTTTTATTTTCTATCCTTGAGACAACAGAAATCGGGAAGAAATCTTTCCAAAACCAATGGAATTTCCATCTTGTCATAAAAACAAAAATTGTCCTCATTAGAGAATTTCCCTTGGTTCCTGCGTTGGCATTAACAACATTTTGGATCTGTCCTCACATTCTGTCTCTGTAATGATTGTCACCAGAACATAAAAACATGGTGAATCGTGCCAACAAGGACACAAACAGATTAAAAAAAACCTGACTTAGGATCTAGTCCTTCCTTACACTACAAACCTGTTGATTTTGCTAGTAGATCGGTATCAATTTTCTGTAACAGGTCAAACTCTCCAGTAGAAGTAGCAGGTAGGGTTTAAGAGAAACTTTATGACACAAAGGTGCTTAAAATTGTTAGGTTTTGGTCTTATAAATAAACTCTTTTATCCCCCAAATTGTTGCTGTAACTGTGTCAACAGGGCTTTAACTCAAAGTGGCTCCTACCTAAAGTCCATTTAAAAATGACATGTCTGTCTAAAAATACCATGTCCACAGGGTGTTAAAGTTGATGTGTACTTTTGTTGCAGAAAATCACAGTTGCAAAATAACTGGGAAATAGGGGGAGAGATGATCTATACTGGCCGGTCTGTTAAACAAATAAAATCTACTCCAAATTGTAAGACTGGTGCATGTGTAAAATCTGTCTACTTATATTTAAAGTTGAGAAGAAGGCTATCGCTAACTATTCTTAAAAACATTCCCTTCCACCTCCTCCTACATTTTTTGCATACCCAGTATAAAAAAAGATATGTGTACACATGGGGCCAGATTCACAACCAGCGGGCGCAACTTAACTTTTCCGATTTAAGTTACACCGCCGCAAATTTTCTGCCTAAGTGCCCGATCCACAAAGCTTTTACCTTGAAATTTGCAGCGGTGTAACTTAAATCCGTCCGGTGCAAGGCGGGCCCAATCGAATGGGACGAGTCCCATTTAAATTAGGCGCGCTCCCGTGCCGGACGTACTGCGCATGCTCCATCGGGTAAATTACCCGACGTGCATTGCGCTAACTGACGTCGCACCGACGTCATTTGCTTAGACGTTAATGTAAATGGCGTCCAGCGCCATTCACGGACGTCTTACGCAAACGACGTTGATGTTTAAATTTCGACGCGGGAACGACGGCCATACTTACCATGGCTTAAGAGAACTAGGGCTCAGCCCTAGTTTTACGCGGAGTAACTCGACGGAAACAACGTAGATTTAGATCGACGGGCCGTTCGGGACGTTCGGGGATCGCCGTAAGTCTTCATTTGCATATTCTACGCCGGCCGCAATGGCCTCGCCACCTAGCGGCCGGCCTAGAATTGCATCCTTAAGATCCGACAGTGTAATTCAATTACACCTGTCGGATCTTAGGGCTAGCTATGCGTAACTGATTATATGAATCAGTCGCATAGTTAGAAACAGAGATACGACGGCGTATCAGTAGATACGCCGTCGTATCTCGTTTGTGAATCTGGCCCATAATTTTTTAATCCAGTCCAGTCCTATGTTAGAGAGTGACTACTTCAGGGGAGAAGAGGGAGCACTGACAATGGATGGGCCATGGGAGCCTATAGGTAATGTGATGGCTCTGGGAATCACAGCTGTTGTCAAGCGCTCCCTTGCACAGGGGAATCAGGGCCGATGAATCATGTGACTACACAGATGGTATGCAGGATATGTAGGAGGAAGCAGGAGGGAATGTTTTTAAGAATAGCTAGGGTTAGCTTTTACTATTACTTTACGGTGAGCTTTTGTTATTAAATAAGGAATATGTTTTTCTTAACCACTTGACCTCCAGAAGATTTAACCCCCTTCATGACCAGGTCATTTTTTGCGATACAGCACTGCGTTACTTTGACAATTGCACAGTCATGCAATGCTGTACCGAAATTAAATGTATATTCTTTTTTTTCCCACAAATAAAGCTTTCTTTTGGTGGTATTTGATCACTGCTGGGTTTTTTATTTGTTGCGCTCTAAACAAAAAAAGCAGACAATTTTGAAAAAAAAATATTTTTTTACATTCTGCTATGAAAAAAATTCAAACTCAAATTTCTTTATAAATTTAAGCAAATATGTATTCTGTATAAAGTGAATATAAATCTGCGCAATCTCATGAAATTAATTAGTGTAAAGCAAAATTAATAATAGCTGCTATTACTAACAAGTGTTCTCACTTCACTTAAAAGGTGCAAATAATCAATAAGCAGTGCTGCACTATGAATAAAAAAATATAATAATGGTACAAGTGTAACTAAAGGATGGTAATCAATGAACATATATTGCTGAATATTCATATATAAAGTTCATCTATTAAACCTGTGACTGATTGAAGTGAATTAAAAAAATATAAATATCAACGGTAGACCCCTACTGAAGCCAATGCTATGACGATACGCGTCTAGGGGACGGAGTCTGCATATTGATGTTACATTGCGGTCATCTTGAGACATATTGGGGGTTATTTACAAAAGGAAAATCCACTTTGCACTACAAGTGCAAACTACAGTACAAGCGCAAAGTACACTTGAAATTGCACTGAAAGTGCACTTGGAAATACAGTCGCTGTAAATCTGAGGGGTAGATCTGAAATGAGGGGAAGCTCTGCTGATTTTATTATCCAATTATGTGCAAGCTAAAGTGCTGTTTTTTATTTTCCTTGCATGTCCCCCTCGGATCTACAGTGACTGCACTTCCAAGTGCATTTTCAGTGCAATTTCAAATGCACTTTGCATTCCCCTCATTTTAGATCTACCCCTCAGATTTACAGCGACTGCACTACCTTGAGTGCAATTTTAAGCGCACTTTGCACTTGTAGTTTGCACTTGTAGTGGAAAATTGAATTGCCTTTCATAAATAACCCCCCGTATCTCACAAAAGTGAGTACACCCCTAACAGTTTTGTAAATATTTTATCTTTTTATGTGACAACACTGTAGAATGACACTTTGCTACAATGTAAAGTAGTGAGTGTACAGCTTTTATAATGGTGTAAATTTGCTTTCCCTTCATAAAAAACTCAACACAGCCATTAATGTCTAAATCGCTGGCAACAAAAGTGAGTACAAGTGAAAATGTCCAAATTGTGCTCAATTCACCATTTTCCCTCCCTGGTGTCATGTGACTCGTTTGTGTTACACAAGGTCTCAGGTGTGAATGGGGAGCAGATGTGTTTAATTTGGTGTTATCGCTCTCACTCTCTCATACTGGTCACTGGAAGTTCAACATGGCACTTCATGGCAAAGAGCTCTCTGAGGATCTGAAAAAAAATTATTGTTGCTCTACATAAAGATGGCCTAGGCTATAAGAAGATTGCCAAGACCCTGAAACTTAGCTGCAGCACAGTGGCCAAGACCATACAACAGTTTAACAGGACAGGTTCCACTCAGAACAGGCCTCGCCATGGTCCACCAAAGAAGTTGGGTCACGTGCTCAATGTCATATTCAGAGGTTGTCTTTGGTATATAGATGTATGAGTGCTGCCAACATTGCTGCAGGGGTTGAAGGTTTAGGGGGGTTCAGTCTGTCAGTGCACAAACTATACACCACACACCGAATCAAATTGGTCTGCATGGCTGTAGTCCCAGAAGGAAGCCTCTTATAAAGATTATGCCCACAAACAGTTTGCTGAAGACAAGCAGATTAAGGACATGGATTAATGGAGCCTGTGGTCTGATAAGGTCAAGATAAACGTATTTGATTCAGATGGTGTCAAACGTGTGTGGCGGCAATCAGTTGAGGAGTAGAAAGACAAGTGTGTCTTGCCTACAGTCAAGCATGGTGGTGGGAGTATCATGGTCTGGGGCTGCATGAGTGCTGCTGGCACTTCCATGATCCCCCTCCCTTTAGAGACTGGGCCACAGAGCAGTATTGAAACATGATAATGACCCCAAACACACCTCCAAGACGACCACTGCCTTGCTAAAAAAGCTCCATTTCCACTGACAGGACAGAGCTCTGCCTTGTTTACCCTTGTTTACATAGGCAGAGCTCTGTTCTGTTATTCTTCTTGACGATCAGCAAGTGCCGGTGGACATCCAGTGGCTGGCACCCACTGATCGACTTCTACTGTGACTAATCACAGCAGAAGCAGTGCACCCCATACCCAGAAGTGCTGGATCATGTACTAGGTACGTGATCCAACACAGGAGACCCACTTTGCTGCCGTATAATGTCATTATGTGATCGGCAAGTGATTAAATTCTGCCAAGAATACATGCCAGGCTAAAATTTTAAGTTACATGTCATAGTTATAACAAAGCATATGCCATTTTGTTTTTAATAGACAGACTTGATCTGGTTACAGCTCTGTGTGTGAATTGTATTTTATATTTTCTGCTGGCGATATATTTTCTGTTGGAGGTGACCTGCTGTTTGTTATATTAGGAGTAAAACAACAAAATTAATGCTAATGCTTCTCTTACTAATATATTCAGACAGAAATGATTGAAATGTGCTACTTATTCATAGGTTATAATTGCCTTGCACATTTTTGCTTAGACAGTTTAACAATTGACTGTAATATTTGAATACATAATATCTGACCAGTAAATATGATAAAGTGTCACAAAGCTTTGTTGTGATTCTGTGCATGCTGTGATTGTGTTTTTTTACTCAGAGAACCTTTGTTAATTGGCAATGTTCAAAAAGTGGTGTACATAGTTTTGGAACAAACTAAATCAATTTTATTGCTGCAATATCACTGTTATGTCTCAGCAGTGTCCATGAATGTCTTTACAAGTATTCCAAAGGCTTCACAATAAAGGCTTACACTTAACACTGATGTGAATTTAACAAGGACATGTTGAAGTTTTAGGAAATTTCAAGCAGTTATCAAAGTGAGTTCACCATCATTTCCTCAGGATATAACAAGTTTGCAAGGGAATGGCCAATTACTGTTCCAGCTCCATACCTAATTTTATTTCCTTCATTGAACCACTAAAACAACTGACAAAGAACGATACCATCTGGACGTGAGAATATAATCACCAGACGTGATTTTGCATAACGGCAATCCAAATAATTTGCCTGACATTTAAATTTGCTAAAAATCAGATACTTTTTAAGATACTTTGAAAAGCAAATTGGGTATGTGTTGTGTATATATAGACATACACATTCCTCTAGACTGACAGTATGACAGGATTGATCCATGTTGTTTAAGAACAAAATGGTGTGGTGGTCTAATCCCTTTCACTCAAAGAAAAATTCCAGGCATGGCATATTTTTACATAGTTACAGTGGTCCAGTCTGGACCACTGTATTTATGTATATACCATATCTTGCTGATGCCCCTGGAAGCTGGCAATCACTGAAGTAGACACTGCTACTTTACCGATTTCAGTGGCCTGCCTAATGCGTTGTGAACACAAGAGACCAGCCACATGGCAGTGGGTGCCATTCAGAGAATGATTTGCTTTTTTTGAATAACTGTGGAGCATTCTCCAATTGGATGAGGTGGAGAGGTGAGAAAGTGATGTCATGTTCTTCACCTCATCCAATCAGAGAACATTTTGCATTAATTCAGAAAATGCAAAGCAATCTGGCAACGTTCCACCTCTAACAATGTTCCTTTTGGATGAAACGAATAGGGTGGAGCCAGGGATCTGGTGTCACGTCGCTACACGCGTGGACCGCAACCATCTTGTGGGTTGGAAATATCAATCCATTTTACCTTATGACACGCTTGATTTATTTGTTTTAGATGTAATTATTCTGATTTATCTGGAATAAACTTTTATAATGGTTTGATATACTATACCATTAAGGCATTGTCTGCTCTTATTTTGATGCATGAGACATGTGGATTTACCATCCTTTGGGGAAATACAGGATTCATTTGCACGTTGCCTTAGAGGAAAGGAGACTAGCATGTGGATTATCATTGTGTCTGTTTGACCACCTATAACCTAATGGTCCATATTTTAGGGTAAGGCCCAGTGTGTCGGTGTTCGGTGGAGGATTTACAACTATTCACCTCAGTCTGTCTGATTAAACACTGTGGGTGACCCCTAAGATATATGGACTTTTTGAACTCATGTGCTGTTTACCTACCAGTGTCTGAGGACACTTCTGCATTTTTTATGTTTCATTTGGCTTTTAGCGCTGCATATTTTTTCTTCTAATCTCTGAATGGTGCGTGTGTTGGGAGGCTGATCTCCTTTATTAACAATGTATCAAACTAGCCAATCAGCACAGGACCCAAAAGCAAGTGGAGATAACTGAAGCAGTGGCAGGTATGGTATATACTTAGCTACATTGGTTTAAAGTGGATGTAAACCCTCACATATACCAGTGACGTGAACAGCCTCAGTTGATACACAGAGATTAAACCAATCTCCCTACATATGTTTTACATGTATATCTGTTGTCTTCATCTTTATATACTGTTTGGAAAGTACACGTCCTGTTAGAATTGTATCTTCCTGATTCACCTGTGGGTGTGGATTACTGCTATACACTGTGAGTCAGGTGATTGGAAGAAAGGCACACACCCCCTCCCCACACATGCAGAGCTTGCCTGTGAATAGTTCAGCTTTGTTCTATTTCATTGCTTATCCATTTTTGTGTCACAAACTTCAGGCTCCCATCTCAAAGAACATCTCAGAAGTTATCATGCTGATAACATAAGAACGGAGAGAGCTACTGGATTTAGTGCTTCGAAGAGAGATAAGAAAACTCTGCAGATATATGTGCTCAGCTCAAATTTCATGAATCGGGGTTACATCCATGTAACTATGTAAAAATATACCATGACTGGAATTAATCTCTAAATGTAATTGTATTTTTATGATTAAGTGTCAATTTGTGATTTTTGATCCTTTTTACCATATGTTTTTTCAATTTTTGTCAGAATTATTCACACCACCTTGTTTTTTTTTTTAATTTGTGCTTCCATTTTACATATCTTTCTCTTAAATTTAG
The DNA here is from genome assembly GCF_905171775.1 of Rana temporaria. Lineage (NCBI taxonomy): Eukaryota > Metazoa > Chordata > Amphibia > Anura > Ranidae > Rana > Rana temporaria. Next base: position 263,999,227 of record NC_053489.1, on the reverse strand, counting down.
GTATCTTTATTTTTGGACTCATACAATATCTTGTTTGGATGTGCTCATAATTACACTCTTAATCCTTGAATGCCTCTTCTTATCTTTCATCTTTCACAGCATGATCTATGTAGTTCATATATATTTTGTCCTTTATACAGTATATGCTTTTTTTCTGAAAATAAGTGCTACTTGTTCTCATAACAAACCTAATTGTTACTTTTTCCATCTCATAGATGTTGATTTACTAAAACTAGAAAGCGCAAAATCTGGAGCAGCTCTGCATAGAAACCAATCAGCTTCCAGATTTTTTTTGTCAAAGCTTAGTTGAAAAAGCTGTAGTTAGAAGCTGATTGGCTACCATGCACAACTGTACCAGATTTTGCACTCTCCAATTTAGTAAATTATGTTATTGCCTAACCTTTCCATTTGATTTTATATAGAGCTAAAATGCATATATTTCTTCACAATTTATTTTAGATTCCTCAATGCAGCCAGCCTTTTCAAACAAAGTCAATTAATTATTTTCTATGTTTTATGTGCAGGCTTGTGAATAATTTTTCCAGGAATGTCAAGCCTATGCTAACCCCCCAACCATGGAAGACTAATCTTTGGTATGGGGATATACTCCCCTAGTTGGGCTGGTTTATATGGTCTTACTTGTTTGGTCATAAGGGCCCCCCTTCCCAAGCTTTTGAGGATCTCTTTCCTAACCTGAAATTTTTCAGGAGAATAATTTATTTACCAGAGGCAAAAACTTGCTAGGTTATAAGGCCACCTATAGGCCCCCATACTGCTGCCTTGGTTTAGAGTCTCCTCTTACTGCCATTAGACAGTATTTGTACATTTTGTTATCCACCGCTTGTGGACCCAACCAGTAGATTAATTCTACCTGTAAAAATAAAGCCTTTAATCACCTATACTTAGTTTGTGAAATTTTGGATCTACTCAGGCAATGCTTTCTTATTCTGAGTCAGGAGATAAAGGGAAGAGTACAGGTGGGGCTGTAGAAACTCTTTAAAACCAACATTCAGTACAGTAGAGTTTAAAAAAATGTAATATGTTGGACTAGGAGTCTCCTATTGCAGCTGTGAATAATGGAGGCTACAAGCTAACTCAACAATTAACAGTAATGGCATCCTGAAGTATGGTAAACTGTAGTTCTAACCTCAAATTTCACCAGACAAATATCTATAACGAGTTTGCATATAAACAGCTTTCTGTATGGACTGGATTGGGGCTATTTCTCCATTTCGATTTCTCTCACCCAAATAAAAAATGGTAGATTTAGTCCTAGCTTAACTCAAACCTCATTTTCCAAGAACATGAGGCCCAGATCTTCTAGGACAGAGACACATTTTCTTTATAAGACTATTATATTAGTATAATAATTTTTTTTTATTTATTAAAAATGTTACTTTTAATACGTCATACATTTTTACGTTAGTCTGTGTACTGTTGCTAAGTTGGCCTGTTCTATGCCTGCTGCCTGATCTTCTGTTGGTATTAATATTCTTACATACAGTATGTTAGTTCATTTTAGAACGTCAGATTTTAATTTTCCTGTCTCCATCTGTGCAGTGAAGATGATGAACAGCTTTGTTTAATTTATGGCTTTATTTCTTTGCTCGGATCAGTATAATCATAAGTGGCTGGAAGCTTTTCTAGTCTGTGATATGATTCTAGTGATTTCTTCATTTATTGCCTGCTAACATATATATGTTACATTTTGTAGACATTATATATATATATATATATATATATATATATATATATATATATATATATATATATATATATATATATATATATATATATATATATATATATATATATACATATACCAGGAATTTTTTGGAACTCAGTTTTCTTGGCTGACCTGGCACAAGAAAGCCAATACTGCTAGATGATTTGCATTTTCCATGTATTAAATGCAACCAGACAGAGTGGATAGAGAGGAAACTAGTGAAGTCATAGAAAATCGTGTGCTTTGCCAAGGGCAATGAAACTTTCTTTTCATTTGCCTGTTGTTGACTTTTTCCTTTTGTGCCCTTACACTGATATGCCAATCACCAAGTGCTCTCCCATGTAATAAGTCACATGCCCCTTTATACTCAGAAATAACACATATTTTATTTGATTCCAAAGAAGCAGCAAAGAAGCACATTCATTAGTATATGCCCCTGAGGCACCAGGGTTTAAAAAAACCTGCTGTTTTTCTGTATGAATTAAGAGATATAGGTGTATAGATATAGGTGTATAAGGTCCAGAAAATTACCTCCATACACTGCAAATGAAAATCTTACATTTCATGATAACTATTAACGCAATATATATCAAATTATCATTTCAATGACAGCTATTAAAGGCTTATATTCTGGACCTTGAGCACTATAAAAAAAAATAAGAAATAATATGGATAAGTCCAAAAACGTAAGGACACAAAGAAATGTTAAACACAAAGATTATATTCCTACCTGTCAGTGATTCCACATAAATCAATCTGTAGATCACTGAAATTTCCAAGCAAACTTTGCTGGATTGAAATAAGATCCACCATCCTGGAACCAATGGAAATTAATTTCATGCAACCCAAAAAGGTGCCAACAGGTTTTTTGCAGTCATAATCAGTATTGTTATTGGGACATCCTGAAAAAAAGGCAGTGAGACAAGTTAAAACAAATTTTATAGAACACAAGTAATGTCTGATTGGAAAACAAGTAATTAAACAGTAAAAATCAACTTTACAAAATATCATTAAACCCAATTTCACTAATGACATCCACTTTCTAAATACATAAGAGAAGTACTCACATTTTAGAAAGTAAAATCGAGCGTTTTAAAAGTTAGTTTGTTGCCGGCCAGCGAACACAAAGCGGAGCCCTTCCTCCTGAATGCGATGACGTCACCGCACGTCCTCCCAGACACGTTTCGTCATTGGACGTTGTCAATGGCATCCCATTGACAACGTCCAATGACGAAACGCGTCAACAAACTAACTTTTAAAACGCTCGATTTTACTTTCTAAAATGTGAGTACTTCTCTTATTTTGGTTTTAATAAAATATCCTTACGGAATTACACTATATCTTGCTATCTCTGTGTATGACCGGGCGGTGGTGTTCTGTCACGTCTGCGGGCGCAAAAGGTGCAGATTCTAAACCAGGGAGTGGGATCTCTCCCCAAAGGCCGCGGCTGGGTTATAGCCGAATGCTGTTTATTGCAGTTTGTCTGGTAAGCTGCTAGAACTTAGTGGTGGTGGGCTCTCACAGAAGAGTGAAGTGTGCTGTGGAATCACGGTGGTGACTGAAGCATTTCATGTGTAGCAGATCTATGCCATAATTAGAAGGATATAGACTCTCCTTTCACCAACACAGTTCCCACTGAGGATATACAGCAATATATATATGGACTATTGATCATACTAAGTCTGGGTGCTATGGCGCAGCTCTAAAACCCCTATTTTTTCCTACATCTTTCTAGTGCATCTGCACAAGAGCTGCTGCCTCTCTATTTTATTTTATTTGTGTTGGTGTAATTTCTGGTTGACAATCGACAATTATTTCTGTAATAAGCGCATTTTTTTCTTTTGTTAATTTTGTTAATATCATTGCTGCGTTTGCTTTCTTTAGCAAAGATCAAGTTATTAATCAGTTATGAATTTTTGATGCTTTACATTTAGTATTGTTTTTTCTTATAAATAACATCTTGAAAGCATGCGGCAAGTTATTTGCAGCAAAAAAATAGCACAGCAATTCTGCAAAAGAGAGGGAGTAGTATAAATCAGTCATTTACTGTACAAAGGACCTGATTCCTTGGAATTTATGTGTCATTGTAAGAATGTGCTAAAGAGTATTTGTTGTTTACTTGTGTTCCTTAGAAAAGGTTATACACATGTTCTCTATCCCTCCTATTACCCTTGAGTTATGTGTACAGTTATAAAGTTCAGGATCTTCTCTCTATATTTTCTTTACTTGGGGGACATATAGGGTGCTCACAACTAGCTACATAAGCAAAGCATAATACTAAAATCAATTAGCACAACCACTATATACACACACAGTTTGTGCTTAAATATTTGAAATAATAATAATGCTCCCAGCTGACACTAATCAATACCATAAATAAATAGAAACAGTGCAGTGCAACAAAAATAAGTCTCTTGTACTGAATATCAAAACCAAAATATCGAAAAAGTGCTATACACATCTAATACTAATAATAATGTGAAACAAGTATGATAGTCCACAAATAGTGTAAATTAAAGTCCAATCAGTATATGCATTCACTACTGTGATGCCGTGATCCGAAATAAAAGTGATCCGTGTTCCACCACCATACAAACTTGCCACTCACTTTAAAGCCATGACCCCTGCATAGCCAGAAGGTCAAAGTAAGCGGTGTTCCACTCAGGGATAATAGCTGGACTCTGACCGACTCTTGGCAAATCCTCACTCCTCTTTTACCATAGGAAGGGTACACAGGTCCTCAGGCACTCAGGAGCCCCTGATGTATACGGGAAGAAAAGTGAAGAACACAAGATCTAATGTTCTCCTAAAAGTAGAATATTACAAAATAAAGCACTGCCACCAGTGCTAGTTCATATGCTAGTTCAAATGCACGTATCAAACACATATGCAGGCTCAATGGTAAGATGGCCATGAGATGATCTGACACCCAAGGCTCCTTTACGCATTATGTTCAAAACTAGGACTTCTTCACTAGGACCTCGTGGCTATCTTACCAACTCATGGCCATTTTACCATTGAGCGGAGAGCCAGCATATGTGTTTGATACGTGCATTTGAGCTAGCACTGGCAGCAGTGTTTTATTTTGTACGTGCAAAATTCTTATTTTATTTATTAACCCTTTTAAACAGAGAGCATTAGATCTTGTGTGCTTCCCTTTTCTTCCCATATGCATCAGGGTTTCTTTAGTGCCTGAGGATCTGTGTAACTTTTCTATGGGAAAAGAAGAGTGACTTTTACCTTGTGGTAATGCAGGGGTCATGGACTTGCGGTGAGCAGCCAGTTTGTATGGTGGTAACACACGGAGCACTTTTATCATTCGGCTAACAGTGGTGAATGCATATACTGATTGGACTTTGAGTTACACTATTTATGAACTTTCATATTTGTTGCACATTATAATCGTATTAAATGTGTATAGCACTTTTTTGATATTTTGGTGTTGCTATTCAGTACAAGAGACTTATTCTTGTTGTGCTGCACTGTTTTCTATTTACATAAGCGAAGCATGTTTATTGTCCTGTGGTGTCAAAATATTGATCATAAACTATAACTTAACCACTTGCCGCCTGCCCATCATCATATGACGGAGGGACGGTGCGGCTCTCATTCTGGGAGGACATCATATGACAGCATCCCAGAACGCCCACTATCGCATGCCCAATGAGGTGAGCAGTGTGGCAATCGTGTTAGGACACGGCGCGACTCCAATCTCTGTTAAGAGCATTGCATCTTTAACCATGTGGTCGGCTATGTCCTATCACAGCCGGTCACATGTAAAGACGGAAGTGCAGTGAATCGGCTCTCCTCGCCTTACACTGACAGAGTGCCACCAATTAGTGCCCATAATTGATGCCAGTCAGTACCTCCCATCAGTGCTGCCCATCAATGCCCATCAGTGCTTCCCATCAGTGCCCATCAGCATTGCCCATCAGTGTCCATTGGTGCTGCCTATCCGTGCTGCCTATCAGTGCTCACCAGTTATGTCCATCAGTGCCCACCAGTGCCATCTTTCAGTGCCCACAAATGCCACCTATCAGTGCTCATCAGTGCCGCATATTAGTGCCTCCTCATCAGTGCTACCTAATCAGTGCCCATAAGTGCCGCCTCATCCGTGCCCATAAGTGATGCCTCATCAGTGCCCATAAGTGCCACCTCATCAGTGCCCATTAGTGCAGCCTATCAGTGCCCATCAGTGTAGCCTCATCAGCACACATCAATGAAGGAGAAAAATTACTTAATTTACTGACTGTTTTTTTCTTTTTCTTTTTTGTAAAAAAAAAATCCCAGCAGTGATTAAATACCACCAAAAGGAAGCTCTATCTGTGTGAAGAAAAATATAAAAAATAATCATTTGGGTACAGTGTTGCATGACTGCGCAGTTGTCATTCAAAGTGTGACAGCACTGAAAGCTAGAAAATGGCCTGGGCAAACTCAAGGGGGATTTGACAAAGAATCTGGTTCATCTGTGCATAGTAACCAACCAGCTTCTAACTTCAGCTTGTTCAAATAAGCTTTGACAATAAAACCTAGAAGCTGATTACAGTACTATGCACAGCTTCACCAGATTCTGTGTGCACCAGTTTTAGTATTTCTAATGCACAATTCTCAATGCACACATTGCTAAAGAAATGTCTGTATGTGCAAGCGGGTGCTGCAGCGACCATCAGCTGGAATCAAACACAGTCAAAGCTAGAGAATGTCACCAGCACTGAGCCTCCCAGGAGTCGGACCCCTTCAGCAGGCATGTGAAATGCTGTTTCTACTGTACTAATGTGATCACTGAATAAAGCTTTGGGCCCATTGTGCTTGTGATGTTCTCTCGCTTCACAAGTTTTAGTAAATCTCCCTCACAAAGTATTAAAGGGCTGATAGTACTGTGCCTGCGAGGTTTGGATTATCCGACCGTTGGTGAGGTCTCACGGCACCCAACATATGTTGTTGCATTCTTCCAACATTTTGAGATGGGAATGAGGGACACCTACTAACAAACATATGTAGGCATAGGTCAGGCACCCTGCCACACCCCTTAAAGTAGAATTAAACAAACAAAAAAAAGGTTAGTTAAATCCACAAGGGCTTTTGTTTACCACTACTATTCGTTTATATTGTTTTTTTTAAATGTGCAAATGCAGCAATTTAGAAATTGGATGAAAGGTTTAGCACAGGGATAGACTTTTTGAAAGATAAAAAGTTCCTTTCTATATACAACTATACAGATCCGATCAAAATGAGGGACAAATGAGGAGGAAAATGGGGCAGAGAGATATTGTTCCAAATCCGGGACTGTCCCCCAAAATCAGGGACAGTTGGGAGCTATGTTGTTGTATTATTTATTACTGGTGTAAATTTGTAGACCATATGCAGTAAGATTGTCTCACAAATGCACCAAAATAATGTGTTATTTACTAGTATGTATTTGTGGCTTTGACTGGAAAATGTCACATTTTTAGCTATTTAGTCCAAACTGAAGTTTTACTGTATATTTATACCTATTTGAAATTGCATCTATGTCTATCTGCCAACATAAAAACAAAAATACACAACAAAAAAATGCAGTACCTCCAAAGTAATAATTTCCTCCAGATGACACTTGAAAAGGTAGGAGCATATATAAGATTGCAGATGCATCTTTGTCTATTGTTAAACTTGCTCGACTTTTTTTTATTACGAGGTAAACAACATGCCACTGTCCATTATTTAACTCAAAAGCTGTAATCAAATAAAAAGAAAAGAGTATGTTATTTATTTATGTAACAAATACCCACTCATCATATTAAAGCATTCATATAAAGAACTTTAGGGTTATTAAAATTCAAACACTATTTCAATAATTATATGGTCAACAAAATTAATGAACAAATTAAGTGAAAGTCCTGTGCTATGAAAAATGTACCTAAATAAGGTAAGCCAAGGGAAAATGACTCAACAACAATTATGACTATGGCCAAACTTTTCCCCCCATACCGACTTACTATGCCTTTTCACACTGGAGCGGTTTGCAGGCGTAATTGCGCTTAAAATAGAGCCTGAAAACCTACCCTAAACAGCTGCCACCCTAAACAGCTGTTCCTCCAGTGTGAAAGCCCAAGGGCTTTCACACTGGAGCAATGCGCTAGCAGGATGGGAAAAAAGCCCTGCTAGCAGGATGGGATCTTTGGATCGGTGAAGGAGCAGTGTGTATACCACTCCTTCACCGTTCCCGCCCATTGAAATCAATGAGACAGTGTGGCTATACCGCCGGCAATGTGCCTCTGCAGATAGAATACCACCAAAAGAAAGCTCTATTTGTGAGCAAGAAAATGACATAAACTTTTTATGGGTACAGCGTTCCATAACCACACAATTGTCGGTTAACTTAAAACAGTGCTGAATAAAGTGGCCTTGTCTTGAAGGGGGAGGGGAGTAAGCTGTTAAAGGAAGCTGACATTCAACAAAACTATCGGTTGTGGTTTACCAGGGGGAACACAAAAAAAAAAAAACTGGTGTGTTAATGATATGTACAGATTGCCATATATATATATATAATGTTTGCTTTTGTTCATTGTTTTTAAGCAAATTCATAATGTTCATTATATGATAGAAGAGCCAAATTAGAGGATGGTGGCAATGTGATGCTTACCTGTTGCCGTGTCTAAGTACAATCGGTCATATTTAAAAAGGCTCATTTTAAGCTTTCCTTCAGCAAGATATAATACAAAAATAAATGGAGCAGAGCTAAGCTTAGTGGCAAAAAGTGTGCCTTCCTTGTTCCAAGTACGGAAATTAAAAGAGATGATAAATTCTTCTTGCATTGATAATCCAGGCAGGATCAAATAGCTGTTTGAATTAAGAAATGTAACTGGGACAACTGTAGGCTCTTGGCAAGAAAATGAAATATTTCCCTACGGGTTAAAAAAGAGAGAGCAAAAGCTATAAAATATTTAATTATCAATGCTTTACAGTCATAGTCAACAGCAACATAATGATACCAAGATAAAAAGTATTTTATTAGATTGTGTGACGTGGAAGGTAATGTTCCTTGAATATTTATAACCACTAACAATGCAGGTTTTACAAAATTCAATACAAGAGCATGAGTGTATTAATTAGCATAACTTTAAAGGAATACTGTTTACGAATTATTTCACCCGTGAATAGACTTAGAAAATATGTCTTGTTAATCTTTCTTTAAGTTCAGCTTTTAAAACACCAAAATATTGAATATTACACAGTATATAAAGCACAGCTCTGGTTGATTACATTTTTGCCTTCAAACTATTTTTTATACTAAGAGGGATATTTATTAATTATAAAGCCATAAAACCAGGCAAATGTTTGATTATACATATTATTATTTTTTGAAGAGTATATACTTTCCCTAAATTTCTACGTTATTTCTAGGAGGATTTAAATATTAAGCAGGGCAATATTAGCAAAACAATGCTTGGTTTTTAAGTCTAAAGCCCCATACACACGGTCACACTTTTTGCCAACCAACTTCAAAATCTGCAAGTTTTCTAATTTGTCTGACCGTGTGTACGCTCCATCGGACCAAATTTTTCGGGTTTCATCCAACAAAATGTTTGGTCTGCAAACGGACCAACTTTTCAGGAACAAAAGTCCGATGGTGCCTAGTCTTACTGTGTGTACAGCAATCCAACCATTTTTTCGACAAAGTGCAAATACGCATGCTCAGAACCAATGTTAAAAGCAACAAACAATAGCAGAAGTTAACCAAAGGGTGGCGGTAAAGAGCAGAAATTAGCAAAAAAAACATGTGATGTTAGGAAAGTTTTAGAAAAGTTTGCAGAAAAGTCTGACTGTGTGTATGCTATGGGTGTGACCGGACAAATCAATTAGGAAAAAAATCTAAGGGAAATTTTGTTGGATGTCTGACTGTGTGTATGAGCCTTTACTCCAAGGAACAATTTCCTTTACTAACAGATGTGCCTGCTGGGTGCACAGTACAAACTGTATGTAGCATCAGCGCTATATGGTATACAGCACTGTATTCCGGCAGTGGAACAGGGACTTCCTGCCCACTCCTTGAAAAAAAGTTGGGATGAGCACTGGCCAAGCTTCCTCTGATTGAGCTGTTTTAGTGATAGAACAGCTCTGCTGTAAAAAAAAACAGACTGTCTGGCACAGTGTTTTTAAACACTGTGAAACAAGGGTTGGTTTATTAAAGGCAAAAATACTGTGCATTTTTCACATGCAGTTGCACCTTTGCAAGTGCAGTTGCTCCAGAGCTTAGTAAACGAAGGGGAGCTCTGCTAACTTCTATTATCCATTCATGTACAAGCAAAAATGCTGTTTAATTTTCCTAGCATGTGATTGGGTATTCTTTGCAAAGTGAAGCTTCACTTTGTTTATTAAGCTCTGGAGCAACTGCACTTGCAGAGGTCCAACTGCATTTGTAAAGTGTACAGTCTATTTGCCTTCAGTAAGTCCACCCCAGAGTGATACAAAACAGCGGGGGTTATCCTCAAAAGAGATACTCCGACTTAACTGCTGTTCAGTCTGTGTGTAACTTTGGAAACGATCCTCAAAAGGCTTTTTCCAAAGTTACACAGAAGATCCGGCATGTGTAATTGAATTACACTGCCTAATTTTAGGATGCAGTACCGCATCCGCCGCTGGGGGCATTTCGAGTCGAAATGCCGTTGCTAGTATGCAAATTAGCACTTAAGGCGATCCACAAAGCTTTCTAGCTTCCTTTTTGCGCCGTAAGTGTTATTTTGCAAGTGTAAAATTAGGGCTCGTTTTACAAAGTGTAAAGTTAGTCACACCTTGTAAAGGCCCATTGCACGGCATTTGGTATGCTTTCCCGAGGGAGAACTCCACGGCAATTTGTAAAAAACAAAACCGGCATGGGTTCCCCCCCAGGAGCATACCAGGCCCTTAGGTCTGGTATGGGTTGTAAGGGGACCCCCCCTACGCCGAAAAATCGACGTAGGGGGTCCCCTACAATCCATACCAGACCCGTATCCAAAGCACGCTACCCCGGCCAGCCAGGAAGGGAGTGGGGACGAGCGAGCGCCCCCCCCCTCCTGAGCCGTGCCAGGCCGCATGCCCTCAACATGGGGGGGTTGGGTGCTCTGGGGCAGGGGGGCGCACTGCGGGCCCCCCCACCCCAGAGCACCCTGTCCCCATGTTGATGAGGACAGGACCTCTTCCCGACAACCCTTGCCATTGGTTGTCGGGGTATGCGGGCGGGGGCTTATCGGAATCTGGGAGTCCCCTTTAATAAGGGGGCCCCCAGATACCGGCCCCCCACCCTAAGTGAATGGATATGGGGTACATCGTACCCCTATCCATTCACCTGGAGGCAAAAAGTAAAAGTTAATAAACACACAACACAAGGCTTTTTAAAATATTTTATTATTCTGCTCCGGACGCCCCCCCTGTCTTCGTTATTAGCTCAATTACCAGGGGGGGCTTCTTCTTCCGCTCTCCGGGGGTCTTCTCCGCTCTCCGGGGGGGGTTTCTTCTTCCGCTCTCCGGGGGGGGCTTCTCCGGACTCCGGGGGTCTTCTTCCATCTTCTCCCCTCTTCCGCTCTTGACTCGGCGAACCCCGGTTCTTCTGCAGCTCTCCGGTGCCTTCTTCTTCAGCGCTGGCTGCCTGCTATGTTTGTGTGTTAGCTCGATTTCAAACAGGCAGCCGGCGCGGTCTTCTGTGGCGTCATCTTCTCTTCTGGTCTTCTGTTCTTCCGATGTTGCCTCGTCGCCTGTTGTCGCTGTAATGATGGAAGCGCGCCTTGCATCCCATTTATATAGGCATCACCGTCCCATCATGCTCCGGCAGGTACCCACGTGGTGGGTGCCTACCCACGTGCACCCACCACGTGGGGTACCTACCGGAGCATGATGGGACGGTGATGCCTATATAAATGTGATGCAAGGCGCGCTTCCATCATTACAGCGACAACAGGCGACGAGGCAACATCGGAAGAACAGAAGACCAGAAGAGAAGATGACGCCACAGAAGACCGCGCCGGCTGCCTGTTTGAAATCGAGCTAACACACAAACATAGCAGGCAGCCAGCGCTGAAGAAGAAGGCACCGGAGAGCTGAAGAAGAACCGGGGTTCGCCGAGTCAAGAGCGGAAGAGGGGAGAAGATGGAAGAAGCCCCCCGGAGTCCGGAGAAGCCCCCCCCGGAGAGCGGAAGAAGAAACCCCCCCCGGAGAGCGGAGAAGACCCCCGGAGAGCGGAAGAAGAAGCCCCCCCTGGTAATTGAGCTAATAACGAAGACAGGGGGGGCCTCCGGAGCAGAATAATAAACTATTTTAAAAAGCCTTGTGTTGTGTGTTTACTACATTTTACTTTTTGCCTACAGGTGAATGGATAGGGGTACGATGTACCCCATATCCATTCACTTAGGGTGGGGGGCCGGTATCTGGGGGCCCCCTTATTAAAGGGGACTCCCAGATTCCGATAAGCCTCCGCCCGCAGACCCCGACAACCAATGGCAAGGGTTGTCGGGAAGAGGTCCTGTCCTCATCAACATGGGGACAGGGTGCTCTGGGGTGGGGGGGCCCGCAGTGCGCCCCCCTGCCCCAGAGCACCCAACCCCCCCATGTTGATGGCACGCGGCCTGGCACGGCTCAGAAGGGGGGGGGCGCTCGCTCGTCCCCACTCCCTTCCTGGCCGGCCGGGTAGCGTGCTTTGGATACGGGTCTGGTATGGATTGTAGGGGGACCCCCTACGTCAATTTTTCGGCGTGGGGGGGTCTCCTTACAACCCATGCCAGACCTAAGGGCCTGGTATGCTCCTGGGGGGGGAACCCATGCCGTTTTTTTCTTTGAAAATGGGCATGGAGTTCTCCCTCAGGAATGCATGCCGCTGTCATTTTTTTTATCCCCGACGCAACTTTAAGCCGTCGCGATCCTCAAAACTCGGCGTAACGTAACTTCGCGCATGCGCAGTACGGCCGGCGCGCATGCGCAGTACGGCCGGCGCGGGAGCGCGCCTCATTTAAATGGGACTCGCCCCATTTGAATAGGAACGCCTTGCGCCGGCGGAATTTTAGTTACACAGCCTGAAATTTCTAGATAAGTGCTTTGTGGATCAGGCACTTAGGTAGAAACTTTAAGGCAGTGTAACTTAAATTGGATTTTTTAAGTTACGTCAGGTTTTTGTGGATCTGGCCCAGCATTCTTACTTTTTTATCTATTCTGTTTCAATGATCTGAAGATCAAAGAGATGAGCATGTATCTGCATATGTTGTCAGTTAAAGTGGCCTTGCATGTAAATAGCAAAAAAAAAAAAAAAAACATTCAGTCCTAACTTTTTTTCTCCTGCTTTTCTAACTATTTTTATCCTGCTTGGTTTTATTATTGATTATATTTTGCTAACCATTAATATTTAATGTTTAAATGTTTGCATTTATTCATTTTAATTGTTACATTTTTGTAGTGTTGCATTAAAAGAAGTGCAAAAAAATAAGTGGTATTTTAACCTCCTTATGTCCAGCTGTTGTAATTGAAAGGAAGGCAGATATGCCCATATGTCCTTGTTGTTTACTATTGTCTACTATTGTGTGCAAGCCTAGGGCATGCACAAAAGTCACTGAATTGGCTGAGGCTCGATTCATGCATGTTGCTTTTGAGCGTATTTGCAGTGCTTTTTGCGGTGCTTGCTGCATTTTTCGACATTTCCTTTAACAACCAGCTATAAACAGGTTAAAAAAAATGCAAATCGCGGCAAAAAAGCATTGATGTGAACATGTTCCATAGGAAACCATGTTAAAAAAAACCTGCATTTCTGCAAAATGCAAAATGCATCAAGAAACACATTAGTGTAAATGGAGCCTAAGGGCACAGAGCTGACTGGAGCATTATTTTTTCATTAATATACCACCAAAAGTAAAGAAGATATACTGTATGTACTGTATTACTTAGTCATCTTAACCACTTAACCCCCGGACCATATTGCTGCCCAAAGACCAGAGCACTTTTTGCGATTCGGGACTGCATCACTTTAACTGACAATTGCGCGGTCGTGCGACGTGGCTCCCAAACAAAATTGGCGTCCTTTTTTTTCCACAAATAGAGCTTTCTTTTGGTGGTATTTGATCACCTCTGTGGTTTTTATTTTTTGCGCTATAAACAAAAATAGAGCGACAATTTTCAAAAAAATTAATATTTTTTACTTTTTGCTATAATAAATATACCCCAAAAATATATAAAAAAACTTTTTTTTTCCTCAGTTTAGGACGATACGTATTCTTCTACATATTTTTCGTAAAAAAAAATCGCAATAAGCGTTTATTGATTGGTTTGCACAAAAGTTATAGCGTTTACAAAATAGGGGGTATTTTTATGTCATTTTTATTAATATTTTTTTTTTACTAGTAATGGCGGCGATCAGCGATTTTTTTTCGGTACTGCGACATTATGGCGGACACTTCGGACACTTTTGACACATTTTTGGGACCATTGGCATTTTTATAGCGATCAGTGCTATAAAAATGCATTGGATTACTATAAAAATGCCACTGGCAGTGAAGGGGTTAACACTAGGGGGCGGGGAAGGGGTTAAGTATGTCCCTGGGTGTGTTCTTACTGTGGGGGGGTGGCCTCACTAGGGGAAACACTGATCTTCTGTTCATACATTGTATGAACAGAGGATCAGCATTTCCCCCCCTGACAGGACCGGGAGCTGTGTGACACAGCTCCCGGTCCCCACTCTGTAACGAGCAATCGCGGGTGCCCGGCGGCGATCGCGCCCGCCGGGCACCCGCACGGGAGCCACGGACGAGCGGGGGGTGCGCGCACCCGCCCCTAGTGGCCGCAAAGAGAGCAGACGTAGAGCTACGGGCTTTCGCCCGGGAGAGCCGACCTGCCGCCGTAGAATATTTTTTATCTTAATGCATTCTATGCATTTAGATAAAAAGCCTTCAGCAGCCCCCTTAATACTTACCCGAAGTCCATCTAGATCCAGCAATGTTGCATGAGAGACTCGGCTGTCCGGGACTCCTCTCCTCATTGGCTGAGACAGCAGCGCAGTGCCATCGGCTCCAGCTGGTGTCAATCAAAGTCAGTGAGCCAATTAGGAGAGAGAGACCGGGCCATGGCTCCATGTCTGAATGGACACACAAAGACAGTGGCTCAGCTCGGGTGCCCCCATAGCAAGCTGCTTGCTGTGGGGGCATTCAACAGGAGGGAGGGGCCAGGAACACCGAAGAGGGGCCCAAGAAGAGGAGGATCTGGGCTGCTCTGTGCAAAACCACTGAACAGAGCAGGTAAGTTTATACATGTTTTCTTATGTTTATAGAAAATAAATTAGACTTTAATATCACTTTAAGCAATGACAAAGTTATTAACAAATACCTATGCCTATAGCAAAAATGTAACAGTTTCTCTGGTCCACATAGGTTGTACAGGTGTTAGAACTAAAGTGGTTAAGAATCCGGCTATGATCTCTTTAGATAGCAATGCAGAGGATTCTGGCTCTTTGTTATATAGAACAAACAATATTTTAACACTTCTATGTGAGGGCCTTTAAAGATCACTTGCTAAAATCTGATAATTGTATTGATTGTCTTACCAAATGTTAATTTAGTCTTACCTCAATGTAGATCGGAGGTTTATACCTCTTGGTCAAGTCAATAATATTCATACCATTATAATAAAGGTTTTCAAAGCATCCATGAAAATTCTTCTGTTGCAGTGATGCTGATTTTCCTTGTGAAGCGATACCTCCAAAGCTAAGCTTAGAAAGAAAAGAAAAATCAATATAGCCATTAGGCTAGTTTCTATAGTGTGTTACAGAATGTAGCAGTTACATTCTTAATTGAGCATTTAATTACACCAGGCTATTTATAGTTCTCCTTGTATTTAATATACTTTTTTCCCTTTGACAAAAATAATTCTTATTCTTTGTTTCATTTTCAAATTTCTTAAAATATACAATCAATGTTTAGAATCAATGTTTTGTTGTATTTTGTTTTATATCTACATTTTCTGTATTTCTACAAGCTGCTTCTGCAGATTTTATCTTTTCCAAAGCTAACAATAGTAAATTGTAACTCAAATGCCAAGAGATCAAACAAGTGCATTTGGTGTGGTTATACTAACAGTATAAATAACCGCATGTTCGATTTATAATTAAAGGATAATTTACTTAAACAGATAAATGAATGCACATGTTTTTTGCAGGTAAAAAATTACATCTATTATTATTTTTTTTCAACAAGCTTGCAGAGCATTGTACCTGCGATCGCTTGATCATGGGTGAGCTGTCAGGTTCCTGCAGACTCTCAGTATAGCTGTTTGCCTAAACCTCCTGTATGTCAGTCCAGTAAGAATAAATGAACTACTAGAACACTCACAAACATTCTCGTAATTCATTGAGAACTACAAGTCACCTGCTGTAGTGGAAGACGGTACTTGTAGTTCATTAATTTACAAAACTCAGTGAATCTATTTTTTAAATTGTGACAGCAGTTTCAGGAAGGGGATCCACTGCCCATTGTCACAATGAGGGATCATGTTAAGGTGTGGGCAGGTGCTTTAGTAACATGTTACATGTTACACCCTGAAAATGGTATATATCCTTTAACCTCCCTGGCGGTCTTCCCGAGACTGACACGGGGTTAGATTTTCTTGCTACTATCGGTAACCCTGTGTCAGTCACGGGCTTGCCTCGCTAGATCCACAGGCACTTTTTACTTACCTTGTCCCTGGATCCAGCGATGCCACCGCGCTGTGTGAGCGAGCGGGACCTCGCTCGATTCACATAGTGCCTCCGTGTGACGCCGATCTCCGTTCCCTGCGACGTTACGACGCACGGGGACGGAGAACGGCGCCAAATTCAAAAACGTAAACAAACACTATACACACAGTATACTGTAATCTTATAGATTACAGTACTGTATGTAAAAAAAACACACCCCCCCTGTCCCTAGTGGTCTGCCCAGTGTCCTGCATGTCATTTTATATAATAAAAACCTTTTTTTCTCCCTGCAAACTGTAGATTGTCCATAGCAACCAAAAGTGTCCCTTTATGTCAAAAATAGTTTTAGATCAGCTAAAAAACAGCGATAATAAATTATAATCACTTGCAGAATTGTGCGATAGCGATTTGTGGGGAAATTCGTCATAAAAAAATAAAAGTAATGACAGCGACAATTCTGCAACTGAGCAAATTTCAGTGATTTTGATTTGATTACATTATTGAATAATTTTTATTATAATTATATTATTATTTGTTATAATTATTTATAATTATTTATTATATTATCATTTATAATTTTGTTTTTAAAAAAATGCAATACACGGGATGCCTATTAGAATCTTGTTTGGTCAGATTTAAGTGAGTTATTTCTAAAAATTACAGACCTACAATATAAAACGCCAAATTTCCTTGCAAATAATGGTACCGCTTTTAGCATGTTTTTTCTGAAAGAATCATACCGCCAGGGAGGTTAAACAACAGTACAGTTGTCTTTACATGAAATGGTATAGATATTTTTATGTTATAGCAATCAGCAAAATTGTGTAGAACTATATGGCAATCACTCAAAAAAGCAATAATTGATATGGTTATCATAAGCTGATGAAAGTACATTCAGTTTTATGCAAGAATCTGGTCGAGGTGATTGTAGCCGTATTAGTGCACTTACGACAGAAACAATTGAGTACCGTCCTTGAGGCCTGGTTCACACTGGTGCGTTTTTAAATGCGATTTGGCATGTCAAATCGCATGTCAAAACGGCTGTATTTTCCGCAAATTGCCGGCAATGGCACCGTCCTAATCGTTGCAACGCTGCATCTGCGGCGCTGCACCAATTTCAAAAAGTCGTTTCTGTACTACTTTTTGCAATTTCCGCCCGCGATTTACATTGACATCTGTGCAGATGTCTCTAAAATCGCGGCCGAAATCATGACTGCCAGCGGGAGTGAAATTGTGCGAGTTCAGCTGAACTCACACGGTTTCACTCCCGCAGCCCAGTGTGAACCTGGGCCGATACTTTTTTTATTTGCACTGACATACAATTTTTCAGGAGAAGCTTTTGGGATATGTCCCCTTCTTTAAGGCCCAATCAGTACTAATTCAACTAATTCACAAAGGTTTTAGCAAGCAAGGATAATTTTGTTGCACTTGCTGAAAATGTACTTCGCTTGAAAAAAAGCATGAAAGGGTTACACAAATGATCCCAGTATCAGTGAAATTAAATGAATAAATCTGCAGATGCAGCTGGTCATCCATTCATTCTTTCCTCATTTACAATTAGTCTGATTTCTCCCCTTATTCTGTTGTAAGAGGAAGGGGAGGGATCAATGATGTAAACAATAGCGTGTGACCGCTGCGATGACCAATCACAGAGATCACAAGGTTCCCAGCCATGTGTAAAAAAAAAAATGGCCAAAAAACAGCTTTTCATATTTTTTCACATTCTTGAGGGGTATTGTATGATTTATTTAATATTATGTGTAAATATGAGCTTGCAGGAAAATACACCAAAGAAGAAAAACATGCACTAATGCCCTCTTTATGTGTTTTTTTAGATGATAGCAAAAAAATAAATCTGAAAAAAACAGGTAAGCATGCACAAGAAAAGCAAACCAAACCCTACAGCATGCTATGTATATTTTGAGACACTATTTTCACATCTATTATCTAAAATGCTGTAGCCTTCCTGGCGTTATGTTATGTCAGATTTTTGAATTTCAAAGTGGTGTGTTGTTTTGCATAACAATATGGCATTTTATACTGTATTCTGGGGACAAGGTAAGTTATCTGTATAAAGATTCTGCAATGCAGTGCCGAGTGTGTCTCTGGGTTACACTCGGAAATACCGCCAGGAGGGTTAAAATGGTTCCAAAGGCTGAAGTTTTTTTACCTTCATGCATTCTAAGCATAAGGGTAAAACACATTGTGTGTGCAGGGGTCCCCCCAGCCCCACAATCCCTTCCTAAGCTCCCTCCAATCCAGCCATAATCAGGATAGCCTCTGCTATCCTTCTCCATATTGGCTAAGACAGCAGCAGGACCCCATTGCCTCCCACTGCTATCAAACACAGCCAGTGAGACACTGAAAAGAGAGCAGGGGACGAGGCTGAGCTGCGGCTCAATGTGTCTTATGGATGCCTAGGGCAGTGGCTCAGGGGCAAGCATGCGTGCCCCCAGGGCAAGTGGCTTTCTCTGAGGGCAGCTGCTCGAGGGGGAGGGGCCAAGAGCACTGGAGGGGCACCCAAAAAGAAGAGGATCAGAGCTGCTCTGTGCAAAACCACTGCACAGAGCAGGTAAGTATAACATGTTTGTTATTTAAAAAAAAAAATGATTGGAGACACAGTTATTGTCGTAGACTCCTGGGTCTACCCTTCACCATCTCAAGCCATCTTCCCATACTTGGCAACCCAATGTTCCCCCTTCTATGGACCACAAGGTCAATGGTCATCCTCTGGCCTAACAACCATCTCTAAAGTATTCAATCCTGTCCATGGTACTTTTAGACCCTTTATGGAGCTGAAAGTACTCCCTCATGCCATCGGAGGTGTTTCACTATCATCAGCTAACCTGCTATCTCAGATCCTGCTTCAGCCCACGCCAAAACTCTTGTCAATGCTCTTTTATTGATGCCCTAATAGATCGGGACCAGTACTCCATATCAGAGATATACTCCAACCTTATCACCCATCAGGCTTTGAAATACAAAATTGTTCCTTTCAAACCCTGGATATTTATCCTTGACAACCAAGACGCACCAGAAAAGATCCTTGTGTTGTATCAAAAAGTCCGCTCTCTGGTGATCTATGTAATATGGCGAGAAACACAGTTCAAAATCGCCCATCGGGCATATCTCCTGTTTTGCCACAGCAAAATTGACTCCTCTCTCCGTATGCCCTTGGTGCGCTACTCCCAGACCATCCCTTTCCCACAGACTATGGACCTATCAAGCAATCTCCACCTTTTGGGATCAGGTGTTGAAATACATTGATAAGACCCAGCAAATACTTCTACCTAAGGACCCTTTGTTATGCCTTTTCAGCTGCGATATCTTGCAGGCTTCCTTGTCAATGCCTACCTGTGACTCTCTTGCTCAATGGGTCCATATTTGCCTTCTTACAGCCGGCAGGGCAATAATGCAAGCTTGTATCCACCATTCCCCTCCTCAAATTGCCCCAGTAAAACAAGCACTCAATTTCTACATCACTAAAACTTTTTATTGCAAGATGGCGTCGCTTCATGGAACATTCTTTCTCTCCAGAAGAAATCTCTTTTCACATGACTCCCTTCTGCTATAAGGACCGGTTTCTGCATGCAGACCATGCTAATACACTGGGCAAACTTAGGATCCAGGACACCTCCAACTCCTTAAACCCTCATATCCCCACCCCTAGTAATGCCACCTAATTTATGTAATTAAGTAGTAAATTATTTGATGTGAAATATAACTCTATTAATCATCAAACCCGTTTCCGGGTGAAATGTTCACCTGCTTTCACTCCTTCGGCCACCACTTTGGTAGAACCACCGGTTAGTTACTCTTGTTGGACCAGATAAACCCATTTAAAATCACCCAAATTACCTAATTTAGTTTTTTTTACTGTCTTCGATGCATTTTTTTAACGTTTGAAATGTAAAACGTGAAAGTGAAATTTAGTAAAGCCAAACAAAAGTTTTGTTTATTCCAAGTTATGGAGTAGGGCAACAAAAACTCCTTTAAACAATCTGCAAAGTTTAAAGCAGAGATGGAGTTAAAGCTATGAAGTTCATGCACTGCTTTGTCACATAATCCTTTTTTCTGCCAGAGCTCTCAGGATCTGGTAGCTACTCTGATTGAATCTCATTAATTCTTCAGGGCTGAGACTGTGAGCTACAAGCTGCTTTTGGTGCAAGGGGACTGGATAGGATTGGATGTTCCACTGAGGAACGTGAGGCAGTAGATGTATGGCCTTTTGATAAAATGCTGAAAAAATTGATCCTAATGCAGACAGAATTTTTTCATCAGATATTCCGACCGTGTGTATGCCCTATCAGACTTTTTTCATTGGATATTCCCGATGGAATTACAGTAGAAAGAGAACATGTTCTCTTTTTTTCAGACGGAAATTCCATTCGTCTGTATGGAACTCCAAGAGAAAAAAAAACATGCATGCTCGGAAACAAGTTGACTCATGCTCAGAGGCATTAAACTTCATTTTTCTAGGCTCGTCGTAGTGTCACCACGTTTTGAACGGTTGGAATTTGGTGTGTCCGTGTGTGTGCAAGACAGCTTGGGCATAATTCTGTGAGAAAAACCCATCAGAGTTTATGCCGATAGAAAAAACGATCGTGTGTATGGGGCATTAGATCTGCAGCCTGTGATTGCTAAGGTGTTAGAAATTAAATAACTCACTCTTCTGTGTTCTGCTGAGATTAGATGAGTGTGTAAACACATTGAACTGATCTCAATGTACTAAACATACAGTATGTAGTAGCTAAAGCTTGTACAGTATTATTTCATCAGCTTGTCTTATGTGAATAATGGCAAATTTTTATTAGTGTTGGTTACACAAATCTGTCAATCAATACAGGGATCTTTTCTGTTTTTCTAAGAGAAAGATAGAACTATAACATAGCACATAGTGAGAAAATCTCTAAAATGTGTCAGAAATGCATGTTACAAATCACAGTAGCAAAGTTTGTTTATCAGATTTAAGATGTATGCTCATCTGCACATGACTAAATGTATATGTTAATTTACACAAAATACACACCTCATAATCAATGTCCAAGTAGGAGATGTCTCCCTTCATGAAGAAATGATGCACATGTTTGTCAACAGTGAAATTGACTTGTCGTCCAAAACGCTCTATGACAGTTGAATGCCATTGCTGGTCATCCAACAGGCTTCCCAAGGAGACATTGACATGAGGATTAGAGGTATGCAACTGTACATTTCCTTGAAAGAAAACAGATATTCTATTAAACCAGTAGTACAATAACAATAAGACATCAACATTTAGTATTTTCATGCAGAAATTATATATAGGTAACATCTCCTTTGTTCAGCAAAGTGATCTGAATCTTAAACTTAAATAATGGACCACCTTTATGGATAAATGTCCAATTGTGACAAAAATGCATCCCAACTCCCAAAGTGGGTTTGCTTGTGGCTCTGGTAGCCATACAAAAAATGGAGGGCACAAAAAAGGTGCCATCATCCTGTGTCTGTATCAGCGGGATCCATATGGGGTGCAGGGGCACAGCCCCCCTAATCCATGTCCCGGGCCCCTAATTTTCAAGCAGGGTGCCGTACGCATGAATTCCAATGGAAATTTGTTTTTGATTCTTTTTTAGAATCGCATGATTAGAGCCTGGGTCTCTAATTGGTTCCAAAAAAGGGTGAGCCCAACCACGTGTTAATATTCACTATTATCTTTCTGCTTCTCCTCTCGGACAATCCCGGGTCTGGAAGTGTGTCCTGAGACCCAATTGGCTGAGAGTATTTGCCGCCGAGGAGGAGGAATGAGACACAGGGGAAACCATGCCGGTGTGAAGCCAAGCAGGAAAGAGACGCAGAGGCCCAGAGGAAGCCCGTGTGGGGACCGATCGACTGGGGTTGGTGCGGGAGTCTGACCGACCGTTGGGGGGATAGATGGATTGCTGCTCCCCCCAAAAGAAAAAAAACACCAGCCGCTACTGGTCTGTATTTAAATTCATTTTGCAAATAAAAAAAAGTGCTGTGTGCAAAATTGCACAATAAAGCTAAATAATTTCTTCAGTTATTTGACTACCAAGGCACTATTCACTATCATATGATTAAAGCAGGTATGCATTGGTACACTGGTTCTACCACAAAAATGATTTCTAATTTGGTAATTAGAACTGTGCATTTGTAAATAGGAATCAAATGTTATATAGTAAATGTAGATGGTTAGATAAAGCAGTGGATATAGAGGCTCCAAAAGAAGAAATGGTTAGATATGGGGCAACCAATTCACTGGGCTGAGCCGATTTTTAAATAATAGGTATTCATGAATAATGGCTATTCCGGTCTGGCTTTTTTTAAAGCTTCTTTTAATAACCCCCTTCCCTAGTCCATCACAGATTGCATAGCAAATTGGGCCTGATATCCCTAAACAAGCGTAGTTACTGAATCTTTGAAATAAATGAGATTATTTAGGATATGTGGTGTTTACTTTAGATAATTTATACAAACCCATCTCTTTGGATTGAGTTATGCAATTTGACAAAATAAAGTAAAAAAAAGTTCAATTTTTTCCTAAAACTAACAATATAATGCCAGATACCACAGCATACCTTTAGAGGTCTAGTGAAGTCCATGCCTTGTAGTGTTATAGCTGATCAGTATATATACTGTATATATATAAATATATATATACATATATATATATATATATACATATATATATATATATACATATATATATATATATATATATATATATATATATATATATATATATATATATATATATATATATATATATATATATATATATATATATATATATATATATATAGTCCCAAGGGTAGATACCCACAAAGAAAATCATACAGCTGCTGAGGAGATAGATCAAAACAGCAACATTTTTATTGTCGCAAGACCTTGAGGAAAATAGACTGAGCTTCATCAAAACATCGACAATACAAATGATGATGTTTTTACCCCCTCAGCAAGATCCTTGCTTGGTTCTATACCTGTTTTGGATATATATATATATACATCTTCTTAAAAAGAATAACTTATTGAAGTACAACATAAAGCTTAAAGTGTGGTCAAAACATAAAACTCGATAGGGACAAATAAGGTAATTCTACCCTAACAGGGGTTAAAACGCTTCCCCAAGCTATCCAAAACAAAGAACAATTTGGCCTGGAAGTAGAGCTACTGTCATATTTCAAAAGGTTCTGTTGGTCAGCTGTGTATTAGTGTGATGAATGGTAAATGTTGCAAGATATAACAAAATTTTACCGAGGTTAATAATTAACCAAAGTCTTCCTTTTGTAAGTTCCAATGCAATACGATCTCCATTCCGTCCTTCCCCATGAAGTAACATGCCATCACTTTGCATTGACTTAAACTTGAGAGAAATTACATCTTTTGTTGTGCTCATTGATTTTTGATGGAAGCGGTAAAATATGGAGCTTTTGCCATCAAGATAAATAATGTCTGAACCTGATAAAAAAATAAATAAAAAAAGGAAAACTTAATGGACTCATGGTTATACACATTTTAAATAAGAATACTGATTGAAGACCTTTCAGATCCAAAGTTTACCAAGTTTGTTGGCTAAGCTTCAGATTACAATTAGAATTAGGTTATATTTAAACTTATTAGTTCACCAAAAATAAGGTGGACTCATTCCCTCTCTATGTCCTCTATGGCTACTTTTTGGCTGAAACATTTAGGGTGGAGCTTTAGGAGTACTAATGTCTGATGCTAAATAAACTTATCAGATGTTAGCATTTTATTGAGCTTTTGAATTTGTAGGCAATTTATGATTTTTATTAAAAGTTTTGGATGTTATTTGCATTATTTTCCCTCTTTGCATGAGATATTCACCTGGAAGCTGGAAAAACATATTGCACGCCAAATCTTACTGAAGTTGATGGGAGTCATTTTTTTTATAGCCTATTTCAATGCTAATTTAAAGCTTTTGTTTACACATTATCTGGGAAGCTGGTCAATGCCATCATATACCAATGAAAATATTTTTTTTAAATATCATTTGGTGGAGGGAGGGTCATTTAATGTGACTTACACCTTCAATATACAAATCCTTTGAGTAAAATGTTTGAGGAATCAAACAAGAGCACATTAGTTAGCACATAACCTGGTCAGATCACTCACCATCTACATTTGAGATCCAAGAAAAATGCAATGTCAACCCCTCTACCTTATGGCGCAACAATATGTTTCTCTTTACCCAACAAAACCAAGAATGGCTCCGCCTTCCTGTGATGCCATGGCCCGAAGCATGATGGGTTGATGACGTCAAAAGGGACAGGGTCACCCTATGATGTTATCAGCTGACTTCGCCCTTTATTATTTAAGGAATGGCAGAGCAGGCGCACCTACACCGGGGACATGTTTTTATTTTGTTTTTGCAAAGATACTACTAAAATCCCACAAGTTTTTTATTCCTTCCTTCTCAGTCAAAACCTGGCTAGACAAGGGATACTTTAGTGTGAATGAGTACAAAATGGGAAAATTGCGTCTGGGGATCAGAATGGGACCCCAATGACGCAAATCCGCTTCACTCGCTCTGAAAACTCCACTTAGGGTCCATATTGCCCTTGATAGGAATATGGACACATACATCGGTCTAAGATATAAACAAAAATAACATTATTAGTACTCTTGTTATAATCTTCCCTTTTTGATTAAACTCTGTAATCTTCCAATCCCCTTTAGGTATATTGGTCTACATGCCATAAGCTTTTTCTCTTTTCTATGTAATATTACACACATAATGTTTGTTAATGCATATGTTCTGATTTTCTGGTCTTAGATTTTCCAACTTCTTTATAAGTACATTTGAACAACTCAATAATAAACTTGTTTATACTAATGTTGTTTTTTTCTCTTTTACCTTATGTTTGTATGTCTCTTTTTTTTAGGGTCTTTCATTTGCTGCCACGGATCATGACCTTAACTATGCAGTTGGGGAGATGTGCTTCTCGGGACGAGGTATTTCACTCGGCACATGGAGGCCATTGCATCATTCTTTTCTAAATTGATGTAACCGGCCTCATGTGATCTGGGAGTACACAGCCGAGTTTACTCCTCGTTGCCATGACACCCACTATGTTGTGAGCAGCAGACACCAGTCACCCGCCCAATATGCACACATGCCGAGTTCCATCGAGCATGTGACGTCACAACGTTGTTTCTTTCAGCACCGTCTCAGCTCGTGGGGTTAGCGGGTCTGTGTTCTGGGGCCTCGGAGGGCACCTTCTCCGCCCGGCCCCATTCTCAATTGACAGACAGCTGAAAGGGGGCCTGTCTCTTCAGCAGCACAATATAAGATCAACCTTAAACGTACTCCAGACCACAGGTAAAAAACAGTCTTCTGTTATGACTTGGGGAGCTTATGTTATCCTATAGCCATGGATATGCATTTGAATCTGCTGTGTGTTGGACATATAATATAGTCCCACACTGCATTTTAAGGCACCATAGGTTGTTATGTGATTGATTCAATCATATACTATCCTTTTTCAGATTATTCTGTTTTTTCATCTGTGGCTTGATATAGCCATCTGGGTACATTCTACTATTCCCCTGCACGTCAAATTGTAAGGTCTCATTTCTCTCTCCCCCCATAAAAAACGTATGTGTGGTTAGATAAATATAACTAAAGCTTTTCCCATACAAATACATAGTATGGGTACTACATCTCACTATCCCACATTCGTTTTTTTTTCTTTTTCTATTCCTTTTTTGTGTCTGTTTTATCTCTCCCCTCCTTCTCTAGATGTTAGGAATGTGAGTTTTTTTGGTCTGTGGTCTTTATTTTGGTCATAGGGTGCCCTTTGTGTCTGCCCGATTCCGATTCCACAAATCTCTCCCACATTTTCCTGCAAGTTTTTTCCATCGACCTGATTCTCGGCAGCAAATCTTATCCCTGTTTTTTCAATTGAATGCCATTGGTGACTTTCAAGAAATGCACAGTTAGATTTTAGATTGTATCGAAGCATTGTGATTACTAGTCCCTGAAGAAGAGGTTTCATCACTTTTAACCTTGAACGTTTTTCTGTCCTAATCCAATTGTCAGGACAGAGCCAAGTGGTATCATTGTGTCTGTGTAATTGTTTTCTTGTTATTTTCACCTATATCTTTGTGTTCATGCATCACATTTTTTACCAATTTCATTATATTTTAACTTATTCTAATAAAATATATAATTTATGATACAATTTGATTGTTTCCAAAGATTCTCTGCATCTTAAAGTCCCATAGTGGAAACATTTCCCATTTTGTACTTTAATTATGGATGTGGGCAGAGTTTCTTTTTACATAAAGTTCTTGGCACTACCATAATATATTAGTGTGAATGACATTCTTGCAGATAAACAGGATAGTGATACTTATAAATTGTCCCAAATTGGTAATTTCCATCTGAATTTCCCAAGTCAACACACAGGTAAAGAGTAGACAATAGGGAAACATTACCAAAACCCTTCTACACTAAAGGACGGTATTTAGTGGTTTTACTCTAATTTACAGCTTCAATCACAGACCATAAAATCCCCACCCTTCGGAAAGGGATTTGGGCCAAACATTTCTGGTTGGCAGACAACTTTAATGTCACCCATTGTGTTTCCCATTTTGAAAAAATGTTAACGATTACCCATAGATGGTATCAAACCTCATACAGACTATCGAAAATGTACCCCAACTGTCTCTCTGAATTGTTGGTGGTATTATGACCACAAAGGTAGCATACTTCAAATTTTTTATCACTAGCTTCTGGTAATTGGTATTCTCCCTAATATCTTACATCACTGAAATACTCTAACCCCTCCACCCCATCACCTCAGCTAGCTTTGCTGGGGATTTCTATAGACAAATTTCCCAAACTTAATGGAAAGGTGATCATGCGGATACTGATTGCAGGTAAGCTTAGGATCACTAATAAGTGGAAACAAAATTTGTCTTCCAACTTGTCTGAAGTAATACACAGGGTAAATTTACAATGCTCCAATGAATACTTTCTTTCACTCTCTAACAGTGGAAGCACCCACTTCTCAAGCCAGTTATTGTCTTCCCTTTCCTCACGCTGACAGCATATGGAAGGAAGAAGAGATCCAGCGTGTGGTAAAGGGACATTTACACTTATAATCAGAGCATTGATTATCAGTGTCCTGATTATCAGTGCAGTCCCAAATTCCCCACCAGTGCTGCTAATCAGTGCCCACAAGTGCTGCCTATCGGTGCCCATCAGTTCCACCTACCAGTGCCTATCAGTGCCCATCAGTGCCACCTATTAGTGCCACCCATCAGTGCCCTGCAGTGATGCCTATCAGTGCCACCTATCAGTGCCCATCATTGCCACCTATCTGTGCCCATTAGTGCCGCCTATCAGTGCAGCCTCATCAGTGCCACCTCATCTGTGCATACCTGTGCCACCTCATCAGTGCCACCTATCAGAGCCCATTAGTGCCGCCACATCAATGCTGCCTCATCAGTGCAGCCTATCAGTGCTCATCAGTGCAGCCTCATCAGCGCACATCACTAAAGGAGACAAAGTACCTGTTTGCTAAATTTTATAACAAACTGTGAAATAAAAAATGTTTTTCTTTTTTTTTTCCATCCAGCTTGAAGTTGGGATTCAAACTAGGTGAGGAAAAAATATGCTTTACTAACAACTTGAGGTTGTTCAGTGTAAAGTACACAATGAGAAGATTGAGCACAAAAGCAAGATAATGATTGTCTTCAGGCTGGGTTCACACTACTACACTACTTTCATCCTACTTTGCTCTGCTACATTGGTCCTACATTTATCCTACATTGGTCCTATATCCATCCTACTTTCATGAACAGGATACTACTTTGGTCCGACTTCAATGATATTCAATGGGCTGAAGTAGGATCAATGTAGGACCAAAAGTAGTACAGGGAGCATTTTCAAAGTCGGACCGACTTGTGTAGGACCAGTTAAGACAGCTCTCAAACATTGATTTTCACACGTCATGCTACATGAGGCTCCCAATGTAGGACCGTTTGTCGGACAAGTGTGAACCCAGCCTTACTGTTTCAGGCTGGGTTCACACTACTACACTACTTTCATCCTACTTTGCTCTGCTACATTGGTCCTACATTTATCCTACATTGGTCCTACATCCATCCTACTTTCATGAACAGGATACTACTTTGGTCCGACTTCAATGATATTCAATGGGCCTGAAGTAGGATCAATGTAGGACCAAAAGTAGTACAGGGAGCATTTTCAAAGTCGGACCGACTTGTGTAGGACGCTACAAGACGCTCTCATAGGGAAACATTGAACACAGAGCAAAGTAGGATGAAAGTAGTGTAGTAGTGTGAACCCAGCCTCAAAAGGGTTTCCCTTAAACAGAAATTTGAAGGACGACAGGTGTTTCCATATGTGCTGTTCAAGCTTTTCTGCCAAAGCCAAATAAATAGGCAACATTGGGGGCCAAAAAGACAGTGGTTGGCCAAAAAAACGAGGGCACCAGATGAAAGGCACATCATACTTCCCTTCACAATCAAACACTGTCCATTGGCACCATCATCTCATACTAGGCAAAACACAATGGGACTCTTGTAAGGAAAAACAAGGTCAACCTAACTGTGACTTATTGGGGGTTATTTACAAAAGGCAAATACACTTTGCACTACAAGTGCAAACTACAAGCGCAAAGTGCACTGAAAGTGCAGTCGCTGTAGATCCGAGGGGGACATGCAAGGAAAATAAAAAACATTCTTTTTAGCTTGCACATGATTGGATGATAAATTCAGCAGAGCTTCTCCTCATTTCAGATTTACCCCTCAGATTTACAGTGACTGCATTTCCAAGTGCACTTTCAGTGCCCTTTGCACTTGTAGTTTGCACTTGTAGTGCAAAATGGATTTGCCTTTCGTAAATAACCCCCATCGGTTCTTTTTGCCAGATTGCAGGTTCAGATTTGGAGTTTGTTCATGACGTGGAGCAATATTTTAACATTTTGCTTATTTCTGATTCCTTCCAAATCTACACATTAAAAAAATGTAAATAAACAGATACAATTGAGGCTTCAAATAATATGAACTCGTTATCTTCTTGGTTCACAAAACAATTTTGTAATAAAAATCAGAGGAAGGTTGGCACAAAGTATAATTTCATAAGGTGCTAATTACATGCCTTAAACACTGATTTAAAAATATATGTTTAAAAATGTTAATCTGCTATTTTGAGGTACATTTAAGTAAGCTAAAAAGAAAATATTAATCAGACTTTATGACAATAATATGTACCAGCTATAATGTCATGTCAGCTGTTAAAAAAATGTTTTTTAGGCAGCTTTGTTGTTAGTGGATGCCAGCCAATGACAGTTGATCACGTGATGTAAACAGAAGACCGTGATCAATTTTTTCCCCCTCATGCTTACAGCGTGAAGAGAAAAAAAAGCTTCTGTCAGAGGGACATCGGTCCCATACACAGAGAGTAGGTAAATCACATTTTGAAAATAGAGAGCACACAGTGAGTGGTATGTGAGTTTCTGGTGACACCCCTACACCCCTAGAAGCTGCAAGTGTTATCAGAATTGTCTAATGTGTGTGTGGTTTTTCTCTTCACATTATATATGGCCCTTTGGCCTTCTCAATGAGGGGTTCCCGCTGCTAACCAGGTATTGCAGACACACATAAATTATTCATAGAAAATTAAGAAATCCTTGTGTTAAGCATGTGGCAATCCATACATTTGTAAGCTCTGATGGTGTAAATAAGACGTGAGGAAAATTTGGAAGTGCTTCATCCTATAACATATACCATACTTCAATGATCTTGTAAAAACATTTTAATCCTAAAGCAGAACATAAAACGCCCTAATGAAGTGTAGTGTACTCTTTCCAGTAAAGTTTAATTTAACTAGATATGATCTAAACATTATTGTAAAATGTGTAAAAAACAAAACATTTTTTTTTTACACATGTTTATTTTGCACTGTAATTAGGAGTATACAAATGTTACTATATACACTATATTACCGAAAGTATTGGGACACCTGCCTTTACACACACAATGAACTTTAATGACATCCCAGTCTTAGTCCGTAGGGCTTAATATTGAGTTGGTCCACCCTTTGCAGTTATAACAGCTTGTCTCAACTCTCTGAGAAGGTTGTTCACAAGGTTTAGGAGTGTGTCTAAGGGAATGTTTGACCATTCTTCCAGATGTGGACGACAAGGCCTGGTTTGCAGTCTCTGCTCTAATTCATCCCAAAGGTGTTCTATCGGGTTGAGGTCAGCTCCTCCACCCATGCTTTTGGAGGAATGGTCAAACATTCCCATAGACACACTCCCAAACCTCCTAAACATTGTGAACAGCATTTTCAGAAGAGTTGAAGTTGTTATAGCTGCAAAGGGTGGGTCAACTCAGTATTGAACCCTATGGACTAAGACTGGGATGCCATTGAAGTGGTTCTAAAGACAGAAGTTAAAAAAAAAAAAACTGTCTGTGTGCAGAAGCCCCCTCAGCCCCCCCTAATAGTTATCCGAGCCCATCTTGATCAAGAAATGTTGCATGAGAGACTCAGCTGTCCAGGACTCTCCCTTCTCAATGGCAGAGACTGCAGCGAAGTGCCAATGGCTCCCACTGCTGTCAATTAAAGTCAGTGAGGAGAGAGAGAGAACAGGGTGGGGGCAGGCCACAGCTCCATGTCTGAGTGGACACACAGAGCTTCTGCTCAGCTCAGGTGCCCCATGGCAAAGCTGCCTACTATGGGGGCACTCAACAGGAGGGAGGGGCCAGTAGCCACAAATAGAGACAAGAAGAGGAGGATCTGGGCTGCTCTGTGCATAACAACTTTACTGAGAATGTAAGTTTAACCACTTCCCGACCAGCTCACATACATATACATCGGAAAAATGTCTCATTCTCATGAATTCCTGTACCTGTATGTCGGCTCCTGTAAGAGCCATAGTAGGCATGCACATGCACGCCTGCTGCAGAGCGGGGGATCCGATGTGCGTGGCCAGCAGGCGCGATGACTGTTGGCCACTTGCGATTGCGGGCATGAGAGCCAGAATAGGGATTTTTGTATATCAGTCTCATCCCCCACAGTTAGAAACACACATGAGGAAACACAGTTAACCCCTCGATCACCCCCTAGTGTTAACCCCTTCCCTACCAGTGACATTTACACTGTAATCAGTGCATTTTTATAGCACTGATTGCTGTATAAATGTCACTGGTCCCAAAAAAGTGTCAAAAGTGTCCGATCTGTTTGCCGCAATGTCACAGACCCTCTAAAAATCGCACATCATTACTAGTAAAAAATAATAATAATTAAAAAAATGCCATAAAAATTTCATAAATCTATCCCCTATTTTGTAGATGCTATAACATTAGCGCAAACCAATCAATATACGCTTATTGCAATTTTTTAACACAAATATGTGGAAGAATACTGATTGGCCTAAGCAAATGAGGAAATTATTATTTTTAAAAAATTTTTGCTGATAATTACCGTATTTTCCGGCGTTTAAGACGACTTTTTAACCCATGAAATTCTTCTTAAAAGTCGGGGGTCATCTTATACGCCGGTAACCTAACATGCAGGCTCTCAGTCAGACCGCGGCCGTCCATTTTTCAAAAGCCGCTCCTCCTCCTTCTGCTGTTCCGTGATGGGCGGAACACTCAGCTTCCCAGCAGAGCCTCTGTTCAGTGTTCCGCCTATCACAGATGCCCTCTTGTCCTCGGTCTCAGACGAGAGAGCATCCTTGATAGGCGGAACACTGAACACAGTGTTTACTGGGAAGCTGAGTGTTCCACCTATCACGGAACAGCATGAGGAGGAGCCGCGTCTTTTAAAAAATGGACAGCCGCGGTCTGACAGATTCTGCATGTCAGGGATAAGGTAAGGGATCATCGAGACATGCAATGGCACAGTGAGGTATGCAGTGACACAATGAGGCATGTAATGGTGGCACAGTGAGGCATGTAATGGTGGCACAGTGAGGCATGTAATGGTGGCACAGTCTGGCATGTAATGGTGGCACAGTGAGGCATGTAATGGTGGCACAGTGAGGCATGTAATGGTGGCACAGTGAGACATGTAATGGTGGCACAGTGAGGCATGTAATGGTGGCACAGTCTGGCATGTAATGGTGGCACAGTCTGGCATGTAATGGCACAGTGAGGAATGTAATGGTGGCACAGTGAGGCATGTAATGGTGGCACAGTCTGGTATGTAATGGTGGCACAGTGAGGCATGTAATGGTGGCACAGTCTGGCATGTAATGGTGGCACAGTCTGGCATGTAATGGCACAGTGAGGCATGTAATGGCACAGTGAGGTGAGGCAAGGCATGACTAGTAGAAAGGGGGTCATCTTATATGGTGAATATATCCCAAAACCAACATTTTAGCTGGAAAATTAGGGGGTCGTCTTATACGCCCAGCCGTCTTATACGCCGGCAAATACGGTATTATAGCAAAAGTAAAAAATATTGGGCTGGATTCAGGTATGACTTGTGCCCTCTTATGGAGGCGCAGCATACCGTTTTTACGCTGCGCCTCCGTAAATTACGTGCGCTACGCTTCATTCACGAAGCAGTAGCTCCGTAATTTGCGTGTGCGCTCCCTAAAACTGCCCGGCGCATGTTCCATCGGGAAACTTTCCCGACGTGCATTGCGGCAAATGACATCGCAAGGACCTCATTTGCTTCAACGTGAACGTAAATGGCGTCCAGCGCCATTCACGATTCACTTACGCAAACAACGTAATTTTCAAACATCGCGACGCGGGAACGACGGGTATACTTAGCATTGGCTGCCCCTGCTAATAGCAAGAGCAGCCTTACGCGGAACCCGACCAACTGCAAACTACGTAAAATGCGTACGCAGGGCGCGCGTAGGGTTGTGAATCGGCGTGAGTATGCAATTTGCATACTCTATGCTGACCACTACGGGAACGCCACCTAGCGGCCATCGTAAGAATGCAGCCTACGACGGCATAAGAGCCTTATGCCAGTCATATCTTAGGCTGCAGTCAGCGTAACGAGCTTTCTGAATACAGAAAAGTTGTTACGCCGGCGCAACTAAGCAATTGCGCTGCGTAACTATGGTTACGCAGACGCAATTGCTTACTAAATCTACCCCATTGTTATTATTTTCAAAATTGTTGCTTTTTTTATTTATAGTGCAAGAAACAAAAACCACAGAGGTGATCAAATACCACCAAAAGAAATCTCTATCTGTGGAAAAAAAAAGAAGTCAATTCTGTTTGGGTACAATGTGGCACGACCGTGCAATTGTCAGTTAAAGCGACGCAGTGCCATATCGTATAAAATGGTCATTAAGGGGGAAAATCTTCTGGGGCTGAAGTGGTTAACATGCTTGTTATTTTTTCAGAAAAAAAAACACGAGACTTTAGTATCACTTTCAATTTGATGTGCGTGTAAAGGCACCAATACTTTTGATAATATAGTGTATTGCAGAGCTCCTGACAAACTACTTACAAGGTCTAATGAGTATCTTTCAGTGCAATGACTACCAAGCTTTACATTTTGTGGTAGGTAGGTATGTATGGAAAATAATTTTGAAACTGAATACAGGAACTGTTTATTAATCCATAATTGTAATGGGATAAATTCTTCAGTATATGGAATAAGTGTGTATGTAATTTATAAATATTATTATTATGATTAAAAATGTAATGAACTACTTTCCAAGCCAAAATATATATCATTCACCTAATATACGATGTACCATAACTTGTGCTGACTGCTTTCCATAGCTGGAAAGTGTGTTAGATCCTAACTTTATCATTCATTAAACATTCATCAGGGAGCTCCAAGAACAGTGGATAATAGATAATTATATCATTCTTTTGAATACTGTACTGATCCATAGGCAGGAGTATGTTTCTAATATGGCAGCATATATGAATGTCATATATTGTCATATACAATGTGAAATGTCTTTTAAGAACTAGATGTTGAAGAATTAAACATAACTGTTATTAATCAGTTATGTGCAAAGAATGGTATGTGATGTAAAGTATACATTTTTTCCACACTTGCTCAGAAAGTTTTTATAGGATTTTGCTGCTTTATTGAATTGGTTGCTCTGTACTATATGCATTACATGTACTCATGCTCTACTTTAGGTAAAATTCATATTTTACGTTGTCTCTGTTCTGTATTAATTTAGTCCTTAGGAAAAATACTTTATCTGTGATACACTTTATTCATTGTAGAATCTAATCTAATCTGTCCGTGTTGAGAAATGACAGCACGGGTATGTGTGTTAAGTTCATATGGTAAGGGAAGCTGAAAGTACTTTCAGATAAGGATGTGCTATTTAGACAAGTTAATGTTAATGGTATTCTTACAAATCAGTAGTCATCTTATATCTAATATCTAAAACCTAAATATATAGTTATCTTTGGAATGAACAGGCAGAAAAGTGAGTCAGTACAAACCATAGCCTTTAAAATGTATGACAAGGCAAAATATAAAAAAGTAAACAACAAACAAAACCACATTTGCATTACATCTCACAATACAGAACAGTTCTCCCTGTTTGATCCCTTTAAATTCCCTGCAAGTACAGAAGTTACCTATTGAACTTGGCAGAACTATGTTCAGCTTCTATTTTCCCATTGTATTGGCAACACTGTGGAGTACTTTTTATAGATTTGCCAAAGACATTTGCCAATGTAAGACTGAAAAGGAAACATTTTCTGTCAAGGCTCACTTTATGTATTATGCAACTGATAAATTGCATCTTGTAAGGGTGACTCTTTATAGTAGAACAGCAGATATTTTTCACCTTTTAATTTAAGAGGTTGTAAAGGTTTATTTAATTTTTTTTAATAACATACATGTTATACTTACCTCCACTGTGCAGCTCGTTTTGCACAGAGTGGCCCAGAACAGCGTTTTCTGGGGTCCCACGGCTGCTGTCTCGGCTCCTCCTCACTTTTGGTAACCCCCCTGGGAAGCGCTCTCCCAAGGGGGATACCTTGCAGGCTCACTCCCGAGTCCTGTATTCGGCATCTATAGCCAACTACTACAGGACTTGGCCCCTCCCCCTGGTGGACGCATCATTGGATTTGATTGACAGCAGAGCGAGCCAATGGCTACGCTGCTATCAATCTATCCAATGAAGAGCAGAGAAGACAAGGGAAAGGAAGAGCATGTTCGTGACGCAGGACTTCCAGGGCTCAGGTAAGTAAAACGGGGGGGCTGCAAATCTTAAGATGTTTTTTCACCTTAATACATAGGATGCATTAAGTGAAAAAACATGAACCTTTACAACCCCATTCTCCGGCATTCAGGAGATTTTTCTCCTCTGTGTTCCTGTTTGTGAAGCGGAGAAGATCGCTTCACCCTTGGAGGAGTGAAGTAATCTACCAACACTTCACACTACAGTGGAGAACGGCCCCTGATACTGGAATCTCGTGAGACCTTACGA
This sequence comes from Rana temporaria, assembly GCF_905171775.1. Classification (NCBI taxonomy): domain Eukaryota; kingdom Metazoa; phylum Chordata; class Amphibia; order Anura; family Ranidae; genus Rana; species Rana temporaria. The sequence continues at coordinate 263,963,415 of NC_053489.1, read as the reverse complement.
GATTACAGTACCAGAAATTCACAGAAACACAGAGATGTCAGTTTATTAAGCAGTGATAAATTATATACATTATATATATGTATGTATATATATATGTATACACATAAATATTACAGGGGGACATGGTTACTGTGTTGGGGGGTCTGAACGAGGTAGAAAGAAGTTAAAAATCTTCCTCCTTCCTCCTCAGATCCCCCGGGATTCCCTCTTCACTCCCCGCGTCACCAGCTCTGAAATGGTGATTCGGGGAGTGTGAATTCTGACACAGATCGCCAGTGAAGCGCTCAGATCACAGCTCCATAAACTGGCCGTTTACTGTGTCAGTCTATGAGGATTCTCTGTGTGTGGAGATAATCGTCGGGAGAACAAATTCAAACACTTCTCCCCCCGATTATCTCTGCTTCATAAGCTGTTTATGGGCTGTTCACTGTTTCATAAACTGACACCTTAATCTTTGTAGAACTGTTTTAAGCTGCTTTTGGTAAATAATATGACTTCATTCATTCACATGCTGAGATATGCTATCCATGGTGCTGAACCTGTGTAAAAACTGTTTCATCACCTTGCATACTGAATGCTAGCAGCATGTCATTTCTTTCCACTGTAAACAATAGATAGATAGATAGATAGATAGATAGATAGATAGATAGATAGATAGATAGATAGATAGATAGATAGATAGATAGATAGATATCCCCCAACAAAGCTAACCAGCACATCAGGTATGCAGGGTGTTTTTTTCCATAACATGGAATCAGTGAGCATGCTATGCAGTTATCAGTCCACATGCCTTTCAGAATTTTAGGATGTTTTGAGAGGGACTTCCAAAAAAATGTGGGTCTCCTAAAGTCCCAGTGCCAACAAGTACTAATCTCATTGGCACCTCTAGTACCCAGAGAGGGGGTGCCAGCAAGATGAAGGTTCATCTAACAACAAGCTGACCCACTATGGGGGCAAGTAGTTGTTTGTGCCTTTCCTGATTAACTGGTTTTAGGGTCATGTGAACCTCTTACCAGTCCACCAGTGCTTATGGGTAAATGTAAGATGAAAAAATACACACAACTAAAAAGCACCTCATTTTTTTTCTTTAAGAATATTGGAGTAATGTAGTGGCACCCAACGCGTGCTGCTATTTCTGCTCCTCCCTTATAAAATGATCCTACAAAGTCTTGTGGAAATTTTGGCAAGTGATTATCATCTGAAAGTACAATAATGTGTACCCTAACCAATTACTTATTTCCAAACATCATCAGATTTTTAATCTTCTTCTGATCCTCCTGTAAGGAAATTGCTGCTCTTGCTGACTTTTAATGGGGCACTGCCAGTCTTCTGCCTGCATGAATAAAGGTACCGGCATTGCAAGAGGCTCATACAAAGTCAAATTAAAAAAAATGTATACTACTTGCATTTAAAAACATATATTTATTAATGCTGTAGTAATTTGTTGCATTTGTTACATCTGCCTTGAGTTTAGCTTTAAGAAAGTCGGTTTAGTGCCTGCAAATTCTTTGCGTTTCTCTGTCAGGGTACTGTAACCAGCAGCATAATAAAATTTTGAGTTTTAGAGAAAGGTTAGCAAAGCTCCAATATCTTGGTTCTAACCTTTTACTTGCAATATATTATAATGGTGCTTTTTACAGGACCCTGAGAAGGTGAAAGAGGAACTATGTGAACAATCAGCTGCCAGGAAAACATCACTTTCTGAACTTCAGAGATGAAACAAGCAGCACAGATGTACATACGCTATAGTTTAGGAAAGTTCAGACTTCGTTATTTCCTATCACCCCATAAATTACTTACCAGTAAGGCACCAAAATTACTAGCTATAAACTGGGATGTAAGGGTAATATCTATGTAGCAACTGTGAGGTATATGAATTCATGCTTCCCATATATAAGATTGTTTACTTTAATAAAAAAGCAATATTTATTCTTGCATCTAGAAAAATGCAAAAGCCACATGGACGCATACAATTGAGTCCACTTAAGCCAAAAACAGAAAAACAGTATATCAACACTTAATTTAAAATTAGCTCTGGTTTATTATGAATCAGATCACACATTTGTACTGCATATTTGGATTGTTAGCACATAGCCTTAAATGTCCAAAAGTACTTCACTTTGTTAAAACTGTGCTTCCAATTCAATTTCTAATTTATATAGTATTCTTTATTTAAATATATCTCTTTGATCCTTTCACTGCTGGGGTAATTTTTGAATTTTTGTTTTTGCATACATGTTAAAATGCACATTTTAGGAATGAAGATTAGTTTGAACCTCCAAGCATTATATATTTTGTATGAAATGTTTTTTTTTATTTTACTGATTTTAATGATTGTAGTTGCAATTTTTATGTCACTCTTTATCAAACCCAATATTTTGGTAAACAAATATGCTCAGAGCCGGTTCACATTGGGGCGACTCATCCGGCGACTCAGCCGCCTGACAAGTCGCCTCCCATTCTATTCAATAGAACCGTTCTAATAGGAGCGACGCAAGTCGCTTCGACTTAGAAAAAGGTTCTTGTACGACTTCGGGGGCGACTCGGGGCGACTTGCATTGACTTCTATACAGAAGTCATTTTGCAAGTCGCCTCTGAAGTCGTTTTTTAGGACGCCTTACCGAGTCGCCCCCGAAGTCGTGCCGCCCCAGTGTGAATCGGCTCTAAAGTAAATTTTTGTGCCTAAAACAGTGAGATAAAAACAAATGAGTTTGAGTAAACAGATACCAAACATGTAAAGCCTTACAATTTCACAGATTAAGGCCTCATGCACACTGCAGCTCAAATGCCTGCTTTACAGGCATTTGATGTTTTTTTTCTCTTCTCCCTCTAAACACCCCTCCATGCTGGATTACGTGGGTGTTTACAGGTGTTTAAAGGCAGGGGTGTTTAGAAGCAAAAAAAAAACATCACTTGCACATTAGAGAGAAGCATTTAGCAGACAAAAAGTGCATAAACGCACATAAACATGCACATCTAATGGCCAGAATAATTATACCTGTAACAAGAAAAGGTATCCAAAGGAGCACAGTGTACATGGTGTACATGAAGCCTTAACAACTGCAAAATTGATGATTGATGATTTTAACCAAAATCATTAATTGGCAACGTTTTAAATGCCCTTACAGATAATCAGTTTAGCATTAACTGTGAATGATGACCCTAAAACTACTACTCTTACTGGCATGTGTGACAATAGACCACTGCTATCACATGGGGGGGGGGGGGGTAATAGCAATCCTTGTGTACTGCTTGCACACAGAACATTAACTCTCTTTTAGCTTTTACTTGGGAAGGACCACGTCTATACTCCACTTTTGATCGATGCAAGAAAAAGTGACAACATGTGCGCCACTAGTGTATTAAACAAAAATAAATATGTTAAAATTTAAAAAATGTGCACTCACAATCCCTCTTATGAAAATAACCTAGGGAAACTACTATCATGCACAAGATAGAGTGTTTGTCTTTGAGGCAGCTAAGCTAAAACTAAAAATCCTCTCATGGTTTGTCACATACAAGTTTTTATATCAAACAATCAAGCTTACCAGTACTAACTTAAAGCATAAGCTCAACTTTTGTAACATATTCAGGGTGTAACATGTTACGAATGGATCAGCCCTGGAACCTATGGCTGCAGTCGTATTTTGACACCAAAATAATCTGACTGGATTCAGCCTCTGTTTGGCTGAAAAATTCTTAGCAAGGACCATCAACAAAAGTTGATTGAACAAAGAGCACCTGCTAAGTGACTTTTGGTTGTTCCTCAGGAATCAGTCAAAATGTGCATTGTGTGTCTAGCTTTATCCATCAAATTACCCCTAACATAAAATGATTAATATAATAAATGTGTGTATTGTCTTAAAATCCTACATATCATACTTACTCTATAGGTTGGCATCCAAAGGCTAATTTTCTGTACTCCAACAAATGCAAATTGTATCATTTAAGATACAGAGATAGAGATTGAGGGCTCAATCTCATTTCTCTGTCTCAAAAGTGGAACATCAGAGGTCTGTTTAGAGCCGTGATATTTCACCAAAGCCCCCAAATGTGTCTTTGATTAAAAAATAAATAAATGAAATGGTAAAAAATAATAAAATAAATAAAATAACATAGATAAAAAACTACTGACACTTAAGTTGGAACTACCAGGGTCACAATGGTGGTACTTGCGACTAGGCCTTGGCATTCCACCACCAGGCTCAGAGGGAAGGGCCCTGGGCTCAGAGGAAAGGGTCCTGGCTAAGGGTCATAGTTTCATGCACCGGGCCCCTGAAGGTTCTAGTTACACCTCTGGAAAACACTGTTTGCCTGTGCATGCTCCCCATTAGTAAATGTATATTTTAGATTATTAAAAGCCTCTGGAATATTAAAAGAAAGAGCTAAAATATTACAATGTTGCAATAGTAGTGCAAATAAAAATGTATGATTACAAAGCAAGACACCACCAATAAATACAAATAATAATAAAAACTCTTTTATAACAGTGTATTGATCCTGTATCACTAAAGGAATATTGATGAGGTTAACGTACTTAGGTTTGGTTTGCAGTGAACATTATTTAAGTTCAGATGGGCAAAACTGGCATTTAGAATGGAGTATCAGGCATACAGAGGAAGAGAACTGCTACCAGCTGGCCAGGTCAGTATGCCTTATGTCAACTGCATTCTCCCTCCTGCTATAAGCATATGGAATCTATAGCAGAACTATCTCCCAGACTCTTTTCAATAAAAAAAACTAGCTGTGATCAGTGGCTGGAAAGCCTTTGATCCCTGCTGTTCAATAAAAATGTGACCCTCTCATTTGCTAATGCTGCCAGCACTGCACTGCTTTCCTCTGTATTCCTGTGATTGCATGCTGTGTTCTTTTGTGCCCCTTTTTCTACCCCACTTCACTGTTTGTTCTGATTCCCGACAGTCTTCTGTTTCTACGTCGCTTCCCCCTACAGCACTCCAGACTTATTCTCCTCTCCTTCCTTGCCAGCCGTCAGCTGCCGCAGGCATACAGGGAATCAGGATAGAAAGTGGGGTAATCAGTAAAAATGTCATGTTTACTAATTATTTTCCTTCCTGTATAAACACAGTAACACTTCTGTGTTAATTCATACCTGAAACAAACTGTGTTTCCTATGCTTTCAGTTTGAAAATAAGCAGGAATCCTCTGTACAGAACACTCCCTGTTCATTCAGTGAGTTCATCCAAAAAAAAAAAGGAATGAGGTCCTCCCAAAACCCATGCCAGAACCTCATCTGAGCATGCAGCCTTGCTTGCCAGGAAAGGTGGGAGGTGAACATGTGCCCCTCTCTTTAACTAATACCGCCTACATAAAAAAGAAAAAAAATAGGAAGTATGGCATCCTCACAAAATCTCTACCAGACCCTTATCCAAGCATGCAGTCTTGCTTGCTAGGAAATGTGGGGGTGGTATAATTTTTTTTACACAAAAAAAGCTTTAGTTTAAAATGGGACTAGCTGATTCACGGGTTGCTAAGACTGTGGTTCCTGCACCTGTCACTTCCTAATCAAACACTGACAGCAAGATAGCTGCCCTATAGTATCAGTAGGAATACTGTTACTTTATTTAAAATGTATCTCCCACTAAGTGAGCAAAAAGTCCAGTGATCAGATGAATGCCTAAACAACCAAAGTTTGATCTGGATCTATGTTTAGATTAAACCTTAAGCTTATCCCTACAAAGAAATCAAATGTCTAAGGTTTATCAGAGAATTCTAAATTAAATGAGTGTCCCATAATGTATTAGCAATGGTGTTTAAAGAATTTGAATTATGACATTGTGTGCAAAAATACTAGTATACAACATAAGAAAGTTCAACTAAGATAAAGGTGTTGTAACATTTATACTTTTACCCTGCAATTATTTTGCTGTCCCTATGCCAGTTTTGCCTGTGTAATTGCACAGGGTTCCAAATAACAAAGGACCCTCATTGAGGAGCCATAGCAAAAGCCAGGTGGTCAAAATGATAAAGAGCTTTTTCACGCTTAACATTTGGACCCACCTGTGATGGGACAAATGCCTAATTAGATTCTCAACTCTTAAAAGGCTTTGGCTTGAAATTGGCTTATTGGTGCTGCCAGTCTCAAAGAAGGTGATTCCAGCTTTGCTGATTATACTAGTAGAGGCACAGCTGGAGTGGTTGGGATAATCAAATGTGGCATATGACATAAAGAAAAGACAAAATTACCAAGAGTGTTTACAGGCACACCATGCCAAAGGTGCTTACTAAAATCCAATGCAACTCAACTACCATTATGGAAAGATGGCATGGGCCATTTGCTTGTCTTGAAATGTAATTATGTATGTTTTAGTCAGTGTTAGTCTGTTTTCACATGTTCAGTTATATTTGGTAACAGTGTGTTAGCCAATTGTAGTTCAAATTACTTGATTTACAAATTATTGATTACTTAATTTCCAAAATAGTTTATGATGCAATATGTTATTAATATTGTTAATTTCAATCATTTTTTGTTTTGTTTTACATATGAGTAAACAGTGTCTAGGAATCGCTGCATGTTGTAGTCACTGTTTTCCTGCAAAATGTCATGTGACTTTTCTGATAAACGCGTATTAGGTATATGAAATTATTATTATTATGATAAAACAGGATATATATAGCACCAACATTATGTGCATCTCTTTACAATGTAAGGGTAGGCAGTACAGTTACAATACAATTTAATACAGGAGGAATAAGAGGGCCCTGCTCATTAGAGCTTACAATCTAAGAGACATGCTATATTTAAAATCAATGGGTCATGTCCAGGTATAGCAGATAAGTTAAATCTTTTTGGATAGTTGGAATAAAATAAGTGGTTGTACCAAGTCTTCTGTGCCTGAACATAACTCAGTAGACCAATCAGCACTTTGAAAAGGTATTCATAATCAGTCTCCCCGGTCTTGAGGTCCCTCCACTTGCTGCCCGTACAGGACCGGGTGACATTCAAGACGCTCTGCCTCACCCACAAATGTATACAGGGGAAGGCTCCCCAATACTTAAGCGAGAAAATAAAACCCTATGTCACCAAGCGCGTGCTCCGGTCAACCAACCAAAACCTTCTCCAAATTCCTAAATCCCGCTACAAATCGAAGGGAGAACGTAGATTTTCGGTCCAAGGACCATGGCTCTGGAATGCTCTACCCACTACCATCCGCTTGGAGGAAAACCATCGGGCATTTAGGAAAAAACTAAAGACCCACCTCTTCTGAAAGACTGGTACGACGCTGGATGCCAAGCACCTTGAGGCGATTGAGTTCGCATTTGCCGCGCTATACAAGTTATTCACTCATAACTGAAACTCTTTTTAGTGGGGAAGGATTTTTAGAGTGGTGAAGGACTAGAGCTTTTTTTTTTTTTTTAAAAAGAGAGTTTACTACCGCTTTTTTTTGTTGTTGTCTGTTTCCCTGTTGCAGGTTTTCAATCTCTCCCTTTCTGGTAAAACATTGTCTCCATAAAAACACTAATGCAATCTTTGCAAACTGATTTACGGAACTGTCACAAATATTTCCGACATCTAGAATAGATAAGATAGTACATGATTTATAGAGAAAAGGCAGGAGCTGCTGGTTTGGTCTGGAATCACTGTGGGAATCCCAGTGATGTCATTGTCCAAATTTGATCATGTTCATATTTGGTCAATGAGGTCAACTTGGAGACCTTTTCCTTTTGTTTACATTCTGTGATGGGGACCAGTAACTAGTATTTAAAGCAAGCAGCCATGGGGAGCAGATTGCATTGGTGAGCATTGTTCATCGTGATTGATGTGGATCTGCAACCGTGGATGCCATGAGCGCAATGGATTTACAACATGTATTGAATATTAATTAATTAATTAATTTATTAATCAATGTCAATATATGTGTGTTTATGTACTATTTGTGTTTTAATGTGACTGAGAAGGGGTACTATGTATTCACCCTCCCAAGGCTAAGGATATGTGTCAGGGAGACAAGGAGGTTGCATGGTTTTCTTCCCCCTTCCTGGTCAGCTAGGCTGCTTGCTCAGATAAGGATCTGGTGTGGATTTTGGTAGTGGACACATGATATTTTTTCTTGTTTTTTGCAAGAGGTTCTATCCTTAAAATCCATGCCAGATCCAAAGGGATATGGAATGTATTTTTAGGGGGGGACCCATGTGGAATGTATTTTTAGGGGGAACCACTGTTATTTTTTTCTGGCGGGGTTTCTCATTAACATTTATACCAGACCCTCATCTAAGGTTTTTTTCCTTTGGTATATGCTTCATAGGGCAGTTCCCAAACCCCTACCCCCCCTGAAATTTGTTTATCAATCCTGTGTGTATGGAATTGTCTTTCACTGACCCTTCAATACAAGAGAGCACTTGTATACTGACCCTCAATGTATGAGGTCACTTTTACTTTGATCTCCAAAGTAAAAGAAGCATGTTTTCACTGATTATCAAAGTAAGAGGGTATTTTTTACTTGCCCATTAATGTAAGGGGCACTACACTAACCACCAATGTAAAGGAGCATTGCATTTTTTTAATTACTGTTATTATTATGTTTTTAATTTCATGACAATTGGATTCCAAATGCTATATGTTTTCCATTTTCCCTATTCTTGTATATATGTCGAAACATTCAATTTACAGAATTATAATATTGTATCATGAGCTGTAGCTAATAAAGTTAAGGGGTCTCTGAAATCAGTATTTTAATGGTTCCTCTGTGGTAAATTTGAGCAAGACAGATCTAGGGAAAGGAAAACATTTTGTTCTTTATAAGTAGTGGTTGGGTTGCTTGAGGGCCTATACTACACATTATATATTCCAAGATCACTACATCATAGTAATTAATATTATCATTTTAATTTGACCTACTTTAATAAAATACATTTGTTTTACTATATAAAAAAAAAACAGGATAACAAAATGCACATTATCTGAAACACACCTGAAAGGACATATAAAAGCCTAAAATTGCAAAAAATATATTATATTCCCAAGAACAAGTTGGGTGGTCCTCAAAACAGTGGTAACGAGTAGTCAATGTTCTGTTACTTACTGTATGTACATCCATACACTTCCACTCTCATTCCTATCCTGCCATTCAAGTTCCAGTTCAAAGGAGTGAAACGCAGGTATCTTGCTCTTATATGATTCTGAAGCTTATGTTGAACAACACTGTCAGCATTTGTATTTCCAATGAATGCCTGAAAAAGGAAGAAGATTTACTTGTACATTACATCTATTGTGTTTTTGTTTTTAAATAATAGTGCACGTTTGGTGGAGAAACTTATTTTGAAGCACACAAGCCTTCTAGTCACAAATATTTCTGGTTACTTAATAGAGAAAGTATGGGCTAACATCTGTTGTTGGCTGGTGTCACAGAGCAGGTCCAGGCTCTGTAGTGATCCCACAATAATGTAGGGATCCACCCAGATGCCTGACAGGCAGCTGGCTCAGCCTCTCAGCATGCTGTTGGTAGACTGGGCCAGCCTCTCCCTCCTCCTACCAGCTTGGCACTGGAGGGTTATAGCACAGAGCAGAGACTGCCAGTCTGTGCTCTGAGCAGACCCGAAAATTGAGTGGCTAGCTGTCTTTGGTCACTCATTTCCCAGTGTAGAGGCAGTGGGGGACAGATGCAGCTTCAAATCAATACTGCATTCACCTAAATAAGTATGCCTGTTTATTTATTTTTTTAATCCCACACTTCTTTTTTAAGAATACATTCATAGAAAATCATTACATGCAGCTAACTTAAAGGGATTAAATATTCAATTTGCATTCATCTCTGATCCCCATGTTTGACAGCAATTCAATGCAGGCCGTGAAAGCTACAACGGATGACAAATTACCCTTTCATTTTAACAAGAATTTAGGTAATTTACTCTGTAACATAATATGCTTTCTTTTTTTTAAGAAATTACCTTCATGTAGGCAGATAAAAGTTTTAAATGGTATGTGTTCTGTTTGACTGAATGTTACTACTGTACTTGTAAGAACTAAGAGATGAAAGGAAACAGGACTGGCAACCTGGCAATGACAGAATATCTATCAGAGTGTGAACATTAGCAAATGGGGCATGATTTCTAACCTACTGGAATAATTCTACTCTCTCAACATATCTGCTCTGGCTATAAGGTAAAAACTAGAAACTAAAAACTGGTAGTCATTGGACAACTTCAAATCATCCACACGTTGAAAAACCCTGCATCCAGCATGCCTTTCTAGCCAGTAGCTTGAGAAGGGGAGTGTATGGCCCTACTGTCTTGTCACTCACCATTTGGCACTCTGACTTCCTTTGTGCTTTCCGAACAAGTTAAATCCACATAACATGGATGGTAGTATTTAGTAAAAACACCACAAAGCATTTTAAAATAATATGGTATTTCTGAAACATGTATATGCCTTGTTAACATATCAGCAGGCTTAACATGGTAGTATTTTAATGACTTATAGCATTATGATTTAATAATACCTAATGATTTTGTATGTTTATCAGCAATAAAAAGGGGGTTCAATATACTATTCACTGTTCTGGATTAGTACAGGAAATTATTGATAGAAATGAAAGCTTGGAACAGGTGCAGCACAATGCACCCTACCTCCAAACCACCTAATTTGAAACATCCCTTTGCACTGGAATTTACATTTACATCTGCTGCAGTGACTCTTTCAGCTACAGAAAGCTGTCATGGAGTTCTTAAGTGACTATCTGAGGTACAGATGCCCTAGGGAGCTTAGGTTCAACCCCCCCCCAGTTTTGTTGCCAAATCTAAAGAATAATTATTCATAATTGCATAATAAGATTTTGTTATCTGGGATCCCCAATACTTTGTGTTTGGGATGATTTTTATTTATTCTTATTTTTATTTACACCCTCTTAAAGAGGAGCATTACTGACATTTTTCAAATGCAATTATTATTATTATTATTATTATTATTATTATTATACAGGATTTATATAGCGCCAATAGTTTACACAGCATTTTACATCAGGGAAGACAGTACAGTCACAATACAAATCAATACAAGAGGGATCAGAGGGCCCTGCTCGTTAGAGCTTAAAATCTAGAAATCTTCATTCTTTAATGTTTTGAAAGTATAAAATGTTCACTATGATACCTATTATAGTGAATGCACTGTCTAAAAAATACAAAAAAAGTTCTGGACCTGAAAATGAAAATAAAGCTGATTCTGTTGGCACTGAATAACAAATTAGCTTTAAAACAATGTAATGCAATTTAACAGTAAAAACTTCCCCACCAGAAATTAAAAAAACAAACCTTTAACTGTAAGAAAGCTAATCTGGAATTGTTAGTTAAAAAAACAAAAAACAAAAAAAAAAAGCACAAATATCCTAATATACACTTACACTTACTTGTAAGCATGTGCTTACATTTATCAGTAGATTTACTTGAATGCTAGAAGCATTATCTAACATATCTATACAAATGAACTAAACTTAAAATAGAATTTACATATAGATTAAAAACAATTTAGCTTTTAAAAAAGATGTGGCATATGCATTTATTTATTCACAGTAAAATGTATTTAGTTGCCAGAAAACTTAGCAACTCTGTTACATTAAACCAAGCAAGTGACCTAAATAATGTTTCAATGTGTTCAAATATCCTCATTGAGTATGCAATTAAACTCAAGTTTTCCTGCAAGTTGTGCATATGAATAAGGAATAGTTTGTGGGGAAGTAATACAACATTTTCCTTAGGACAGAGTTTGCCCTAGGGTTGAGTACAGAGAGGAACTTTTTTTTATGACCTTTACCCAATAGGATTTTGAGAAATGGTAAGGGCAAAGTTGCAGGAGAAGATGTCTTTCCATTGAAATGAAAATAAAACAATGTGCAAGGGAGAGGCTATATGGACTTTTCACAAAGCTTCATATGTGTACCATTCATTGCTCCCAGTAGAAAATGAATCTCTGGTCTGCAGAAATTTTTGTCTACTTTTTTCCTTCTTTGAAAACATATTCACCGATTGATGAGATTTTTTTCTGACCCTATTAAAATGAATTGGTGCATGAGAGTATCACAAAAACATTATACCTATATCTACTTTCCATGAGTGTTAGGTCATGTTTTGCTCTGTCTGGTCGTTTTTTTCCAAACTGTTGATTAGGTGCCATGATAATTTAGCTCCTGGTATACAATGTGGAAAATTATATATTTTATATGCGTATATAATTACAGGCAAGCATATAAATCCTATTTATACTAAAAATTATAATTTCTTTCATAATTTTTACCCATTTCTCATTTGTGCATAAAAAAAAAGATGACGCGGCTACGTGCGCGGCCCTGGCAGTTTAATGCTTCCACACATGCGTCAAAGTCATTCGACGCATGCAAGGATGGCGGCCACTCGGACTTGTACAGTAAGTCTGTACAGACGACCGAACATGTCCGATGGACAGGATTCCAGCGGGCATGTTTCTAAACAAGTTTAGAAACATTTGCCTGCTCGAAAAAGGCCCGGCGGGCAAATGTACGCTGGAATCCTGTCCGCTCGGCTGTACAGACGACCGAACATGTCTGCTGAAACTGGTCCGCGGACCAGTTTCAGCAAACATGTTCGGTCGTGTGTACGGGGCCTTACTGAAATCAATCAAATTAGATTTTTTTCTACTGCAGCATCAATGAGTAAGACATTTTATTTGGCTGATGTGGTTATTGTTGGTTTGTCTATTAATATTGCACTTTAAACAGTTGATAAAAAAAATAACCTATCACCTTTAATCAGATTTGCATTCAGTTTCACTGTCTGCAGATATAGCTGCTGTAGTTGTGTTACATTTTTCAGACTGGTCTGACTAAAGCTGTCTCTCTGATACTTCTCTTCTCCCACTGTCTCCAAAAAATAATCTGATATATACAGAGCAAGGGCGCATTTGATTAGCATAGCGCCAATCAGTACTGTCCAGACATTCCCAGACAGAAGATCAGGGGAGAATGAAAACTCCTCCTACAAGCTTTACTAGGAACTGATAAAAGTCACATATGCTGCTGATGAAAAAAGGTATTTAGCAGTTTATATTTACAAAAATAATTGCATTTCCATGTTCTGTGTACTGTGGGAGACCAGATAAAGTGAATGCAGGTTCTGGGTTAAGTAACACTTTAAGTTTAGGGGGAAAATAATATGCATTTTAGGTATAGGTAGGTAGGTGCAATATGAAAGGTTGGTATTGCCCATGTGTTGTTTTTTTTTTTTTTTTTAAAAGGCTGTATTCTGCAGCTCCAATTGACAGCTGAGTCTGTTACAGTTAAGTGTGGCAAAAAAAAAATGAAAACCCATTCCCTGATACCCATTCCCATTCCCAGGTATTACGATGTAACAGTATTGAGGACATCATCACTGTACTGCATATAGCCTGTGCAGAAAGTAAAGTTGTGGGGGGTCCTCAGCAGATTAAAACACTGCATGTAGCCGACAGATAATGACCTGGGTGAAGGATACAAGGCCAGTGACCCTGAACAAGTAGGGAGAGCAGCAGTGATCAGTTTTTATGGCACAAAGCTTATACGTAGGCAAAATGCAATAGTTGTTTTACTGGATTAATGCACAGATTTAAAAAAAATACACAAATGCCGCGTACACACGTTCGATGTGAGCTTGCTGTCGGAAAATCCTACCGTATGTATGCTCCATCGGACATTTGCTGTAGGAATTTCTGACAACAAATGTTTGAGGGCTGGTTCTCAATTTTTCTCAATGTTTCCGACAACAAAAGTTCTTGTCGGAAATTCCAATCGTCTGTAGCCAATTCTGATGCACAAAAATCCTACACATGCTCGAAATCAATTTGACGCATTGCTCCGAGTCATTGAACTTCATTTTTCTTGGCTCGTGGTAATGTGTTGTACGTGACCGCATTCTTGATGTTTGGAATTTCTGACAACATTTGTGTGACCGTGTGTAAGCAAGACAAGTTTGAGCCAACATTCCGTCGGAAAAAATCCACGGTTTTGTTGTCGGAATGTCCGATCGTCTGTACGCGGCAAAAGTCGATATGATTCAAGTAAGAATACACATGCCTCTTGTGTTTAAACCATATATGTATAACTCTTGATTTTTCTGGTCTCAAAGGAAAGCTTATAAACACCCCAAAACCCTAAGGGAAGCTTAAGAACCCTCCTTATAGAAAAGGTCAGTATAGCGGTTGATACCCTTTTCCTTTACAGCATTTTGTTTATTATTGATATACAGATGTTCTTTAACATCTATATAGCTCAGTTATAGCAGCTTACTTTGCAAACATTGGTCCGTAAATTTGAAAATTTAACCAGTGGTTTGCAATATTTATACATGCCACTATAGTCGAATTTTTATCTCTTTACTGTAAAAATGAAAACTGTTATGTAAGTGATGCCACTTAGGAATAGGTCTTCACCACATTATTCTGTGCCTGAAAATAATTTGGATGGCTAAATGAAGTTGGCAATGTAGCAGTAAGATGATGCCCCCTCTGGAAATTTGTTTTGATAAAAGTGTGATCCTCATTGACAGCTTCACAAGGATATAGCCATTTCCAATTATCATCAGATACAGCTCATCACAGGGAGAAATTTGAGTGGGATAGGATAGAAGAATAGTGTCTGTCATTGTTTATTAGGAAGAGCCTTTATGGTCTTTTAGAATATTTCTCATCTAGTAGGATGATATTGATACATCTTGCATTAAAAGAACAAAATAACACTTCTGGAAGGAATAATAATTTCTTGCACAAAACTAAAATGTGAACAGCTTTTCTAAAGCAAATACTTATAGTGGCTAAATCTTTGATGTTAATGTTTTGATGCTGAACATTATTTCAAAAGGGCTTTTGTTTGTGGTTTCCTCATTGATTGTATTCCATGATAATTTGCTAATAAATGCAATGTAGGCGGCATTGTTTATTCTTGTTTTGGAAGATTGGATTTGATAATCATGTTAATTTGAGTGATCATCCAGACATTTTAGCTTGTCAGTTTGCCATTATTGTTTTACTTCTTTTATTGAAAATATTTAATAATATAAAACATGCAAGCTATTGGTCATGTATGTGCAATAATGATAATGCTGTTCAAGAGCCATTTCCAATTTTCTTAATTAAAGAAAAAAAAAAATCCTTGGACTTAAAACAGATCATTTGAGTTTTATGTTTGTCAGTGTCCAGATTAAAATAGAAATGTTAAAGGGACAGTAGGTCTAACTTACAAGCACTGGGGGAGATTAACTAAAATGGGAGCACTCAGAATCTGTAGCTAATCATCTTCCAACTTCAGCTTGTTTAATTAAGCTTTGACGATAAAACCTGAAAACTGATTGGTTTCTATAAGGAGCTGCCCTAGATTTTTCACGCTCCAGTTTTAGTAAATCTGCCCCACTCTGGCATGCTTTGCGTTCATTTCATTACTGGAGCCTGTAGGCATGGTGCTTGTGAAACTCAATGCAAAACCTTGCTGGTAGTAATACCTCTTTTACACCAAACATTTCTTTTTTTATTGGTACAAACACAGCTTAGAATGTCAAGGCAAAGTGTAAATAAGCTTTTAATAAAATAATGTATTTCTACTGATGAAGAACATTTTTAGTGGTTCATGTGTATATAAAATGTTAATCTAAAATCTAAATACTAACACAATAATTATAGGTTCATAGGGCCAGATTCGGGTACCTGCGCCGCGGTGTAACGTATCCCGCTTACGTTACACCGCCGCAAGTTTTCAGCTTAAGTGCCTGATTCACAAAGCACTTGCCTGTAAACTTACGGCGGTGTAACATAAAGGCGTCCGGCGCAAGTCTGCCAAATTCAAATGGGGCGTGTACCATTTAAATTAGGTGCACTCCCGCGTGGGACGTACTGCGCATGCTCCGTTTTTAAATTCCCGCCGTGCTTTGCGCGAAGTGATGTCATTTTTTTGAACGGCAACGTGCGTAACGTACTTTCGTATTCCCAGACGTCTTACGCAAAAAATAAAAAAAATTGAAATTCGACGCGGGAACGACGGCCATACTTTAACATGGCTCGTCTAAATTTAAGCAATGTTAAAGCAGCCGTAACTTTGCGACAGGAAAAAATGACTAGTGACGACGTAACGAACGAGAAAACCTTTGTGGATCGCTGTAAATGCTCATTTGCATACCCAACGCAGGAAAACGACGCAAACTCCACCCAGCGGCGGTCGAAGTATTGCAGGCTAAGATCCGAAGGCGTACAAAGCGGTAAGCCTGTCGGATCTTAGCCAAAAGCTGTCGTATCTTGTTTGTGAATCACAAATTAAGATACGGCGCGGCAAATTTGAAAATACGCCAGAGTATCAGTAGATACTCCGGCGTATCTCGTCTGTGAATCTGGCCCATAGAGCTTAGCTAGGTACACACAACAACACACATAAAAAGGGTAAGATAACACATTACAGTGCTAATGTGTAAAAACCATTATAGGAATTTGAAAGCAAAGCCAAATATAGTGACATTTGCAACCCAGAGCAGATTCTATAACTTGAAAAGATCAAGCGTGATAAGTAGAATTGGGCAACCGGTTCATCCTGAGCATAAGTTCAGGCCAAACATTGGCTGTTCGCCCATACGACGGAAACCCAAATTATTCAGGCATTCGACTGTTTGTTCAGCCTGCCGAATGACCACAATGCACTGCACTGATGCACAGTGCATTGGAAGCCCTGATTGGCTGAAGCAATGAAAGCTTTGCCCAATCAGGTCACATTGTCAGAGCCATGATTGGAGAAAGTATTGATGACTCTATCCAATCATGGCTCATTTTTCTTAGTCCCCCCCACACTATAAAAATATTCTCCCCATAGTGGCCATTTGCAGTATGATATTGGCATGGAAAGAGATAGAACAGGGCTCTGTTCAGTGCTGATAGTGAGTTAGTGTACTATAGTGTACTATCGTGATTCTATTGTCAATGTTGAATATTAGTTTAGTGTGAATCTAGTGATAGTTCATTGTGAGTGTAGTGTGACCATTCATTTTTACTTTTATGTCTGTTTTTGTGAGTGTAGTGTGACCATTCATTTTTACTTTAGTTTCAGTTTAATTTGTCAGGGCAGTATATTTCAGTGCATTACTACACATTTAATGCAGTATATATCAGTGTGTTACTGCATGTTTAATGCAGTATATATCAGTGTGTTACTGCACGTTTAATGCAGTATTTATCAGTGCATCACTGCACATTTAATGCAGTATATATCAGTGTTTTACTGCACGTTTGACGAAGTATATATCAGTGCGTTACTGTACATTTTACACAGTGTATTTTAATGCATTACTGCACGTTTAATGCAGTATATTTCAGAGTGGTACTGCACGTTTAATGCAGTATATATAAGTGCGGTACTGTATGTTTAACACAGTACAGTACATATCAGTGCTTTACTGCACATTTAAGGCATTATTTATCAGTGCTTTACTGCACATTTAACCCATTATATATCAGTGCATTATTGCACATTTAAAGTAGTATATTTCAGTGTATTGGTGCATATTTAATGCACTATATATCAGTGTGTTACTGCATGTGTATCACAGTATATTTCAGAACATTAGTGCACGTTTACCACAGTATATATTGGTGCATTAGTGCACATTTAATACAGTATATTTCAGTACGCTACTGCCGCTTAATGCAGTATATTTCAGTGCATTACTGCATGTTTAATGCAGTATATATCAGTGTGTTACTTCACGTTTAATGCAGTATATCTTCCATTGATTAAAGTGCATTTGCCTACACATTTCCACATCTTTATTACATTTTGTTAATAAGCACCCCCCATCAAGTCTGGAAGGAAAACAAGGAGAGACAGACACATGACACTGTGAGAAAATCAGCAGCATGTGTGTCCACAAACAAAGGTGGACGTGGTCCATCCTCAGGCAGGGCATCATTTTCTCTGTTTAGTGGTGTTTCCCGTGCCATCCAGCCACAGCATACAGAGGAGATGGTTAACTGGCTTCCTAAGCCATCATCATCCTCCTCATCTTCCATCACCCAAGCAGAGACTAGTACACAGTCCAACACAGCTGCCAGAGTGGCTTATTCTACTTCCTTGTCCACAGCTACCCCTGCCATTGACCCAGCATCAGGCATGGAGGAGTTGGCTGGGTTATTTGAACAGGGCATAAGCCACTTGCTCCTTGATGATGCACAGCCATTACTTTATTCAGATGTTGGTTGTTAGGTTTAGGAAGGTAGGAACATGACCCTACAGAGAGGGGAGAACACTGGTAAACAGCAAATTGGCACTTGTGTTCCCCCAGCCGCTCCTCACTCCTCACCCTTTCGGTCTACCCTCTCTATACCTCATGGCCTCTCCAGTGATAGGGATGATGGTATAGCGCAGGGTGTCCCAGGTACTTGCAGCAGGTCTAAACAAAAATCTCATATTGGGTTATTAAAATACAACTGTAGAAAACACAAACAAGTAGTTGAATCCCAAAAAAACTCCACCTTGTCCATGCACTGTCACCACAGGCAATAGACTCTTACCAGAGAGCTTGGACCCTTTATTAAGAAGGGTCAAACAAGCTTGAGGTAACAATCTTTGCAGGGGTCATCAGCTGGAGATGTGTTCTCAGATCAAACAGTGCAATAGCAGGTTATTTAATCCAAGCTCCATCCACCCCACGCTCAGATTGATCATAATATGAAGGAGACGCCAGATAGTGTAAAACAAGGGCACCTGTCTATGTCACCTGGTGGTCCAACCTCCTTGTGACATCACTGACCCAGTATGCACCGACATTTTTTTTCACTATTTATATTTCACATTTATTTATACATTAAATAGAAATTAACCTAGCCCTTGTTCACATTGGAGCAAATTGTCATGCGATTTGTCAGGTCAAAATGCATGAAAACTCTGTTGTCGGCAATGGCCATCTTCAAATTGATGCAATGCCGACTTGAAAAAGTAGATCCTGCAATACTTTTGGTGATTTTGGGTGCCACTTGTATAGACATCTGTGCATGAAGCCACACAAATATCTTCAAAGTTTCACCTAAAGTTGCACTGAAATGCGGCTTTAAAATTGTGCGATTTCAGATGAAGTTGCATGATTTCAAAGCCGCATTCAATGTGAATGAGGGGTTAGAGCCATTATGGAACTTGTTAACCTAATGCAGAATACTGTACGAATGTAACTACTGAGGAAATATATGATAATCTACAGTAAAGGGAATACATAATGCATGAATGTAAAAAAAAAAAAATGAAATGCGTGTGTTTCTAGCATTGTCAATGTGTGCTTTTCCTTTACTATTAATATGGAAGTTAGCCAGGACTGAAAAGGCTTATCGGCTGTGCTGTACACAATACTTAATTTTAGCAGTAATCCATACGTCCTTGTGATTTACTCTTTTTTGTTTGAATATCCCATTGTTTTATGCCCATTGTTCTTATTCATTTAACCAATTCTGAATTGAGCACTGTTATTTGAATGCATAATGTAAGATGATTTTAAAACAAAATACATAGTTGGCTTCTATGTTAAACTCACCAAATGTTTTTTCATTTCAATAAAAATAAATATGAAATATGTCTGCTTATTATATAAAAGTAGTCCTTCTTGATAAAGGCATAATTCACTTATACACAGAGCTATACCTTTTTCCTTTTTGAACAGTACAGTAGTTGCTTTTTTTGTGTGAAACATGAATAGGCTTTAGTGGAAAGTATCTTACAAGGTTATTCCTAAAGAAATATGTTGATTTACTAAAAGCTTTTTTTAATTTAAGTTGTAAAATTTAGAAGCACATATAATGATTTTATGATTTTTGGTAAGAACTCATAATGTATTATTTTTTCATTGCATTTTAAGATCACTGTTATATCCTTTTGGAAAAGTAAGGAGAAAGAGAAGAAACATTTCAGTTTTCCTTATTAGGTATGAATAAAAACTGAAAATGGAAACTAGAATTATAGGAATGCAATTTAATTTAGCCTGAGTTTTGTTAAAAACCCTCAAAATTTGGGACCAAATGGACCTTCTGGACACATTTTCCGTTGACGTCGGAATACTCCCAATTGCATAGTTTACCCACCTAATCTTAGAGCTGTGTTATTAGGATTACACACAATCTTACACCAAATTCTCAATCTGTAGACCCCCTCCATATTGGCCGTCCCCTTCTATCACTTTCCTGTACTCTGGACTGAGTCACATATCACTATCTTAATACCTGGGAAGGATGTAAGAGACGGCATCCCCTCCTACCCATTCCCCCATACCCCTATAATGATGATCAAAGAGATGCCTTTGTGTTATTACTAGAGGGGTCTGAAGAACACTTATGTTTGACCTGGAAATCTTATTCAGTATGTTTATGCATAGATTTCACCTTTAATTTTTTTAAGTATCATAAAATAACTGCACTCTGAAATGTATTTGTTTAAAATCATAAAGCAAATTCATGTAAATCTTTTCCTTTGAATTATACATTTTATAGTCTTTAGCTAAGTGAAAGAAACATCCATTTTCACTTTTTTTATTTCACTGTTAAAGAAAAGTACTTTAAATTTTAAGTACAATACATATAATTCTATACATTACTTTACTCTGCTATTTCCTGGAGAAGCATTAAATCTAGTAATTCAAGAAATTGTATTTGCAGTTTATAATGCTATGACTTTTAAAATATGGATGTAGTGTTACAATTTATAATTGTTTTTATTGTTTAAGAAACATACCGAAATGCCTTCTTCTTGATGATACTGTTTCCAGTTTCTCCCTGTGTCGCTGTACATTAACAGATAGCTTGTTACCCAGTCTGAGCTTCCATATTTGCCTTGCGTTGCAATTGCAGTGATTTCTGTTCTTTCTCCCAGATCAATCTGGAGCCACTGATATTTATTGGAAAAATGCGGAGACCACCCTCCAGCTCCTGTGTAAAGAAAATAATGTATAACCTTAAAGTGGCTGTAAAGGCAAAACATGAAAACAGAAAAAAAGATTTCTAGAGATATTGGCTTTCTAATTACACCCTGCTTTTCTTACTCTTTATGTGGCTCTCAGACCATATCTGAGCTCATATCAAAGTAGCTAGTGGTCATATGTTGTGGTCATGCTAGTGATCATTAGCTATTGGTCACTTCACATGACACATACTGTAAGACCTTGCAGTAAATGACAGCGCTTCTCAATTCTCAATACATGTTAGTAGTTATACTTCCCATCTGAATTAGAAAAGTAAAAATGTATGTTTCCAGGATCAGAACATTAACAGAGCAATTTTAGTAGTAAGACAAAAGAGAACAAGCTCATTAAACTGTTTCAAAGTCAGTACTAAATCCATGATGTGTGAAATGCATTTCACCATTGCATTTGACAAATTAAATTCTTTTGTACCGAAGAAGAAAAAGATACGTTTGAAGTGTAACCTATAAATATGACCAGGACTGTAATTTCAATAATATGATTAACTAATGTGAGATATTAATATGCTTGAGTGTATTTTATCACTTCAATCACAACAGTGATGTCACATAAGAGATCAAGACTACCAGATATTTATCTTCACTGCCGGCAACCAAACAAATCCCAGGAGTGAAGGAAAAATTAGTATGTGCATTTGATGGGGCCGCTATTAAAGTGATCCTGATGCTTTATTTATCATGGGTAAAGCACAGATTCACTTTAAAGCATCCCACCCTTCCCTTTTTAAGAAATTGTATAACCTACCATTAAACATTTCAGGGCTGAAAAGTATGTTATCTAACAATACTGCCAACACCTGCTTCAATCATCAAATTAGATATTTTACGAGATAAGTGTTGATATTATTGTTAATAAACATGTTCATGTACAGTATATGTACAGTATATGTATGTATCTATATATATAAAACTCAACGTGTGTGTGTGTGTATGTATGTATGTTCCAGCATCACGTCCAAACGGCTAAAGATATTAACATGAAACTTTGCACACATGTTACTTATATGTCAGCAACAAACATAGGATAGGTGGTTTAACCCTTACCCACCCCCATTTGCCATGGTCGGGGTTTTTCTTTAAAGTCCCATTCAACTCTATGGGAAATACATGTTACTTCATGTTCCAGCATCACGTCCAAACGGCTAAAGATATTAACATGAAACTTGGCACACATGTTACTTATATGTCAGCAACAAACATAGGATAGGTGGTTTAACCCTTACCCACCCCCATTTGCCATGGTCGGGGTTTTCCTTTAAAGTCCCATTCAACTCTATGGGAAATACATGTTACTTCATAACTTCCAAACGGCTGTAGATATTTCGATAACACTTGGTCACATGTTACTTATATGTCCACTTAAACTATAGGATAGTTAATTTATCCCTTAACTACCCCCATTTGTGAGGGTCGGGGTTTTTGTTTAAAGTCCCATGCAAATCAATGGGAAATGTATGTTCCCACATAACTTCTGTACGCCTGGAGATATTTCAATAATACCTGGTACACATATTACTTATATGCCAAATAAAAATATATGACAGTTAAATTAACCCTTACCTACACCCTTATATAAAAGATGGGTATATTTATATTACTATGATTTTCCTCCCCAAAAGGTTAAGATAGGAAGACCGGGCAACGCCGGGTATTCAGCTAGTATATATATATATATATATATATATATATATATATATATATATATATATATATATACAGTTGTGTTCAAAATTATTCAACCCCCCAATGCTGTAAAGGGTTTTTGGGAATTCAGGGGGTAATCCACAAAGATCCGGCGTAACTTAATTTTTCCCATTTAACTTACACTGCCTTAAAATTTCTACCTAAGTGCCCGATCCACAAAGCACTTACCTAGAAATTTTTGGCTGTGTAACTTAAATTCCGCTGGCGCAAGGCGTTCCTCTTTTCATGGGGGCGATTCCCATTTAAATTAGGCGCGCTCCCGCGCTGGCCGTACTGCGCATGCTCGTGACGTAA
This sequence comes from Rana temporaria, assembly GCF_905171775.1. Taxonomy (NCBI): domain Eukaryota; kingdom Metazoa; phylum Chordata; class Amphibia; order Anura; family Ranidae; genus Rana; species Rana temporaria. The sequence goes on along the minus strand of NC_053489.1, from coordinate 263,940,472 downwards.
TTTTCCCGACGTGCATAGCGCAAAATTACGTTACGCCGAGCTTTGTGGATTGCGACGGGTCAATAAAGTTGCGTCGGGAAAAAAAAAAGATACGGCGCGAAAAAAAAAATTCAAAACAAAAAAAAAATCGCGTCGCTGGACAGAAGGGTCTGCTTTTACATGGTGTAAACAGTTTACACTTTGTAAAAGCAGCCCTAATTTTGCGTTTGCAAACTAAAACTTACGGAGAAAAAACGAAGCTGAAAAGCTTTGTGGATCTCCGTAAGTGCTAATTTGCATACCCGAGGCGGCATTTCGACACAAAATGCCCCCAGCGGCGGATGCGGTACTGCATCCTAAGATCCGGCAGTGTAAGTCCCTTACACATGCCGGATCTTCTGCCTAACTATGGAAAACTGATTCTGTGGATCAGTTCCATAGTTAGAAACAGGGATATGACGGCGTAACAGCAGTTACGCCGGCTTATCCCTTTTGAGGATATGGCCCTCAGTGTACATTTGTAATTGTATTCAGAATGAAATCCTACAAGGACTTCTTAAAGAACCATATGCAACTAAAATGACATCAATTGGTTTTGTAATACAGCAGTAAATGTTTATTTTGTGAATTCTTCATTTACACAATTATTCAACCTCTTAAAGACTACCACTCTGAAGAACAGAGGTTCATTGAAGTGTTTTCAATCAGGTATTGAAAACACCTGTGGATGTCAGGGAGCAGCAATAAAGCCTAATAAGCACCAGTTAGGCAGCTTTAAAATGACTGTGATACTCAGCTCCTTCTAGACATTTACTGGTGTGGTTACAAACATGGTGAAGTCAAGAGAATGGTCCAGGAAGACAAGAGAAGAGGTGATTACTCTTCACAGGAAGGGCAATGGCTATAAGAAGATTGCAAAGATGTTAAACATACCAAGAGACACCATAGGAAGCATCATTCACAAATTCAAGGCAAGGGGCACTGTTGAAACGCTACCTGGTCATGGCAGAAAGAAGATGCTGACTTTGACTGCTGTGCGCTACCTGAAGCGTAGAGTGGAGAAAAGTCCCCGTGTGACTGCTGAGGAACTGAGAAAAGATTTGTCAGATGTGGGTACTGAAGTTTCTGCTCAGACAATACGGCGCACACTGCGTAATGAAGGCCTCCATGCCAGAACTCCCAGGCGCACCCCCTTGCTGTCTCCAAAGAATAAGAAGATTCGACTGCAGTATGCCAAATGTCATGTGGACAAACCACAGAAGTTTTGGGATTGTGTTCTGTGGACTGATGAAACAAAATTAGAACTGTTTGGGCCCATGGCTCAACGCTATGTTTGGAGGAGGAAGAACAAGGCCTATGATGAAAAGAACACCTTGCCTACTGTGAAGCATGGCGGGGGGTCAATCAAGCTTTGGGACTGTTTTGCTTCTGCAGGTACAGGAAAGCTTCAGCGTGTGCAAGGTACCATGAATTCTCTTCAGTACCAGGAGATATTGGATGACAATGTGATGCAGTCCGTCACAAACCTGAGGCTTGGGAGACGTTGGACCTTTCAACAGGACAATGATCCCAAGCATACCCCCAAGTCCACTAGAGCATGGTTGCAGATTAAAGGCTGGAACATTTTGGAGTGGCCATCGCAGTCACCAGACTTAAATCCGATTGAGAACATCTGGTGGGACTTAAAGAAAGCAGTTGCAGTGCGCAAGCCTAAGAATGTGACTGAACTGGAGGCTTTTGCCCATGACGAATGGGCGAAGATACCCGTAGATCGCTGCAAGACACTTGTGTCAAGCTATGCTTCACGTTTAAAAGCTGTTATAACTGTAAAAGGATGTTGTACTAAGTACTAAGATTGAATGTCACTTGGGGGTTGAATAAAACTGATAATGATGTGAGCACAGAAAAGACATTTGTGGTTATTTCATTATAAATGTTATGTTATATTTGTCTGACCTACACGTGCCTCTTTGATTTAATTGTAAGCAGGATGACTGAATGACCAAAATCAATGTCAAACTGGCCAAAACAATCAATTTCAGTGGGGGTTGAATAATTTTGAATACAACTGTATATATATATATATATATATATATATATATATATATATATATATATATATATATATATATATATATATATATATATATATATATGTATATATATATATATGTTTATAATGCAGATCCCCAAAAAAGTTCAAATAATTGCAAATTATTTAAAAACTGTGCAGGGTAAAACAGTGCATACAGGCAGGTACACACACAGCTTTTCAACAAATTTTCCTGATGACGCGAGACACGCGAAATGCATAGAGATTTGACACAGCACGCCTTCACACTGGAGCGATGTTTGTAAGTTTTAAACAGCTTAGATGCATGTCGGGGTGTATATTACTCAGTGTGAAAAACCCGGCCGCTGCCTTCATTCATAGCTGTGTGTGTACTTACCTGTATGCACTGTTTTACCCTGCAAAGCTTTTAAATAAAAACGGTATTACACTATCCCCGTTTTTGTGGCTCATTGCGGTGGAGCCGTTATAAATTTTTTCCAGATTGGATGATTGGAACACACAGTTTTTCCCACTAAGGAGCCATCTGTGCTGGATTTTTAGGGAATGGATCCTATTTGGGAGAGATTGTATTATGAAGGATCCTGAGAGAATCTTTATATGCCTGAAGGTCAATTATGGCCGCTTAAATCTGGTGAGCGCATTTTGATTGTCACTTCGGGTTAAGCACTTTAATATGCATGTTGCACTTTCTGAGAGCACGGTGGTTGGAGCTTAAATCTGGAATCTCGCTACCAGTTCTACATTTGCAATTATTTGAACTTTTTTTTAGATCTGCGTTTTTTTGGATCTGCTTTTTTTTTATAATTTATTGGTGTTTATATGGACATTATTTACAATTGTTGTGCCCTTTTATACCTTTCTTTCACAGTTGTATTAGTCACTCACTAATTTTTGAAGCTGCACTTGTAATTTTTTATTGATAATTTATCATTTTCATTATTATTGGCGCCATTTTCCACATTTCTCTATATTATATGTTTATAATCACCAAACCCATTCCCTTGGTGATACTCTCAGTCCCCTTGTTATTCAGAAGTATATTACTGCAACCTCAGTGGCCAATACAGGCTCTTTCATTTGACTAATAAACCCTTCCCATCTACCATTTGTATATAAATACTCCCCAGTCCTATGCTTTTTTTTCAACAATACATTTTTATTGAGTTTCAAGAGGATAATCATATACCAACACAACAGCACATAAGAAAAGACAAAGAATAGATAATAAACTATAAGAACAATAAACGCATAATTGGTTTCAGCAGGTCACAAGCATCAGATTATCCTGTACAAATAACAAAGGTAAAAAGAATGCCAAGGAGGTTTATACTATATTGGCGGGTTGTATAAGACAGAGCTAGGTAACAATTGCAGAACAATAACTCCCCAGCTCTATGCTTTGTGGTGAGAATTCATTTGTAAACATTTTCCCCCTTAAGAGCCACTAGCCAGTTCCCAATTATGTAATCACTATTTCAGCTCTGGAATAGTTAATCCTTTAATTATCGGATTACAGTTACAAAAAAATATATATAAACCGATTAATTAAAATGTAATAAATAAATAAAATAGTTTTATTTTTTTTGCAATAGTAGGCACCAATCATTGTGACAATTCTGAATTAACCCTCTGCACACTGCTGTAAACTCTTACACTGGTCAGTCCCCACTCTATTGTGCAAAATACCAAATAATTACTTGCTTATATAACACTTTACCAGACATATGGGGCAAACAGACACAGTTTGGGTTTTTACTTCAGGAAAGTATGCAAACTCAGTGGATTATAGGAGTCCACAGGTGGCATCCTTGTTTTACTGGGTCGATGTGCACCACACTGCATGCCTGAGATAAGGTGCAGGTGCTGATTAAACCCAACGGCCTAGCCTGTTCACCATCTACCCCACTGTGGTCTAATCCTAAATTATCTCACTTTGGTGACATCCCAGATCTCGTTTTGTGGCCCCGGGTTGATATCAAACAACTGTGGGATATTTTGAGGGGGCCTTACCTTTGACCAACTAAAGTGTAAATACCACCTCCTGAATTGGTATCTCCTCCGCCACTTGCAGCTGCAGCATGTATTCTGAGAACAAGTTGGTTTTGAAACCCTAGAGATTAGGTCTTCTCCTTTGGAGCAACTGTTATGTGATGAATCACTGAAGAAGCCTCTATCTGAGGTCTATAGAGCAGTGTTTCCCAACTCCAGTCCTCAAGGCACACCAACAGGTCATGTTTTCAGGATTTCCCTCAGATGAAACGACTGTGGTAATTACTAAGGCAGTGAAACTGATCAAATCACCTGTGCAAAATAATGGAAAGCCTGAAAACATGACCTGTTGGTGTGCCTCTCTACTTTTCCATGATAGCTGCCTTGTTGGGGTTGTGCCTCACCCTGACTTTCCTGCTTTGCTCTATCCGTCACCCATGTCATGTCAGTGACCTTGTCATCATCTACTCCATCCTTATTACCACTGGGGACAACTTGGCAATACACTGCAGCTGGGGAAACATGGCTATCAATTTGTGTACCAGTGTTCTCCACTCTCTTTAGGTTCATGTTCCTATCTTCCTCAACCTCAGAACCAACATCTGAATCAAGTAATGGATGTGCATCGTCAAGGAGAAAGTGGCTGATGCTGTGTAACTCAGCTAACTCCTCCATGCCTGATGCTGGGACTATGGCAGGATTAGCTGTGGACAAAAAGGCAGGTTTAGCCACTCTGGCAGCTGCAGTGGACTGCACATTAGTCTTTGCTTGGGTGTCAGAAGATGAGGATGGTTTGGTAAGCCAATCCACCACCTCCTCTGTATTCTTTGGCTGGGCAACACCACTAAACAGAGGAAATTATGTCCTGCCTGAGGACTAACCACGTTCACGTTTGCCGGCGGACACATATGCTGCTTTCCCCCTCACAGTGCCATGGGAAGGTCTGCTTCTCCTTGTTGTCCTCCCAGACATGATGGGGGGTGCTTATTAACAAAATCTAATAAAGATGTGGAAATGTGTACGTGGATGCCCTTAAATCAATGGAAAGTGGTGTTTGGCGCACTTTAACTTGAGTACTAACTACACATACACACTTCACTGATATACTATATATTATACAATTCATTTTGCACTCCTGTGACCCATTTTCAGCGGAGAACAGTCTAAAGTCTGCTCTCCGCTGACGTCACTGCCATCAGTCGTGGCAGAGCTTCATCCCTACTTCCAGGTCTGGATTCGCCAGCTGCCCTGATTGATGGCAGTCTCAGCATCTCAGCGAGCTGCTGAGATGCTGAGACGGCCGCTCCCCACCCCTCCACAGCTCAGCGCTCCAATGAGTGCTGAGTAATAGAGCAGAAGTGATGCTGACTGACAGTCATCATCGCTCTGCTCAGTGGTGTTCGGTGGCTCGGTTCTCAGTGCAGAGATGCCGGGGGACAGATGCAGCATCAGTTTGATGCTGCATTCACCGAGGTAAGTATGATTAGCAAAAAAAAAACAGACTTCTAAACTTGCAGTAGCGAACTGAAATATACTGCATTAAACTGAAGGTAACGCACTGAAGTGTAAGGCAGTAAACTTGCAGTAACGCCCTGAAATATACTGCATTAAATGGCACGTAATGCACTGAAATTTACAAAGTTAAACTTACAGTAACACACTGAAATATACTGTGTTAAACATGCACTAACGCATAGAAATATACTGAGTTAAATGACACATAACGCATTGAAATATACAGCGTTAAACTTGCAGTAATGCACTGAAATATACTGCGTTAAATGGGGCGTAATACACTGAAATATACAGCGTTAATCTTGCAGTAAAGCACTGAAATATACTGTGTTAAACGGTCACTACACTCACATTGAATGAACTATCACTAGATTGACACTAAAGTGACACTAAAGTAAAAATGAATGGTCACTCACTACTAGAGTTGAGCGGACACTTGGATGTTCGGGTTCGGACCCGAACCCGGACTTTGAAAAAAACTTTGGGTTCGGGACCGAACCCGACCCGAACTTTGACCCGAACCCCATTGAAGTCAATGGGGACCCGGACTTTTGACTACAAAAATGTCTCTAAAAAACGAAGGGAATGGGCTGGAGGGCTGCAAATGGCAGCAAAATGTCGGGAAGAGCATGGCAAGTACTCTGGAAATAAATGTGGATAGGGAAATAACTTAAAATTACATAAAAAAATAAAAATAAAAAATAAAATCATTTTGACCTAGGAGGACGAGGTCCATACAGTATGTAGTAGGAGGTTGAGGTGGATGTGGCGGTGTAGGTGGAAGCGGCGGTGGAGGAGGAGGAGGTAGCCAACACAGCAGGTTTTGGTTTTTAATTGATTTATTTTTTAAATTAGGGTAAACCCCAAAAAAGTGAGAAAGATATAGGGTTGCTACCTCATCCCTTTAAACCTGAACACAGAGTAATTACACAGGTTCTGGGGCTAATTTAATGTCGATAAGGCACCAAGTGAGTTTAATTAGCAGCACCTTAATCAGCCAGAGAACCTGTGTAATTAATATGTTTTTGCTTTTAAAGGGATGAGATGGCAACCCTAGAAAGATCAGAAAAAAAACAATGGCTGGGTAAGGCCGGCCCGGTGTCTATTCTGCACAAGGTACGGACAAGTCCTCTGGGATCCATGCCTGGTTCATTTTAATGAATGTGAGCTTGTCCACATTGGCTCTGGACAGGTGGCTGCGCTTGTCTGTGATAACGCCCCCCTGCCGTGCTAAATACACGTTCAGACAATACACTGGCCGCAGGGCAGGCCAGCACCTCCAAGGCGTAAAGGGCAAGCTCAGGCCATGTGCCCAATTTGGAGACCCAGAAGTTTAAGGGGGCATAGCCTTCATTCAGTACGTGTAGGCGTGTGCACACATACTGTTCCACAATGTTGCTGAAATGCTGCCTCCTGCTAAAACGTTCCATATCAGCTGGTGGTGCTGTTTGTTGTGGCGTGCTGAATAAGCTTTTCCACATTTCGGCCAAGCTAACCCTGCCTTCTGAGGTGCTGGCGGTGCCCCTGCTGTGTTGGCGACCTCTTCCTCCTCCTCTGCCTTCGCCTTCTGCTTCCACTGTGCCCCCGCTGCCAGGTGGGAATTGCACCAGCAGCGCGTCTACCAGCGTGCGCTTGTACTCGCGCATCTTGCGTTAACGCTCCAGTGAGGGAATTAAGGACGGTACATTGTCCTTGTAACGGGGATCCAGCAGCGTGGCCACCCAGTAATCAGCACCTGTTATAATGTGCAAAACACGCCGGTCGTTGCGGAAACACTGCAGCATGTAATTGCTCATGTGTGCCAGGCTGCCCAGAGGCAACGAAAAGCTGTCCTCTGTGGGAGGTGTATCATCTGTGTCCTCTGTATCCCCCCAGCCACGCACCAGTGATGGCCATGAGTTGGTCTGGATGCCATCCTGCTGTGAACATGGTTCCTCCTCCTCCTCCATGTCTTCCTCCTCATCCTCCACCGTGTCATCCTCCAGAACTGTGCCCTTGCTGGACAATTGTGTACCTGGCCTTTGTTGGTGCACAAACCCACCCTCGGAGCCACTTGTGAATGACTGCCCTGAAAGCCTTGGAAATGATCTAGATTCCTCCTCCTCCTGTGCCACATCCTCTTCCATCATCGCCCGTAGCATTTTTTTAAGGAGGCATAGAACTGGGATAGTCATGCTGAGAGCTGCGTCATCGGCACTGGCCATGTTGGTGGAGTACTCGAAACAGCGCAACAAGGCACACAGGTCTCGCATGGAGGCCCAGTTATTGGTAGTGAAGTGGTTCTGTTTCGCAGAGCGACTCACGCGTGCGTGCTGCAGCTGAAACTCCACTATCGCCTGCTGCTCCCCGCACAGTCTGGCCAGCATGTGCAAGGTGGAGTTCCACCTTGTGGGCACATCACATATGAGGCGGTGAGCGGGAAGGCCGAAGTTACGCTGCAGCGCTGCCAGGCGAGCAGCAGCAGGGTGAGAACGCCAAAAGTGCGCACAGACGGCCCGCACTTTCTGCAGTAGCTGTGGCATATCGGGGTAAATTTTCAGGAAACTCTGCACCACCAAATTCAGCAGATGTGCCAGGCAAGGGATGTGCGTCAAACCGGCTAGGCCCAGAGCTGCTACGAGATTTCGCCCATTATCGCACACCACCAGGCCCGGCTTGAGGCTCACTGACGCCAACCACTCATCGGTCTGTTGTTCCATGTCCCTCCACAACTTCTGCACGGTGTGGTTTTTCCCCCAAACAGGAAAGTTTTAAAACTGCCTGCTGGCGTTTACCCATGGCTGTCCTGAAGTTGGTGATGAATTTGTTACGCTGAATGGATGAGGAGGCGGTAGAGGATGAGGAACCGGAGTAGGAGGAGTTAGGAACAGGAGGCAAACTGAAGCGCTCTGCAATCCTCGGCGGTGGAAGTACATGCGCCAAACTGCTATCCGCCTCAGGCCCAGCCGCCACTGCATTTACCCAGTGCGCTGTTAGGGAGATATAATGTCCCTGACCGTGCTTACTGGTCCGCGTATCCGTAGTTAGGTGGACCTTGGCACAGATGGCGTTGCGCAGTGCACACCTGATTTTGTCCCCCACTTGGTTGTGCAGGGAAGGCATGGCTCACCTGGAAAAGTAGTGGCGGCTGGGCACGACGTACTGTGGGACAGCCAATGCCATCAGGCTTTTAAAACTCTGCATCTCCACCAGACGGAATGACAGCATTTCAAAGGCCAGTAATTTTGAAATGCTGGCATTCAGGGCCAGGGATCGTGGGTGGGTAGGGGGGTACTTCCTCTTCCGCTCCAGTGTTTGGGAGATAGAGAGCTGAATGCTTCCATGGGACATTGTGGAGATGTTTGGGGACCCAGGTGGTAGTGTTGCTTGCCGGTCCTCTAATTGAGGGGTGGCAGGTGGCACTGTCACTACAGAGGTGGATGAAGAGGCCGAGAGGCCCGAGACTGATGCAGAAGAGGAAGCAGGAGGAGCCAGAGACCTTTCTTGGTTTTTGTGGTGTCTACTCCACTGCAGCTTGTGCTTAGCACTAAGATGCCTGGTCATGCAGGTTGTGCTCAGGTTGAGAGAGTTTATGCCTCGCTTCATTGCACAACGTGCAAACCACGCGTGTCTTGTCATCAACACATTTTGTGAAGAACTGCCACGCTAGGGAACTCCTTGGACCTGGCTTTGGTGTGCTCGGTCCCTTGCTGCATTGGGCAGTAGTAGGCGTACTGTCTAGGGGACGGATGATCTGCTTTGGCACCCTGCTCCCTCTTCTGCTGTGCTGGTGGCTCTGTGCGACCACCGCCTCTTCCTCCGAACTACATGGGTCATCTGCATGAGGTTGATTCCATGTCGGGTCGAGGACCTCATCGTCCTCCACATCATCTTCCACCCAGTCTTCACCACTGCCCTCCTTGTCGGTCTGCACAATTGCAAAAGCACCAGCAGTTGGCAACTGTGTTTCATCATCATCCAAGACATGCTGTGATGGTCCCCCCCATGTACTCATCTTGAAATATAAGTGGTTGGGCATCGGTGCACTCAATCTCTTCCACTTCTGGGGCTGGGCTAGGTGGATAGCCCTGGGAACTCATGCTAACAGAAGAGACTGCTGCATGATTTGGGGCTCAGACTGCTTGGCTGATTTGCAAGGGGGTGAGGTGAAAGACTGATGGTGGACATCGGCTGCAGGCGCCAACTCTGAACTTTCAGCACAAGACTGGTTGGAAAACAATGTGAAGGAACTGGAGGCACTGTCAGCAACCCAATCTACTACCGCCTGTTCTGCTCCTGGCCTCAACATTCGTAGAGCTGGATTAGGCCTGACCAAATACCGCTGCAGGCTCTGTTGGCTACTCGCACATGAGAAAGGTGTTTCACTTGTGCGTGTAGCTGGCACAGATCGACCACATCCTCTCCCTGTAACAGGAGCTCCACCAGCAGCACCACGACCGCGGCCACGTCCCTTATTTGACGTTTTCCTCATATTTCTCAAATGTAGGATCTTGCCCTAAATGGGTGTTTTTTAAATACAACAATAGTGTAATATGGTGTAATATGCAGAGATTCACCTATATATTTATTTCCCTATAGCAAGAAGCAGGAACCTAGCCCTAAACAATGTACTGCACAGACAGTATATCACAGGGGACAGGTGGAGTGCTGGTGAAATAGGCAGAGATTCACCTATATATTTATTTCCCTATAGCAAGAAGCAGGAACCTAGCCCTAAACAATGTACTGCACAGACAGTATATCACAGGGGACAGGTAGAGTGCTGGTGAAATATGCAGAGATTGCTCTACCTATAGCAAGAAGCAGGAACCTAGCCCTAAACAATGTACTGGACAGACAGTATATCACAGGGGACAGGTGGAGTGTTGGTGAAATAGGCAGAGATTCACCTATATATTTTTCTTCCTATAGCAAGAAGCAGGAACCTAGCCCTAAGCAATGTACTGCACAGACAGTATATCACAGGGGACAGGTGGAGTGCTGGTGAAATAGGCAGAGATTCACCTATATATTTCTCTCCCTATAGCAAGAAGCAGGAACCTAGCCCTACAAAATTTACTGCACAGACAGTATATCACAGGGGACAGGTAGAGTGCTGGTGAAATATGCAGAGATTCACCTATATATTTCTCTACCTATAGCAAGAAGCAGGAACCTAGCCCTAAACAATGTACTGGACAGACAGTATACCACAGGGGACAGGTGGAGTGCTGGTGAAATAGGCAGAGATTCACCTATATAATTCTGTCCCTATAGCAAGAAGCAGGAACCTAGCCCTAAACAATGTAGTGCACAGACAGTATATCACAGGGGACAGGTAGAGTGCTGGTGAAATATGCAGAGATTCACCTATATATTTTTCTACCTATAGCAAGAAGCAGGAACCTAGCCCTAAACAATGTACTGGACAGACAGTATACCACAGGGGACAGGTGGAGTGCTGGTGAAATAGGCAGAGATTCACCTATATAATTCTGTCCCTATAGCAAGAAGCAGGAATCTAGCCCTAAACAATGTACTGCACAGACAGTATATCACAGGGGACAGGTGGAGTGCTGGTGAAATATGCAGAGAGTCACCTATATATTTATGTCCCTTTAGCAAGAAGCAGGAACCTAGCCCTAAACAATGTACTTCACAGACAGTATATCACAGGGGACAGGTGCAGTGCTGGTGAAATATGCAGAGAGTCACCTATAGATTGCTGTCCCTATAGGAAATAGCTGGAACCTCTCCCTAAACTATGTACTGGGCACACACAGTATATCACAGGTGGTGGCAGGTGCAGTGCTGGTGAAATATACAGAGAGTCACCTATAGATTTCTGTCCCTATACAAAATAGCTGGAACCTTTCCATAAACTATGTACTGGACACACACAGTATATCACAGGTGGTGGCAGGTGCAGTGCTGGTGAAATATACAGAGAGTCACCTATAGATTGCTGTCCCTATAAGAAATAGCTGAAACCTCTCCCTAAACTATGTACTGGACACACACAGTATATCACAGGTGGTGGCAGGTGCAGTGTTGGTGAAATATACAGAGAGTCACCTATAGATTGCTGTCCCTATAGGAAATAGCTGGAACCTCTCCCTAAACTATAAGATGCAGATCTCACAGAAATAAACAGTGCTTGTGTAGATTTCTGAAGCAGGATACACCTCTCTGACACTGTCCCTCAATCAACAGCAGCCTGTCCCTATAGCAAATAGCTGAAAAAAACTCCTAAACTATAAGATGCAGATCTCACAGAAATAAAGAGTGCTTGTGTAGATTTCTGAAGCAGGATAAACCTCTCTGACACTGTCCCTCAATCAACAGCAGCCTGTCCCTATAGCATATAGCTGGAAACTCTCCCTAAACTATAAGATGCAGATCTCACAGAAATAAACAGTGCTTGTGTCGATTTCTGAAGAAGGATACACCTCTCTGACACTTTTCCTCAATCAACAGCAGCCTGTCCCTATAGCAAACAGCTGGAAACACTCCCTAAACTATAAGATGCAGATCGCACAGAAATAGACAGTGCTTGTGTAGATTTCTGAAGCAGGATACACCTCTCTGACACTGTCCCTCAATCAACAGCAGCCTGTCCCTATAGCAAATAGCTGGAACCTCTCACTAAACTATAAGATGCAGATCTCACAGAAATAAAGAGTGCTTGTGTAGATTTCTGAAGCAGGATACACCTCTCTGACACTGTCCCTCAATCAGCAGCAGCCTCTCCCTACACTAACTAATGCAGAGTGACGAGCTGTGCTGTGTGCCTCTATCTGATATGGAGGCTGGTCACATGCTGGGTCACATTCTGCACTGGCCAATCACAGCCATGCCATTAGGAGGCATGGCTGTGATGGCTTCCTAGTCACACTAGTAAAAAAAATGGCGATTGGCTGCCGCGCAGCGCACCATAAAATAGCTGAACTCCGAACCCGAACCCAAACTTTTTCCAATTATTCGGGTTCGGGAGCAAAAAAAACCCAAAGTCTGTACCGAACCCGAACTTTACAGTTCGGGTTCGCTCAACCCTACTCACTACACTTACACTGACTGAACTATCACTAGATTCACACTCATGTAAAGATGAATGGTGATCACTACACTCACACTGACTGAACTATCACTAGATTCACACTAAACTGATATTCTACACTGACAATAGAATCAAAATAGCACACTATAGCACATTACCTGTCTAGTAGCACTCAACAGAGTCCATTCCTCACACTAAAAATGTCTGCTATTGAAAGAATATACTTTTATAGAGTGGGGCGTGATTGAGAGCAATGAGCCATGATTAGATAGAGTCATCATGGCAGCATCCAATCATGGCTCTGACACTGCACTGTGCCCTGATTAGGCAAAGCTTTCATTGCTTCAGTCAATCAGGGGTTCCAACGCACTGTGTGGCAGCGCAGTGCACTGTGGTCATTCGGCAGGCCGAACAAACAGACAAATGCCCGATAATTTGTGTACATTAAGTTATTCAAATATTTCTGCTGTTTTCCTGTAAAATAATAAACATTAATTTTGATTTCTTAATTTTTAATTTCCTAGTATCACTCTGTAGAACTGTGGCCTACTAAAATATACTTACTTCATGCTCATGGAGTCAGAAAAACATTTGTGCCTTCTTGGTGAAATAACCAAGGCAAATATGCATGGGTTAAAACCACAGGACATGCATCAAACTCACTGTGAATTATGAAAACTGTGAACATTAAACCAATCCCCATTAAAATCAATAGAGGGTGAATTTTGAAAAGTTGTTCTGGTTATTTGCAAGGCTAGTATGCAGGTGATTTCAAACAACACACTGTGGGGAGCAGGACACTCACTTGGGGATATAGGGAAAATTTAAACAGATCTAAAATCTATAAAAAATTGTACTCTTCAAAAAAATAAACATAAAATAAACTCACATTCAGAACAACCTAAGATAAGCTTTTCTGGATAGCAAGTTACTTTCTATGATCTGTTTCCCATCTGCTCTTATGTGAATTTTAACTACAGCAGGTATTAACTATCTGTATTCATTCTGTGAGCAGTGTTTCACAGACTGTATTACACAGCAGGCAACTTCTTTTTTTGTCATCAGCAATGCTTTTGAATTGAAACTACACTTTGTGGGAAATTGCTTTCCAACTACAATGCTTTTTCACTTCTACAAAATGGTGTGTGCATTTATTTTACACATTATTAAACAACACACACTAATGTAGCTCTTGACTTTTTTTCATAACCTTCCTAATTGAATTACTATAAAAGGCTGTTTCTGCATTAAGTACAATCTTCAAATTATACTTTGCAGTGAATTATAATACCTGTTTTGTTTATCTGCTTTAATTTTCTTTAGTATCTTCTTATTTAAATCTAGAATTTTACTGCTGATAAAAGCACCTATTTTGTCAGAAAAATAAAAATAAACTATTAAAGAATAAGGCAGAACTCTGCAAGAGCTGGAGAGGTTACTAAAGGAATAGAGAGTGTTCACGTAGCAAATTAGATTTACTTAAAATGCCTTTACTTAGACTGGATTTACACTGTTATGTGTACATGCAGTGCCCATGGTAACACAAACATTTAGGGGTAAATGTGCCCATAGAGCTTCACTTTGTTCCCAAATTAAATAGCAGTTTGGCCATTTGGCCAGCTTCTGTTGGACAAGCATGCTGGAAAACCAGCAGACGAAAACCAGCAGCCAATGGCTGAGAGCATGGATCTGAGAGTTCTGACATGGGGGGTCTCCCCCCAGTCAAAACACAAAAGAACAGCATGGGAGATCGCTGTGCTAACATCGAATTGCTAGTACAGCATTTCCGACAGCTGAGCTATCAGTGTGTACCAAGCTTTACTCAAATGTTCATGTATTGTCCTGATGCTAGCCAATTTCTACTGAACACATAACTTAAATATATATTTTAAATAATATGGTAATAATTAGGCATACAGGAATTTGAGAGGAGTTTTGGGGTTGTGGTTTTTAAATAGTTGTGTGTGAAAAATGTAAAACGTCTAAGAAAATCAAGTGTAGTACAGCAAAAAAAAAAAATAGACAAAAATGCAAAAAAGAAAAGAACATCAACTAGGGTATATCAAACTATTGTGCCACTGGTCAATTTAAAGTTAAGGGCTTACACTTTATTTTTTTGAAGAGCACAATTTTTTATAGATTTTAGATCTGTTTAAATTATCCCCATATGCCCAAGTGAGTGTCCCGCTCCCCACAGCGTTTTGTTTGAAATCACCTGCATAATAGCCTTGCAAATAACCAGAACAACTTTTCAAAATTCACCCCCTATTGATTTCAATGGGGATTGGTTTAATGTTCACAGTTTTCATAATTCACAGTAAGTTTGATGCATGTCCTGTGGTTTTAACCAATGCATATTTGCCTTGGTTATTTCACCAAGAAGGCACAAATGTTTTTCTGACTCCATGAACATGAAGTAAGTATATTTTACTAGGCCACAGTTCTACTGAGTGATACTAGGAAATTAATAATCGAGAAATCAAAATTAATGTTTATTATTTTACAGGAAAACAGCAGAAATATTTTAATAACTTAATGTACACAATGTAATCAGCTTTTATTAGGCTGCACATTTACAGGGTAATTCCAGGCAGAGCTATACACAAGAAATCAAAATTTGTATTTATTTTTTAACAGGTAGAAATATTATAATGACCATATGCACACTATGTAGGCAACTTGTACTGGGCCACAGTTTCACAGGATGGCACCAAGTAGGTTTAAAATCAATAAATCAAAATTAGAGTGTCTATGCACAGTATGCAAGCACTTTTAAAAGGCTGCAGTTCCAGAGGGAGACATCAGACAGCTTGTAATCAAAAAATTAAAATGAGAGTGTGTTATTTCAAAAGACTGAAACATTGTGCTGACACATATTGTGCTGGCACAATATGTGAGAACTTCTACTAGGCTGCTTTTTCTAAATGAGAGAGACCAGCCAGATTGTAATTAAGAAATAACATTTATAGTGTATTAGTTCACAGAAAAAGCCAGAAATTGTTTATGTTCAATGCACACTATGTACTATAATTGACTTTGGTAGGCCACACTTTTAAAGGCAGAGACCAGACACGTTTTATGGTACACTATGCAAGCTAAGGCCTGTTGTCCAGTCTAGACCCATAATAGTTTATGTGGTCCGCTCTTTACTTTGAAGAGAGAATCAAATGGTTTATGAACATTTTTTTTTTCATTTTGAGATGCAGAACCTGCTTTCCCCCTACTAGCATGGACCGAACTTCTGCTTATCCCTAAAGACCTGCTGGATATTATAAATACAGGAGAGTGCCTCCCTTCCATGCAAAGTCTGTGTGATCTCTCCCTATATGATCTTTAGCACACACTAATTGTATATACTCTGAGATTTATACCGACACCCACTGAGTGTGCATGTATGTAGCTGACTGTAAATATAGCTGCTTAGTATTGTATAGTGTTAGTATAGCAGACACTGTATCTCCCTACAAACACTGAAATCTATCCCTATATGAATGAATGAATGAATGAATGAAAAACTTATATAGCGCGGCACATGCGAACTGAATCGCCTCTGGGCGCTTGTTGTTAGTGTCTCATGCCTTTCAGAAAAGCAGGGTTTTGATCTGCCTTCTGAAAGACAGGTGGTTTTGCTCCAACCGAATGCTGGTTGGTAAAGCATTCCAAAGCCTGGGGCCCTGGAAAGCAAACCTTCTTTCTCCTTTGGACTTGTATTTGGTTATAGGAACCTTGACCAGATTTTGGTCGGTGGAACGCAGAATGCGGCTGCAATTGTGCGGTTTGATCTTGTCGCATAGATATCTAGGAGCCTTCCCATGGATGCACTTATGTGTCAGGCAGAGTGCTTTGAATGCAATTCTGTCTTTCACTGGCAGCCAGTGAAGGGATCTCAGTGAAGGTGAGATTGATTCCCAAGATTTTTTCCCAGTCACCAGTCTAGCGGCCGTATTCTGTACGACTTGGAGACGAGCGATTTGGTACTTGGGTAGCCCGAGGTAAAGGGCATTTGCATAGTCCAGTCTGGAATTCACGATAGATCCCACCACGACTGCTACGTCTTCTTTGGGAATAAATGGAATCAGTCTGCGTAGTAGGCGCATCAAATGGTGCGCCCCGCTGACTACTGACCCTATTTGTGCGTCCATTGTCATGAAGGTGTCAAACGTGACTCCCAGACTTTTGACTTTGGAGCTAGGGGCGATGATTTGTCCCAGGATGGGAGATGGTGTCCAGTTTGTTGTCGGTGATTTCTTCCGACTGGCATCGAAGATAAAGAGTTCTGTTTTAGCACTATTGAGTTTGAGATAACTCTTAGTCATCCAGTTTTCTATTGAAGAGAGACAATTCTCTAAACTTAGATGATGATCCTTTTTGTGGCAGATGCGAAAATACAACTGCGTGTCGTCTGCATAAGAGTGATAAAGTAGTTCATGGCTACTGATAATATCAAAGAGAGGACGAAGATAGATATTAAACAGCACTGGTGATAAGGGGGATCCTTGGGGGACCCCACATGTCACCGTGCGTTTTTCTGACGTGAAGGATCCCAGTTTCACTGTTTGTGATCGGTTTCCTAGAAAAGAGGAGAACCATGGTAAGGCATCTTCTGAGACTCCGGCGACTTCTGTTAGTCGTCTCAGTAGCAATCCATGGTCTACTGTGTCAAAAGCAGCGCTTAGGTCCAGCAGAACCAGGAGAGATGATTCTCCTTCGTCTGCGGCCTCGAGCGCATCGTCCCATATTTTCAGTAAGGCCGTTTCTGTCCCGTGTCCGGGACGGAACCCGGATTGAAATGGATCGAGTAGGTTGTGGGTGTCCAGATGCTGTTGCAGCTGATTTACCACCACTTTCTCCATTATCTTGGACAGAGCATTTAGACTTGTTATGGGACGGCGGTGAGTTGGGTCCATAGGATCCAAATTAGGTTTTTTCAAGATCGGCAGGATTGTGCCCTCTTTCAGCAGGGAAGGCACTATGCCTTCCTTAAATGACTGATTTATAAGCTGCGTGATCGGAGGCGCCAGGATGTCGGCACATTCCTTCAGTAGCTTGGTGGGAATGATGTCATTCGGTGCTGTGCTGTCGCGCAGCAGGCCAATGAATTTTTTTGTTGTATCGATGGAGATGGGTTCCAAAGTGAACTTAGTTGATTGTAGAGGCGTTCGGTCGTTGTTTTGATTGAAGACGGGGCTGAGTGGAGTATTGTTTTGCCGAATACTTACCCGAATTTTCTCAATTTTGTCGATGAAGAAATCCGATAGTTCATTGCAGAACTCTTGGGTGTCTGAAGTGGGGACTTCTAGACATCCAGGATTCATGGTCTGGGTGACCATCCTGAAGAGTTCGCGAGGGCGATTCAGTGCGCTGTTAATCACCCTGGAGAAGTGAAGTTTTTTGGCTTTGAAAATTTCCTTGTGATAGCGCGTAGTTACTGCTTTGTAGATGTTGAGGTGGTCTTCTGACGGACTTATTTTCCAGGAGGCTTCCGCCCTTCTGCGCTCTTGCTTCAATAGCGACAGTTGGTTATTGAACCAGCTGGACTTATTTTCCCGGCTGCGAAGTTTGCGCTTTGGTGCTGCTAAGTCGGCTGACTGTAGCAGAGCTGCATTAATGGCATCCAAAGTATCTGAGGCTGCTAGCTGAGGAGGAATAGCCCCAATTCGGTTTCCCAGGGTAGATCTGAAGAGTTCCGAGTGGAGCTTCCTCTGAGATCTAGCCCAGTGTATTGTCACCGGCTTGGGTACTTTCATGACTAATGGAGTTCTGGGGATTATGAAGCTGATTGCATGGTGGTCTGTCCATGGCAAAGGTTCATTTCCCACAATATTAATTTTCAGATTTTGTCTGAAAATTAGGTCGAGTGTGTGACCTGAAGCATGCGTTGGTCCGCGTATAAGTTGTTGAAGTCCAAATCCTTCTAGGTGGTTGATGCAGGCATCCGCGATGGGATCCTGTGAGGAGTTAGCCCACAAATTGAAATCCCCGAGCAGCAAAAGATGATTACCGCTAAGGGTGTAGGTGGAAATGAACTCCGTTAATGCTGATATCAACTGCGATTTGGGCCCAGGGGGCCTATAGCAGAGGAGAATATGAACGGTCTCCTGAGAATGAGCTTGAAGTTGAAGCGTAAGGGTTTCCATGAAAGGAAGAGGATTTTGAAGGACCGGTTTAGTGATTGCAATATGCGACTTATGAATCACCGCCAGTCCTCCTCCCCTTTGCCCTATTCTATTTTCCGTTAAGATGCGATAGTTTGCTGGCACCAGTTCTCCGAGAATGGTGTTGCAATCGTCTGACAGCCAACTTTCCGTGATAAAGAGGCAGTCTAGATCGTATTGTAGTAAGAAATCATGGATTTCTGATCGGTGTTTAACTGCTGATCTAGTGTTAAGCAAAGCACATGATATGTGCTTGAGCTGTGTTGAATGATTGAAATATTTGATGATCGATCGATGATCGAACCTCAAAAGTTGATCTGATTTTAAGGTTATTGTGGTGGCGGCAGGCAATGTAGTAGCGAATTGTCTCAGACCCCAAATGGTTTCTGCAGAGTAACGCAACTTAACCATTGTTGCCAGTCACCAAGGGCTGGGGTGCGGGCGTAGGGTGAGAGAGGATTCGAGAATCCTAGCTCAAGGGAAAATGGGATTTTATTTTTTTTTGGTCCAGAGGAAGGCAAAAAACCCTGGGCAAGCTGGCCAATGTGCTGCGGCAGGGAAAAAATTCCTTCCTGATCCCTAAAGGCGATCGGCTCAAAACCCTGGATCAAAAGACTAACGGCTTGTGGAGGGGAAAAAAGGGGGGGGGGAAGCTGGGTGTCACTGCTGCTGGGTGTACCAAAATAATGGCTGCCAGGCAAAGCACAGGACCCGGGCTGGGGGGGGGGCTGTCAGCTTGGTAAAAATGCTATTTACCGATAAAGTTGCTGAGCAGGGGGCCTCTGGGGGTGTGGGGGTGAATATCCAGAGCAAACTGTGCTTAGGAATTAAGTGTAAGGAGAAAAAGAGCGGCGCGCCGGTAGGCCGCAGCTGAAGCCGCGGACTTTCCTAAGGTGCGGCGGCCGCGAGAAGGAGCGGGCCGGCGCGGGGGTGAAAGAACACCCAGAAACGCCGGAAATACACCCAGGGGGGGGTGATTTGGGACCACCACAAAGTGGGTGGCCGTGCGGGCGATAGATGCCGGCGAGAGGTAGTATGGAAAGCCGCAGTGTGGGGTCTGTGTGACGGCTGCCCTGATAAGGACGGCCGTCAGTGGATCCCCAGGATGTCAGGCCCTGAGAGGCAGGGTCTTACCTGCGGAAGAGAGGAGTCCTCGTGGAGAGCGAGATGCTGGTTCCAGGTTCCAGGGAGCTTGTTTCTTGGAGCGTCTAGCCTAGCAGCTGCCTAGCCTCTGACTGCCAGGTCTGGGTGGAAGCAGGCTCGTATGCGGAAGGTCCGAAGCGCCCTACTCCACCGCTGACACTGACTGACTGATCTGACTATTGGCGCTGATGAAGGGGGAGGAGCAGATCCAGGTCTGCTCCAGGTCTTTCCACCACATAATGCGTGTGTATGTGACTGTGAATATAGCAGTTGTTAGCAGCAGCACCACTCTCCCTACAAACATTCTGTTACCTGCTTACTCCATGTCTCCTCCAACACACACTGACAAAAGGCTACTGGTAACTCACACTTTTATAGGGAGTAGGCAGGAATATAAGAAAACCCCAATGACTGACTCTTCTAAGCTACTTGACCAAAGTTTAGAGGACAGGGAGTGCATTATTGGTAATTGGTTCTTAAAGACATAAGGAGCTGCATTGGTTCACCATTTGGTCGAACTACTAATGAAATGTTTGAGTTTAATTGTTTGGCATGATTGGTGCAAATCTCATCCCTAACTAGAAGGGGTGAGCTATACCAGTTGCAAAGATATTAATACCATCCATTTGATCTTCTTAAACCGGAGTTTCACCCACTTTTAGAACATTTTCCCTAAAGAAAAGTCAACCCCTCCACCACTCGTTTTTGGCTAACTATTTAAAAAAAATATCGAAATCACCTTTTCTGAAGTACTAAGTGTACTTCCATTCTAGACGGGCCGCGTGGCGCAGGATGTCATGTCCTTTTGAGTGATGAGAGCCCCCCCACTGTCTTCTAGGACCTGTGTGTATCCCAGAAGACAAGCTGGCCATTCACAATGCTCTGCAAGTCTCACACATGCGCAGTAGGGAAACTGCGAGTGATGCCGCAAGGCTCCACTGCCGGTTTCCCTTAGTTAGAATTGTGGCACCTGCACCCGATCCGGTGGATGGATCGGCCTTGGGGGTGCCTTAAAAAAAAAAAGGTTGATGACTAGAACTCCACTTTAAGTAGCAAAAACAGGAGGTTCTGCACTCTACAAACCATATAATGTATTTAATATTATAGTTGCATGCAGAATTTGCTGGAAACTTGCATTAGAATTTAAAAATTAAAGATTTGGTTTAAGTTGAGCATTTTGCAAACTAACATGCCTGTATTTTTAGAGCTGAAGTGACAACCCTGATTTACAATGCAGAACAATGATAATTGTGTTTTCTTTTGTCTAGTGATCTAAAAATATTAGCAGTAAACTTCATTACATTAAAATAGTACCACAAATGGGCTGTGACTGAGCAGCAAATGAAGTATGAACTGAAAGATGATCTTACGTACGTTAGATAGTACATGCAGAAATTAAGGGAACAAACGTCTGCTGTGGAAGGACGCATTAGCACCACTGAAAATGATATGACACCAATCCAGAAATATGTTAAATATCATACCCATCTCACAGCACAACATGCTGCCCGCTTGGATGACCTGGAGAATAGAATGCGTCACAACAATGTGTGTGCCATTGGTATTCCCGAGAAAGCTGAGAAAGCTAAAGGCAAGAATCCTGTGGCCTTCATCGAGCAATGGCTGCTATCAATTTTTGGAAAGGATGCTTTCTCGCCTATGTTCATTCTTGAGAGGGCACACAGGGTCCCAGCATGTCCCTTAACACTAGGCAATTACCCACGCCCTTTCTTGTTCAAACTACTGAATTATAAAGACACAGATGCTATTCTCTCTAAAGCTTAGCAGTTGAAAAACACCTTGTTTATTGATAACTTTAAGGTGTCCCTGTTTCTAGATTTTTCTGCTGAAACACTCTGCCAAGCTTCAAGATGTCAATAATCAGCTCTGTGGTCTAAACCTGCAATACGCTATGCTTTATCCTGCTTTTTTACGGTTAGTTGACAGAGGAGAAGTGCATTTATTTGGCAAACCTGTCTCTGCTATGCAATAGCTGAATAGGGAAGAACAGCTGCTTCGTGCAGAGATGTCTCAGCACCCTGCTGCAACCTGATGTGCTCATACAGAGACAGTTTTTCTTTTTTGCACATAGCCTGGTTTCATTATCTGTGCTCAGGCGGAATTACAATGATTTAGGCTGCCACTGCCCCCCCCTGGGAGGTCCTGTGTGGACTAATTACTTCTTTATTATACTGGTTGAAGACCCATTTGGTCCTATGTGAGTTCTTTCATTTGCACATGACATTGCACTGATAGGTTTACATGATCTATGTGACTTTTCAACTCAATTGGCGCCTGCTTCACCTGTATATGGCCCTGTCCCTGATATGGTCTCTGATCTGGTGGATAACATCTATACCTCCCATTTACTATACTAATTATATCAGGTCCTGGACTACTACGTAGTACAGAGAATATTATTTACCCATATCTACTGTATGACTACTACCCTAAGGGTACTATCTTGGAATGTCAGAGGACTTAATGATCTAGTTAAAAAACTGGCAGTATTTAGAACTATTAAAAGACTGGAAACTTTTGTTATATGCCTTCCGGAAACAAAGTTATCTCCCACACCCCAACCCTGTTTTTCTTTTGGTTGTTTAGCCCTCAATATCATGCTATTCATTCCTATTACTCCAGGGGAGTGAGTATTTTCATTTGTCAGGGAATCAGCTTCTCCTGTGACCATGCTCTTATTGACTCAGAACTACATTTTATTGTTATGTACTATTCATGGGGTAACATTATTAATAGAGGGAGTCTATATCTCCCCACCCTTTTCATCCGAGGTCCTCAAGGTTCTGGCGAGCTTTATGGCACAATTTCCAGCTATTCCTCTTTTAGTGGTAGGGGATTTCAACAACTAGTTGGATGTTCAGTCGGATAAATTACCAGCCCCCTCTCATATTTCATATTGGGGGTGGGAGCCTACCCCTTTTGCTTGCCTGCTTGAGAAACTCGAATTGACTGACGTGTGGAGGATACGTTACCCAGATGCCAAAACATTTTCATGTTACTTAGCTACCTATGGTGGTCTATCCAGGATAGACCGTGGTCTATCCAGGATAGACTTAGGCTCATGATGTTATGTTACCCTTAGTGGGTACTTCTACCTATGAGGGTAGACATATTTCTGATCATTCTCCGATATGGGTTGAGCTGTTGATGCAGATTCTTCCTAAACAATCTTATTGGAAGCTGAACCCCTTTTAGTTGTCCCTATTCCCTGAGCAGGATCCAATTCCAGCCAAGTTGGAGATCTTTTTTCGCCAGAATCTTGGTTCAGCAGATTGGGTACCATTTGGGACTCAGCTAAGGCCTATATGAGGTGACAGTATAATAAAATTGTCTCTCAAATTAAGACTGATACCAAAGCATGGGAAATTTTTATTCTTGAGGAGGCATGGAGGACAGAGAAGGCCTATATAGCCAAACTGGCGGATGATACTAAGTGGGTATGGTTAGCAGTACAATCTATGTTCAAACAACTGGCATTACAATTAGCTAAAAAATAAGCATTCTTTTCCACAGCAAAAATACTTTGAGGAAGGAGAAACTACAGGGCATATGTTGGCAATATTAGCACGTAACCAAATACTGTATCTTCTTCACATATTATGACTATTCAGGATGCTCAGGGTTCTCTATATTTTCAGACCAATGACATTCTTAAGGTATTTCGTAGCTTTTACACGGATGTGTAAGGTACAACCCTCTGAGTCGGAGATAGTTGATTTTCTTGATGGATGTACTTTGTCCTGTTTATTGGCCTTGTATGCTCAGAAACCGAATGCCCCATAACGGAGGAGGAATTGCTTCCGGCTTTGGTGCAATCCCATAATGGGAAATCTCCTCAGCAGACATGCAGCCTTCCATCCGAGGTCTATAAATGATATGCTGATAAATGGATACCTGTTCTATTGAAAGTGTATAATGATGCTTTTCAATCTGGGGCTTTACCCATGTCTATAAATTAAGCCATAATTATAGTGTTACTCAAAGCTGGGAAGGATGCTCTTTTACTCGAGGCCCATTTCTCTGATAACAAAGGATGTTAAGCTATTAGCCAGAGCTTTGGCGAGGGTTGTACACAAGTTAGTCCATAGGGACCAGTCAGGGTTTATTCCTATGAGGTCTATGGCTTTAAACCTAAGAAGGCTATTGCTGAACCTACAAATCACTGCAGATAATACTGGTAATAGGGCAATATTCTCACTTGACGCAGCTACAGTAAGGCTGGATTCAGGTATTTTATAGTGTATAGCATGAATAGGGAACTGTCAGAACCTTTTGTACTTCATAGGGACACTTGGCAGGGGTGTCCTCTTTCACCCCTGCTGTTTGCCCTTGCCCTGGCAGTGAGAATTTGGCAGTCCCCTAATATTGTTGATTTTTAATAGTGTGATTGGGTAGATGTCATCTCACTGATCATACCTTGTTGTACCTGGGGGACACTTGGGGGATCTCTACAGGAGGTCATGACTCTTATAGGGGCTTTTGGTGAGTTATTGGGCTTTTCCATGAATTGGAATAAGTCAGTTCTCATGGATCCCCTGTCTTCTCCCCTACCGGATTGTGCACAGCTGGTGCAGATAGTCTCCTCTTTTAGCTATTTGGGAATTCAAGTCACCCCAGATCCTTCAAAATATATTAAAACTAAACCTAATCCCCTCCTGGTAAATTTTGGTCTAAATGCACTACTTGATGCAAATTGCCACTGTCAGTAGTCAGAAGAGCTAATCTTATCAAAGTGGTCTGACCTCCACAGCTGTTGTATGTTGAATAGATTCCCAATTTAAGGAACTAATATGGCATAAACATGTGGCACGAATAAACTTATTGACCTTAAAATACAGTAAGGGCCAGGGTGGCTTATCTATTCCCCACTCTAGAATATATTATATTGCGTCCCAGTTGCAGCAGATAGTGGGATGGGGCCATGTAGATCCCTTAGACCCCATTAGTCATCTTCTCCTTCCTAGATGATCCAATAGTCCCCAGTTTTCCTTTCTGGAAGCAGGTTTTACACATCTTGACAAAAAGGCTACAACAATAGCCTTGCTTAGAACTATGTGGTCCTCGGTTAAAGCGATGTTGGGGATACAAGGATTTTCTCTCATACTCCACTTTGACTTAATCCTAATTATAGAGAAGTTCTGTAACTCGAAGAGTTGCAGGCATGGGAAGGAGCAGAGATTATATATACTGTACATATATATCAAGTATATGTTGGGGCAATTCTTAAAGCCTTTTCTGATTTACATTTAGAATTTGCTCTCCCCAAACTCAATTTTACCAATATTTGCAGTTGAGACATGCTCTTCATTCCCAGTCTCGTTTCTCCAAGTTGTTTCTAACTGACATTCAAGATGTTATCCAGGTAAAAGACAAAAAAGGCATGATTTCTGGAAGCTACTCTATTCTTCTCTCTGCATTACAGGATGCCTCAGCCTTACCGTGCAGGCAGGAGTGAGAAAAGGAACTGGGTGAAATAGATGGTGAAAAATGGGAGCGTTGCTTATCTTCTGCCCTGTTGGTGTCATTATCGGCTTCACACAAACTCTCTCATCTTTTTTTTACTACATAGTGTGTACCGAACCCAAGTTCACATAAATTGGGGCGTAGAGATACGCCTATCTGTCCAAAAAGCGTATGAGATCATGGTGACCTTGTGCATATGCTCTGGAGATGCTCCAAGCTTACCCGCTATTGGAACAAGGTTATTGACATTATATCACAGGTGTATATGTTTAAACTCCCGAGAGATCCTGTTGTCTGTCTGATGGGTGCCCTTGAGGAGGAATTTCTTAATTCCCATGCACATACAGCAATCCTACATTTATTATATATAGCCCACAAACTCATTGCGTGGTATTCAATTGCTCCTGAGGTGCCCACAAGGGGACAGTGGATAGAACAAGTGAACAATATGCTCATTCACTAGAAATTTATGTGAAAACCCTGGCTAGATGTTTCAGGCCTAGCGCTGCACCAGTTGGTGAGGGACAGAATTCTTCAGGGGTAATCCCATCCAGGGTTCTGTTGGCAAATGGGTTTGGTTGGTTCAGAGGACAATAGTCTTTTTCTGGTCATAATGGAGGTCACGTGTGGTTTTCAGTTTTTTTTCTGTTTTTATTTTTTATTTTAGTATTTCTATTGCCCTAGGTGCCCCTGGAAGAAGTCATTGTTGTGACGAAACGGCGTAGGGAGGAGCGACGTGCTGACGTCACCACGATTCGTACCACGCTGTCTACCCGGAAGGACGAGCGGACGGTAGAGCCGGCCGGCTATTATCGATACACACACTTTTTAAACTGCATACATGTGAGTGCACTACTTTTTATCATTAAAACCTTTCAAAACGGTATCACGCTACATTAGTGTTTTTCTCCTCTGGGTCATACTTATGGAGAGAGATGAGTCTGATGTAGAAGACTGGTGAGATTGGAGAGAGATTGACAGCATTTCCCGGATCCCTTTAAGTGGCTTATATGTTTATATGCCTGACTAACTTCTTGCTTTGGTAAGCAGTTAGAATATAAGTGGTGGAGGATTCTGTCATCTGCTATACAGATTCACAAAATCATCTGGATATCTAATTTCACCCATTCGGAGAACTTTCTGTCACATTTGTGAACTTTCTATGATACATCCTTCTCATGGACTTTTGCACATCATTTTTCACTTATTTTTTCATATTGCACTGGTGTTTTGTGTGCATCACATACAGCATAATTGACATTTATGCTGATTCATGTTACAGCGCAGCTTTACCTTTTCCATTTCTATTGCAAGTCCCAGAGTTCTTTGACGTAACATGTACCTTTAACAAGATGAGTAGCATATGCTTTTAGTTAATGTGTACTCGTTCTTTGATTGAATATATATATCCAATCAAATAACAAGTACACATTAACTAAAATATATATATATATATATATATATATATATATATATATATATATATATATATATATATACATACATACACACACACACACACATCATTCTTCTTTTGGCTGATATTCAAGACTTTGGCAAATGTGTGTACATATATATATATATATATATATATATATATATATATATACTTTTTTCTTCTCTCCTTATTAATATATGTACTGCAATAATATACATTGCTGTATCCTAATTCTTTCTTCTGTTATGTCTTTATTGGTTTATTCAATAAAGGTGTTTCTGATTAAAAATAGTAACACAAAAATATATTGTTTGCAATGTGTTTAATAATTTAGAATATCAATATCAACACATGAATTACATATCATTACAATCAGCTTAAAATTATTTTTGTTTCACCCTAAGTACAGAAAAGACTCAAGTATTCAGCATTGTACTGTAGGTCTATAATTTACGATTCTGCTTATGAGAAGCTTAATGATAAGGCGTCAAATTATTTTGAACTTCAGTGGCTCTTTTGAGCAAATGGTTTTTGTAGTCCATTCTCTCACATGAACCCAGTTCTAAAGTGGACAACCTACTGTATAAACTTTGTCGTTAAAGCATTAGCAAAATTGATGAGTTTTCTATGGCTTGATAGTTGTTTATGAAGTGGATGGCTTGTTTTTTATCTTTTAGCTTTTCAAGGATGTATAGCAGCTCTTCATATGTTCCATATTCCATATTAAAGAGATGGTCAAATTCTAGAGAGATATTAGGGCCCCATTTTCTCGCTTCAGCATTGTGCATCAGTGGTTGCAAATTGCAGCGGTTTCTGTTTCTGTAGAGAGAAAAAATTATTTGTAAAAGAAGCCAGAAGGTGGACTACTTTTCTATACCTAATGATATCCACATGAATTTCTCATGATTTGTCAAGTAGGTCCTGATGTTGGAACGCACACAACATGCATTAACCTTAATGTTTCTTTTGAAATTGACAGATTTTGTGGTGTCTACCACTTTTAAAGAAAAGAAGGTCTTTATCATCAAGGTTGAAAGTTACACATTATTCTCAAGCAAAGCTATTATGCAAATCTTGCAGTATTTTTATGTGGCATTTCATGTGCTTTTTTGTTTAACATTAGTTTATTGTTTTTATTTGTCTTGCCTTCTTCGGGATGCACTGATCCTTTCTGTAATGTGTGCTTTGCAAATAATTTCTAAACATGTTTACATATATGTTTGGGGGCTGAGAGAAATATATAAGAGTATGTTACACAAAGGACAGTTATCATAATGCGGCCTACACCCTGAAGCTCTCAGTACCAATAAATGTAAAAAACAATATGCACTGCTAAAAAATATATATTGTAATAAGCAATACAAAAAAGGATGCAGTAGGCATGGCATATGTTTTGGGTAAAAAGATATACTTGTTTAGAAAACATATGCATTCTAAATAAAAGTAGCAGTCATGTTAGTATGCTTTAGAGAATGTTTTGCTGAATTCTATCGAAACAAATTAATATTATATTGATACATGGGCTTGTTTTTATTGTTACGGCATTGTCAATCTGTTTAGCTGATCTAAGTACAAATGTTAGTCAGATCCTGGACTTCCCAGAAACAGAGCCCCTACCAAAACCGATCCCAACATGTAATTTGGACAATGAAGAAGCACTAAGGACTTCCTTGGCACCCCTTTCCTTTTTAGCAGGTTTCCTGTAAGCAATATTGTCATGATTGGCTCAGGGTGCTCAACCTCCCTCTCCAAGTATTGCAGAAGATTACATGTAGCTCATATACCAAATATCATTTAGCAACCTACATTGAATTATGTTGATTTTACAACAGCCATGGATATGGGAATGCCATGAAGATCGATTAGATGATCTAAACCTTCATTACACTTTTATAAATAAAACTGTCTATAAACAAAGTCATGTATCACAGCAAATTTTACTTTCAGCTAATTTTCTCTCCTACCGCATGCTAATTGTGGCTAAATTGCACATGTAAAAAGCAAGCACATGATCATTTAAAAATGAGAGCTTCCTTGCTGATATTATTTACTGGTATTTATAACTTATATTTTATTCATTTATTTTTTTATTGGTTTAATCTTTTGGGTGGCACACATCACACTACTATTTCACAACTTTTTCGGTACAGTATATCAGAGTATTTTGTTTGTAAATAATGTATGCTCATTCAAAGTCATTACCTCACTAGGTATGAAAGCCAGGGTCAGAATAATAGCCTGGACCAAATGGCAGCTCACATCCTATATCACCCTAATATTTGAAGTATATACTGTAGGTTTATTCTTTTTGCAAATGTTTTAAGTAAAATATTTGTATTTTATGTGAGGGGTGGTGTGAAGAAGACAGGGAGTTAATGGTCTGTTCCACATTAAAAACCAAAAGCATAGCAACCCTAAGATTATTCTAAACCTTTAATCACGCTTTACCAAACCTTAACCACTTCAACCCTAGACCATATTGCTGGTCAAAGACCAGGCCACTTTTTGCGTTTCGGCACTGCATCGCTTTAACTGACAATTGCGCGGTCGTGCGACGTGGCTCCCAAACAAAATTGGCGTCTTTTTTCCCCCCACAAATAGAGCTTTCTTTTGGTGGTATTTTATCACCTCTGCGGTGTGAATAGAGTGACAATTTTGAAAAAAATGAATATTTTTGCTGTAATAAATATCCCCTAAAAATATATAAAAACATTTTGTTTCCTCAGTTTAGACCGATACGTATTCTTCTACACATTTTTTGTAAAAAAAATCGCAATAAGTGTTTATTGATTGGTTTGCGCAAAAGTTATAGCGTTTACAAAATAGGGGATAGTTTTATGTCATTTTTATTAATATTTTTTTTTTACTAATAATGGTGGCGATCAGCGAATTTTATCGGTTTCTTACTACATTATGGCAGACACTTTGGACACGTTTGACACATTTTTGGGACCATTGCCATTTTTATAGCGATCAGTGCTATAAAAATACATTGATTACTATAAAAATGCCACTGGCAGGGAAGGGGTTAACACTAGGGGGTGAGGAAGGGGTTAAGTATGTTCCCTGGGTGTGTCCTAACTGAAGGGGGGTGTGGACTGACTTGGGGAAATGACTGATCGCTGTTCATACATTGTATGAACAGACAATCAGGCTCTTCTCCCCCTGACAGGACCGGGAGCTGTGTGTTTACAACACACACAGCTCACGGTTCTCACTCTGTAACGAGCGATCGCGGGTGCCCAGCGGTGATCACGCCCACCGGGCACGCGCGTCAGCGGGCGATCGGGGGGCGTGCGTGCGTGCCTCCGGCGACGCGCTTGCGCCTCTATTGGCTGCTCGGCGAGATGACGTAGATATACGTGATCTCGCCCAGCAGAGCTGACCTGCCACCGTAAAACCCCACATCTCTGCTCCAGGCTGGAAAGCATGAGGTCGGGAAAAAAAATTCACCGATCTGATGCTTTCAGCGGAAATCTCTTTGCTCTTCATTCGGCAGTGGCCGATTCGTTCTCTGGGCCTCCGATGGCACTGGAGAGCCCGGAGAAGCACCGCCTGTAAGAATGATCAAGCGGCAGAACTGCCGCTATGATCATTCTTATGGTGCGCAGAATCGCCGCCTGAAAAAAAGGATATCTGAATGATGCCTGTAGCTGCAGACATCTTTCAGATATACCCCACTGAATTCCAGGACGTTATATGACATCCTACGGTATGGAAGTGGTTAAAAGATGTTAATAAATTAGTTTTACATTAATTATGGATTTCCAGGAGAAGAGCTGAAAGTAAATGACAGTTTTTTTTAAAATAAAAATAGAAAATCACAAATGTATTGCTGGTGCCTTTG
This sequence comes from Rana temporaria, assembly GCF_905171775.1. Classification (NCBI taxonomy): domain Eukaryota; kingdom Metazoa; phylum Chordata; class Amphibia; order Anura; family Ranidae; genus Rana; species Rana temporaria. The sequence goes on along the minus strand of NC_053489.1, from coordinate 263,909,812 downwards.
TGCAATCAAAGTATAGAATTGAGGTACAGTTATTGATAATATTTTTCCCATGTCATCTGACATATCAAGTCAACCTCTTTAGATTTTAGAAGATTAAATACAATGCTTCATTAGTTGTTTCTCATAACCCCAAGATGTATAGATGCCACCCCAGATAGCAAGCATTTGTGCTGCAAGTTTGAAAATGACTTTCTAAGCCATTGCTAGACTTGCCAGGCTTCACAAGTGTGTTGTACAATTGCAGCAAGTCCGCATTGCATGACTCCAGATCAACATTCTATAAGTTTGCTGCAAGTTCTGGTTCAGTTATGTTGTACAATATTCATCCCACCACATGTGGTCACTGTGCCTGAATTTTCATGCTTTAAACTTTCCAAGCTCTTGCTGTAGACTCAACACTGTAAAGTTGCTCTTGCTAGAGACTTGCCATGCAAATTTGTTACAAATTGGAAAAGTGTCAACTAGAATTTGTGCTTCAAATACTCTGCAAGTGTACAACTTGCCAGTGAAAATTTGCAGCAAGTTACCAGACTTACAATTCAACACTGTCACAAATTTGTGGCAAGTTACCCTTGCTATCTGGGACTGTACTAAAGGTTCAGGATGTTGCAATTACTAGTAGATTAAAGCATGTTGACACATCTAAGGGCATCTTCAATGGCCTATGATGATACCAGGAGAAAATTATATCTAGAGTTTATGGTACATTAATAACATTAAGCAAGCTATACAGTACATATAATAATTAAAAAAAAAGGAATGTGGTATACATAAGGTATTTAACCACTTCCATACAGGGCACTTATACACCTTCCCGCCCAGACAACGTGATCAGCCGTGATTGGACACGGCTGATCACGTGGTAAAGAGTCTCCGTCGGAGACTCTTTACCTAGATCGGTGTTGCGGGGTGTCAGACTGACACTGACAGCTGACACTGACAGCTCCCCCGGGGGTGCGCAGCGGCTCAATATTCTGAGGACATCATATGACGTCCAGTCAGGATATTGGAACCACTTTGCCGACGTCAATCTGCAATTGGCGGGCGGCAAGTGGTTAACATCCGGAACAGATAATCTTTAAAACTCCCTTATGCCATAGGTCAAATGATTTGTGCAAATAAATATGAAATTAAACAAATAAAATAATGGCCCTTTACAGTGGAGAAAAGCCCTCATACATTGGTATAAGGTGGACAGAATTCTCAAAAAATCTGGTGCCAGAGGTTACTTACCTGAGAGGTGAGGGGAGAGGTTATAAGGGTAGTATGCCACTGACTTTGCCAAATGACATTGGTGTCGGAATTATGTAGGCATTATCAGGCATTGTCAGGCTGGAGATCAATCCGCACTGCACAACCCTGGATGAGAAAGGCCAATATTAGCTACACTGTACTTACACTTAGAGAGAACTTTACAAAATAAGATTTTTAAAAGACTTGTATAACATAAGAATGGAAACTTACAGAACTGTTAGCACATTCACTAGAGGGATGAACTTCATGTTTGGTGCTTCATCTGCTCCCCTGCAGTTGCCACTGACTGACACAGGGGAGCTGGATCTGCGGATCACATGGCCAGGTCAGTGCGGACTGAAAATAGGTAAGTATACACATTGTTTTACACAGATTAAGCAGCATAGGTAAGAGAAGGGTAAAGGGGGCATTTTTAAACATTTAAATGTTACTATGCCATACTGTTCTGTAACAATGAATTCAGTTTTAAGACATCCCCTTGCAAATTAGCCTTAAAAAGAGGCAGAAAATGTAACCCTACATGAAATCTCAATAAAAAATGTATTGAAAGTAAAAAAAAAAGGCAGAAAAATAACAACATAGGCTTCCATAGACTTCCATAGAGCTTGTTACTACGTTCAGGATTTGGGGAATTCCTGCTCTGTTTTCTGAATGTCCAGCTTGCTCATCCCCAATTCACTATCAAAAAAGTCTTGCAATGTTCATTTTCTGCCACAGGTTCTCTTTTGACTCTGTAATTATGAATTTCTTTGATGCTCCACCAGCTGCAGCAGTGCCGAGAAAAAAAAGAGAATTTTCATTTTTATTTTCTCTTGTTTACCATCTTTTAAAAATGCACACCAACAACATATCCTAAATAACTCACCTGCATCTCCTTTGATGCTCTTGGCCTTCTACTCATTTTTGGTATCTTGATCATTTATTAAACCAGCCATGATGTCCTGTTTAAAGGCCTTGCAATAAGAGTAATAAGATTAAATGTCATGATTATAGCTAAGCAGAGTTAAATTACTGATCTCCCTGCAGACAAAATTTGTGAATTGAAGTTGACTGAAGTGGAAACTCTTAATTTCAGTCATTGAGCTGCGTAGACAAACTTAGCATGAACAAATCTATCTATCTATCTATCTATCTATCTATCTATCTATCTATCTATCTATCTATCTATCTATCTATCTATCTATGTGTCTATTTTTATTTTTTTAGCTAGAAATGTTTTTTCCCTATTCATTATATGAGTTTCATTAGCGCCACATTTTTCCTCTCCTTACATTAGGAAATCATTTCTGGTCCATTGCCTGGCACACTGCTACTAAATATAAGGGAAATCAAACTGTACAAAATTGTGTTAATTCCAGACAGGTCTAGTGATGGCAGAAAGCCAACTTCAGTGACAGCTTTATTTCTGTGCTTCCTGATGGCTTGGCTGACAGGCAAGTTTGATTATGAGTATACTTTTTTGCTTGTACATGACTTTGGAATATTCCTTCAGTCATGTTGTAGAACAGGCCTTCACTTATGCCTGAAGTTGCTTAGATGTTGGAGCAAGAGTATATTAATTGCTGCTTTATTCTGGTTTTCAATACATATAAAATGTATCTTCATAAACACATACAAACACATTGATAACATCTGTGATTAAATGCTTCCCATTCTAAAAGGACCAAAGTAGGTGAACAGAAGGGTATTTGCGTATGCAGAGCTTTTGAAAATTTTATTTTTCACCACAAGTTTTTGGAAAATACAGGAAAGAAAATGAAAATATGCATACTTAGAATTACACCCAAAACACATTATTTTATTCCTGCAGAGTATGGTGATATCACATGTGTGAGAATTTTTCACAGGCTAGCCATATAGAGGGGCCCAAAATTCCCTTCAGGCACGTCAGGCAAAATCCCATTCACTGTGATTGGCCCTGGTACTATGTGATCTCTGTTACAAATCACAGAGATCACACAATCGTGGGACGTGTGGATTTTTGCTCCTGGAACTAGAGAGAGAGAGAGAAAGTGGCTAAACAAAATTAAGGTTCTCGATCAGGGTTTTCCTGACACCACCGGCTCTCTCACTCCTCTAAGACTTCCAGATTCCTTCAGTCCCCTGAACTCTCCTAGTCATCTCAGCTTTATCTCCCAGACTTGCTTAGTCATCTCAACTTTCGCAGCGCTATGGACAAGGAACCTCTCCAGAATGGAGTGCTGTCTCTGTCTCCTAATGGAAGCTCCAAACTATGTCCAAGTACTTCATTAAAAGGATTCTGTATTTACAGACTGCACTTACAGACTACTGGTCTCCTGCCAGACCTGGACACTTGGTTGGAGATTTTTTTCCCTACCGAAACCTTTTTCGAAATCCCCCAACTCGGAGAAGGATGAAAAACCACCTCTCTCCATTCAGAATCAATATTCTGGAGCCCTTCAATTTGCATATGGGAGAACCATGGGCCAGATTCACAAAAGAGATACGACGGCGTATCTCCTGATACGCCGTCGTATCTCTGTTTTAGGGGCTCTGTTTTAGGGGCTGTTTTAGGGGCTTCCTAACTATGCGACTGATTCATAGAATTCATAGTTTGCCCTAAGATCCGACAGGTGTAATTGAATTACACTGTCGGATCTTAGGATGCAATACCTCGGCCGCCGCTGGGGGGAGTTTGTGTCGTAAACCAGCGTCGGGTATGCAAATTAGTACTTACGGCGATCCACAATGGTTTTTCGCGTTCGTTACATCGCTGCTAGTCTAGTTTTCCATCGCAAAGTTAGTCATCGTTTTAGCTGCCCTAACTTTACACAGCCCATGTTAAAGTATGGCCGTCGTTCCCGCGTCAAAATTCCCCAAAAAAATTCTTGCGTAAGACGTCCGGGAATATGAAAGTACGCTACGCACGTCGCCGTTCGAAAAAAATGACGTCACTTCGCGCAAAGCACGGCGGGAAATTCAAAAGTGAGCATGCGCAGTAGGTACGGCGCGGGAGCACGCCTAATTTAAATGGCACACGCCCCTTGGAATTACGCGGGCTTACGCCGGAGGCCGCCAGCGTATGTTTTCATTGCAAGTGCTTTGTGAATCAGGCACTTGCGATGAAAACTTGTACGGTGCCGCACTTCTACGTGAATCTGGCCCCAAGTGTCCTATATATTTCCCTTATCACAATGGCAGAGTCTCACACTGTCACAGTACAAATAAACAAAATTGTTGCATATCCACCCTGACTAGTGTTACAATTTCTGAAGATGGAAAATCAAACATTTATTACCATGCAAACACACGTATTTTGTGTACACTCAATGCTAGGACATTGTGCCATGATAAATGGAATGGAATAGCCGTGACTGTTTGGATTACATCCAGTTGTCACCATTTTGCTATAATGACAGACAGGTAACTACCGTTTTCAAAAAGTGATCAATGATGGCAGCTTACATATTTATTTTTGCAAAGGTTTCCATTAAACACGTTTGGTGAGTATTATGCAATTCCTTTACTGGGGTTATTCAACATTTCCAGTAGGAAACAATGGATTGGATACATTTAACATGGAAAAAACAAATAATGGATACAAATCAAAAACATTATTTTAATATCTCTAATTTAAAGTACAGTACACAGCTAAGGAGTTAAAGGTTAAAAAAATCGAAATTAATTGTATTTATTTTTCATTAAAATATTTTAACCACTTTAGCCCCGGGCCTGTTTTTCAGAGTCGGTGTTTACGAGACAAAACCATTTTTTTTTGCTAGAAAATTACTTAAAACCCCCAAACATTATATATATTTTTTTTCTAACACCCTAGAGAATAAAATGGAAGTCATTGCAATAATTTTTGTCACACCGTATTTGCGCAGCGGTCTTACAAGCGCACTTTTTTTGGAAAAAATTCACTTTTTTAAATGAAAAAATAAGACAACAATAAATTTGGCCCAATTTTTTTATATATTGTGAAAGATAATGTTACGCCGAGTAAAATGATACCCAACATGTCACGCTTAAAAATTTCGCCCGCTCGTGGCATGGCGTCAAACTTTTACCCTTAAAAATCTTGATAGGCGACGTTTAAAAAATTCTACAGGTTGCATTTTTTGAGTTACAGAGTAGGCCTAGGGCTAAAATTAATGCTCTCGCTCTAACGATCGCGGCGATACCTCACTTGTGTGGTTTGAATACCGTTTTCATATGTCGGCGCTACTCGCGTATACGTTCGCTTCTACGCGCGAGCTCGTCGGGACGGGGCGCTTTAAAAAACATTTTTTTTGCTTTTCGCATTTATTTTTATTTATTTTACAATTTTTAACACTGAAAAAAAAAAAAAATTATCACTTTTATTCCTATTACAAGGAATGTAAACATCCCTTGTAATAGAAAAAAGCATGACAGGTCCTCTTAAATATGGGATCTGGGGTCAAAAAGACCTCAGATCTCATATTTAGGCTTAAATGCAAAAAAAAAAAAAAATTTGGAAATGTAATTTTTTCAAATGACAAAAAAAAAAATGTTTCTTTAAGACGCTGGGCGGGACTGACGTTTTGACGTCACTTCCGCCCAGCGGAGCTATGGGGACGGGCGAAGGAGATTTTTCCTTCAGTCTCGTCCCCGCTCAGCTGCCGGATGGTCGCGATCTCCTCCGCCGCTACCGACGGCTCCGGTAAGCGGCGGAGGGCACGGAACAGCGGCGGGAGGGGGGGGGCCCCTCTCCCGCCACCGATAACGGCGATCTCGCGGCGGATTCGCCGCGGAGACCGCCATTATCGTTAACACAGCCGCCCACAGAAGAGATGAATATCTCGATTGTGGCAGCAGCTGCTACCGTTACCGAGATATTCATCTCTAAAGTGATGATGTATAACGGCGGTGGGCGGTCGGCAAGTAGTTAAAGTCAAAAAGTAAAGATTTGAAAAATTATAGAGATCATCTAGAAATGTTATTGGCACGTATTGTGCATTTAACAGCATAGCTGCACATCTACAGTGTGATTCTAGGACATTGAAGCCTCTGACTTGTGACTAGTCTTTTTTCTGGCTATACGGCTACCAATTGAGTTCCTCTTTAACCTGTTCCCCTCTGAAGCAATGTTTTCATGTGTTATTCATTAAAACCTGCACTTTACTAGAAAATTACTCGCAAACCCCCTAGAGCTTTATATATTTTTATTTCTATGGGATAGAGCAGGCATATTGTGTCTGGCAATAAAAACTTGTGTGTCTTTGTTTCAGAAAACAAAAAAATTGTACAGATTTATAGTACAACTTTTAAACCTTTATTGTATAGGCCACAATATCTAAGGGAGAGTGCAAGCACATTGCATCAGGAAAAAAAAAACATTTACTTTAAATTGAAAATAGAAAAATTGCACCAACTGGAATCACACTATTTACATATTTTTGAGACTATTTCTTAGGGAACAAGCAGGAAGATTGCATCTGGAAAAAGATGATGTCTTCTTTTTAAATTGAAGACAAAAACATTTTGCACCACAGCTTTTAAGCTGGAGAGGGGTTTCTGAGGAAGAGGGCAAGAGGGCAGGCAATTCCATCCATACATTTTAAATTAGACTGCATTTTTGATACATTATAACAGTTATACAGAATTGCTTCCTATGATCCCACTCTATATATTTTTCTGAGAAAGACTATTAAAATTGTGTAGATTTACTGCACACAATCTCACCCAATTTCAGAGGCATAAAGCAGGAAGATTTCTGCAAAAAAATATAAAATTATACTTTAACATTCATGTAAAAGTCATGAATAATACCTGTAATTTTTGTAATATGTGTGTAATGTGAGTTTATATTTGTTGCCTTTCACTGGGTGAATGTAATGTCCCCTAACATTTGATTCTAACAGAAAATAGCCTTAAGAACGTTGCAGTGATGCACTGACTATTACACTAAGGGGTGTGCAACTTTGGCCCAAACACATTATTGGTTAAAGTATTTTCCCTGACTAGAGTTAACAATGCACAGCAATGCATCATGGGACATTTAGCTTGGTACTCCCAACACACCTCAAAAGTTTGACTTTTAACAAAACGAAGAACATGTTAAGTTAAGACCAAGCTTACATCAGGCCTGAAGAAGTATTTTCACCTAATTATTACCTTGAAAAAGTAGTAGTGACATCATCACTTTGTGGCACATAACTTGTGAGAATGATCCAAAAGGCCCACCTGCTACACACTGTCTGCAGGAAATTAGGAGAAGGAATGGATGATGCAAGACCAACCATCTGGCACAAAGAGATAGAGTAGCAGTGACTTATTTTTATTATAGGAGACTTCTGCACAAAAGCAAAGTTTCATATTGGATCTCTACACATATCTGAAAAAATATACAAAGCACACAAGCACTGAAATAAGCATACACATAGTTATTGTTAGGCAGCATTTGCTTTGTTCACTTTTCTTTATTCTTAAATTAGAAATGTATGCAAACATTCATTACATCACTGTAATTTTTTAATCCACAGCCAAATACCCACCAACACTTTGATAGCTGCTTGAAATACAAATGTTATTAAATTTGTTTAAATACAATCCACTAATTACACTGATGTTTTATTGATAATTTAGATAATGCTTTTCATTAAAGTCTAATTGTCATGTGGGTGGTAACTAGGGCCTCATTCACACTGATGAACTAGGGCAAATAGCTGCAGCAGCACTCTTAGGGCCAGATTCACAAAGGAGATACGACGGAGTATGTCAGATACTCCGTCGTATCTCTCAGAGTATCTATACGACTGATTCATAGAATCAGTTATGCATAGATAGCCCTAAGATCCGACAGGTGTAATTGTTTTACAGTGTCGGATCTTAGGATGCAGTACCGCAGCCGCCGCTGGGGGAGTTTGCGTCATAAACCAGCGTCGGGTATGCAAATTAGGAGTTACAGCGATCCACAACAGTTTTTCGCGTTCGCTACGTCGCTGCTAGTCTGGTTTCCCGTCGCAAAGTTAGTCGTCGTTTTTGGTGCCCTAACTTTACACAGCACACGTATGTGCTGTATAAAGTATGGCCGTCGTTCCCGCGTCGAAATTTGAAATTTGTTCCTTCTTGCGTAAGACTTCCGGGAATACGGAAGTACGCTACGCACGTCGCCGTTCGAAAAAATGACGTCACTTCGGCAAAGCACGGCGGGAATTTCGAAACGGAGCATGTGCAGTAGGTCCGGTGCGGGAGCGTGCCTAATTTAAATGGCACACGCCCATTTGAATTACGCGGGCTTACGCCGGAGGCCGCCAGCGTAGGTTTTCATTGCAAGTGCTTTGTGAATCAGGCACTTGCGATGAAAACTTGCGGCGGTGAAACGTATCTACGATACGTTACGCCGCCGCACTTCTACGTGAATCTGGCCCTTAGCTCTTAGTTATGATTGCATACAGACTGGACAGTTAGTTGCATCCAGAATTGCATGCACTGCAGAAACACCATCCATGGATGCGTACTGTAATGCCACGTAAACACGATCGGTTTTCCCATCTGAAAAAGTCAGATGAGAGCTATTGGTTGGGAATCCCAGCCGTGTGTATGCTCCATCGGACTTTTTCAAACAGAGCAGGTTCTCTATTTTCCAGACGGAAAAAAAATCCTAGCGGAAAAACCGTTTGTCTGTATGCAATTCTGAAGTGCAAAAAAACATGCATGCTCAGAATCAAGTATGAGACAGAGGCGCTCGGTCTGGTAAAACTAGTGTTCGTAATGGAGATAGCACATTCGTCACGCTGCAAATTATTGGATCGTTTAATTCAGCGCATTCTTTTCTTCTTTATAATGCTAGAATAATGAAGTTGTTTTGCTGCTGATATTCACACAGAGTTCTGACAAACTTATTTCTTTATTATTTCTTGTGATCTCCTGAATAATCGTTTTAGTTTTTGAAGCCAGATCTCCATAATAATGTTTAGAATTATTTTTTATAGTCTTTTTTTTTTATCAAGATCTCCTGTTTTTTTAATATTTTTTTATTATTTTTTAGTGATCTCCATATTTTTTTTGTGTGTCAAGTTACCACAACATTATTATTATCTCATATTTTTTAACCTCAAGGAGGTTGGTGTTGGTTCCCTTGTTAATTTGACATAGTATTTTTGAAATGTACCTGCCTACTCACAAACAAACTGTCCTTTTTTAATAAAAACACATAGGTAAGTATTTACATAAGCAAAACAAATCTGGTTCATAAGAAAATAAAGAGGAAGGCAACACTGGAGAAACTGCTGGAATTTGCGAAGCCTTTGGACCCCAGGGCAGAAATCAAGTATTTGAAAAAGAGAATTGGTAGCTTGAGAAGTCCATACAATAGGGAGCACAATCTGGTAATAAATTTAGAGAGATCAGGAACAGCAGAAGATAACATATATGTCCCCAGTCTGTGGTACTGCAACAGCCTGCGTCTTCTGTCAGACCAGACTGAACGATCTGAAAAGCACGAAGACTGAAAAGTGTGAATCGCCGTTGGAATGGAATTTCCATTTTATAGTGCCATTGTACATGTTGTACTTCACGGCGTTCTTGACGGTCGGAATTGGGTGTGACCGTGTGTATGAAAGCCAAGCTTGAGCGGAATTCCATCAGGAAAACCATCCAATTTTACCCAACGGAAAATCCGCTTGTGTGTCCAAAACTGGTCAAAGTGATTAAACACATGTAACTACCTTGATCAGAGATTATATGTAAAAAAGCATTAATGCTAACCACTGATGCGTACAGTACGTGATACAAATCTAGCCACCTCCCTGTTGGCTGTGGCTTTTAACACATATTATATGCATGGGGGTAGTAATTCCACCAACTTGAAACACAGCCCATGTAAATAGTCCCTTAAAGTGAAGCCCAAGGTTTGAATGATGCCACTTGTTGGAGAAATGAAGAAGCCAACTTCTGAAAAAGTTGAAAAGAGATGGCACTTGTGGTTATAGTGCTCTCACTGCACACCCAGCCACTTTACAAATATGAAGACACACATAAATTGAATATACAAAAAAAGACACAGATATTGTACATTGATTCTTAATGCATTATATCTGAATGAACAATAGTATCATACTATAGTTTAATATTATATGTAGTTTGAAATAGATAGTATGAAAACAAATGTTTGGTTTTATCTATATGTCTACAAGAAGCACACTTTTGCCACAAAAGGTTGGTATCTAATTGTCATGGTTAATATGGAAACAGGTGAAGGGAGAGAGTTTTAGTATATAGTCTGCCAGATTTCTGTCAATTCAGTCGTTGTCCAGATTTCGTTTTCTAAAACTAAATCTGGGCAGTTGGCCAGATTTGTAGAAAAATAAGAAGTTCTTATTTGAACACATTCATTTTAACACAGCAATGTGCAATTCATAGGAATATTGCAAGAAGACAATTTTAATTTAGGGTTCTATTATGTTATAGTGGGTGATGTGTTGAGCCCTGTTAGCATTATTAGCAAGGGATGCCTTTTTTACTATTTAGTATTAAGACCTATGTTATGTAAATGCAGCAATCCAGCTGTAAGGCAAAATTTACCAGTTAGATCATATTATGCTATTTTATAGTGCTGGGTTGAAAAATGCTTCTTTTTATTTTACGCTGAGATAAATTGCATGTCATTTTATCAGGATATATATTTAAATATAAATTAACTTGTGCAAATAAACTCTTGCAATCTGAGTGCTGCCATGCAAAGGATTACTGGAGGTAGATATTTTGAGGAATATTGGATATGTTGGCTAGTGCTATTATACATGCTTGTAATTTTAAATAATACATAACCGTGTTAAATTACCAGTATGTCTTTTATGTTTTAGGTTTGCCTGGAGTTCAACTTTAATAATTGCATAAACAAGATACTATAGAATATCAGTGCTCTGTAGTGTTACAAGCCACACAATAATACTGCGGGACATTATTTGGGCACTGGGTACATACAAGGAATGATGCTTTCAATATGTTTCTCTGCTCCCCGTGAGCTGTAATATTGTCTCTTATCTTTTTATGTTTTATTGTGTGTTCCATTTTTGCTACGGCGGCAAGTTATGCTAAGCTAGCTGCCTGTTAACCTTTCTCTTCACTCTGTCTCTAGGACAATAAACCTAGACTTTACTTTACTAAATTGTGATTTTCTATATTCACTGGGGAAACTATAATATCACTAAACACGCATATGGACTATTCCTGCATATTATCCAAAATATTACCTATGAGTAGGTTACTCATTTATATCTTTATTTTCATTTACGTATGTATGACTTTATCTATCACACACAAGATTATTGGATTACAAAAAGGAGACTTGTTTATCTATCATGAGATCAATAAGAATAGTTGATAAATGTCCTGCTTACAGATAATATGTATATCATTAGTTTCCTAGAAGCATTGCAAAGATCTTTTAATCTGTCTAAAGTAGGGCTCTGGAATAAATTTAAATGAGTGCATACAAATTGGTTACCTTGGCTAACCTTGAATCATTTCATCAGGAATTCATTCAGATGGCTTCATTTATGTGAAATATGCAAAGAGGGCTAGAGTGCCCAGTCAGTTCATAATATATAATTGATATCAAATACTTGCCATTACCTATTTAAACATTTACATTTTTGATGAACTAAAGCATAGCATAAAGGTAAAGATCACAACACTTGCTTTAACACCACATTTAAAAGGTATCTAATCCTTAATGAGAATCTGGTGTCTAGATGTTTAATGCATTTTTTTAAGTTTGTATGTCCCTTTTTATCATTTTTGATGGAGTAGGGCACAGGTAACCTCTGTCAGGTTAATAGGAAAGTCACAAATATTATCCTTGTGAAATATTGTTGAACGAAACCCCTTTTATTACCTACAGACTGCAGTGTCAATGAAGCTGACAGCCAGCATTTCACCAGTCACCCTATCATTCTCAAACTTGCACAATCACTTTCTTTGTTTTGAAAGTCTAAAAATAAAAATAACGATATTGATTCATTCATAAAGTAAGCTTTTAAAGCTAAAATTCAGGCACAAAAAAATGTTATTTAAATCATTTTTCAACAGTCACAATGGGTATAGATCTACTTGGTGTGCACTAAAGATCAGTATTACCCGAGTCTACATTGTAAAATTAATGGTGAGATTATCTGAAACTAAACTGTGCAGACAGTAGAGCTGTTTGGATCTAGCAGGTCCCCTTACTACAGGCTGCCTGCAGAAAACTACAGGAGGGGCAGATACAAGACCAGTCACCTTGCACAAGGCTAGAGACTAGCAGTAACTGGCCTGCACAGAGGCAAAGTTTCACATTGGATTACTGCACATATCTGAAGAAAATACACAAATCACAACAAGATTCAAGTAATAATGTACATGTTCATGCCCTTTGTATCAAGGCAATATTTGCTCATGCTGAAGTTTGTCTTTAAAAGGTTTCTTAAGACCCCTTACTAGTTCACCACACAGTAATGAGTGGGTTTTCTGTTTTTTCTTTTTTGTCTAAAGTCTGTATATTATGAGAGACACAGATGTATAACCTACCTAACACTCATTGTATAATTAATTACTAAATTTGCATATAGTGTTGTAGTCAGTAATTCCCAGTCATAGAACTGCTGACATTAACCACTTAAGCCCCGGACCAAAATGCTGCCTAAAGACCCAAGGGGTTTTTACAGTTCGGGACTGCGTCGCTTTAACAGACAATTGCGCGGTCGTGCGACGTGGCTCCCAAACAAAATTGGCGTCTTTTTTTCCCCACAAATAGAGCTTTCTTTTGGTGGTATTTGATCACCTCTGCGGTTTTTATTTTTTGCGCTATAAACAAAAATAGAGCGACAATTTTGAAAAAAATGCAATATTTTTTACTTTTTGCTATAATAAATATCCCCCAAAAACATATATAACATTTTTTTTCCCTCAGTTTAGGCCGATACGTATTCTTCTACCTATTTTTGGTAAAAAAATCGCAATAATCGTTTATCGGTTGGTTTGCGCAAAATTTATAGTGTTTACAAAATAGGGGATAGTTTTTTTGCATTTTTTTTTTTACTACTAATGGCGGCGATCAGCGATTTTTTTCGTGACTGCGACATTATGGCGGACACTTCGGACAATTTTGACACATTTTTGGGACCATTGTCATTTTCACAGCAAAAAATGCATTTAAATTGCATTCTTTATTGTGAAAATGACAGTTGCAGTTTGGGAGTTAAACACAGGGGGCGCTGTAACATTTAGGGATCACTGTGTATGTGTTTACTAGTGTAGGGGGGTGTGGCTGTAGGAATGACGTCATCGATCGTGTCTTCCCTATAAAGGGGATGACGCGATCGATGCGCCGACACAGTGAAGCACGGGGAAGCCGTGTTTACACACGGCTCTCCCCGTTCTTCAGCTCCGGGGAGCGATCGCGACGGAGCGGCTATAAACGAATAGCTGCGCCGTCATCCCGGATCGCTCCTGAAGCCACGGGGACCGCCGCATGTACCAGGGGGGGTCCCGATCGGACCCCCCGACCCACGTCAAGCAGAGGATGTATATATACGTTGATGTGCCTGCCTGTGCAATTCTGCTGACGTATATGTACATGAGGCGGTCCTTAAGTGGTTAAACTGCCTCTAAGAGCATCAACCAGTACTTTTGCACTGTAATAGACATGAAAGCAGAAATCGTGTGATCCCTTAAGCAAAGACTGCAGAAGCTGTTCGTTGATGTATATTGCCTGCAAAGATTACTAGAAAAAAACTACAAGATTTACCAAAAGAAAGACCATGGCATGAATAAGGTCAACACCCTCTATATCATATTGGATAAATCAATCATATTACTACAGCCTAGAAAAGAATGCCAACATTTCCGACAAACATGTAAAATATCCATATTACTTTGGTATCATGCATAATGGCAGGGACAATGGTCCATAACTATCCCGTAGGGAAAAACACAAATAAACTGAGGTAGTTAATAACAATTTCTCTTTTTGACATGTTGGTGTTATGTTAACAGCTGCTCACAGTTATCTTTTTTTTTATCTTAAATTTGAACTATGGCCTCCCATTAAAAAAATATGCTGCAGCACATATAGTAATTATGTGTAACTGATATTTAAAATATCCCCCGAACAGCTACCCAACACCTCCAATAACCTATTTGTAGAGCTAGCTAGCTAGCACCAAAAAGCATATCACATATAGTCAAGACTAATTATATTCTAAAAATTTGTAATGCTTCAATTCTTATAGTGATGAAATCATGATGTGAATATATATGCAGCCAAAAAAATATTTGACAGGACCTGGTTCAACTGCTTGGGGCACTGTGGTTTCCTGGGCAGAGGGTGGTAGTTCCAGTGTCCACCAGTGGGTGTCTCCCAGCAGCCAACAGTTTCTAGTTATCAGTCTGAACCTGATGTCGGTTCCTGGGAGGGTAGTTAAGTCCCTCTTCTGGGGATACACCTTGCATCAGTGTTTTGCTTTGCTTTGATGTAGATGCTGCCATTTACTATGTTCCTGCTCTTGCCTTGCATCCTGTACTCTACCCGTTGCCTTATATCTGCTCCCAGTTTTGGTTCCCCCCTTCCTTGTATCTCTGGTATTCCCTATTCCCATATTGTATATGGTTTGTGCATCTCTTTTGTTTTTTTATTAATACATTTACTTTACAATATATAGTCTTGTCTCAGTTTCTAGGTGTAGCCACACATATCTGCCCATCTCTATCCTGACATTATTAATAAATACCACATAACCGCTATTTACGCATAGATTACCTGTTCATATCCCAAAGAGACCTACCCACAGAGACGGAAGCACGGATAGGTATCCAGTCAATTTCAGACCACAAACCCTATATCTCTGACAGTTGTCCCTATCACACTCAGGGCTAACACACACACTTGGAGGCTAAATGCTTCTCTTCTGAAGGATCCAAACCTACTACTCAAAATGACAACATCACTAAAAGATTTCTTTACACATAATGAAGTCCCAGAGGCAGACCCCCTAATGGTATGGAAAGCGCACAAATGCTCTGTCAGGGGAGAACTGATGAAACTGGGTGCCTTACGTAAAAGACAGCAGGAAACAGAAATTAAGCGATTAACAAATAAAATCTCCCAACTAGAGACGAAACAAACAATCTCTGACTGAGAAATCGGATACAGAATTAATTGAGGCAAGGAAAGCTCTGCAACAGATACTAGAAACCAAAACTAATTGCCTACTCTTCCAATTAAGGACCTTAGGTGTTTTTCAGATTTGGTGTTTGCAAGACTAAAACTGTTTTTTTTGCTAGAAAATTACTTAAAACCCCCAAAAATTATATATATATTTTTCTAACACCCTAGAGAATAAAATGGCGATCATTGCAATACTTTTTGTCACACCGTATTTGCGCAGCAGTCTTACAAGTGCACTTTTTTTGGAAAAAATTCACTTTTTTAAATTAAAAAATAAGACAACAATAAATTTGGCCCAATTTTTTTATATATTGTGAAAGATAATGTTACGCCGAGTAAAATGATACCCAACATGTCACACTTAAAAATTGCGCCCGCTCGTGGCATGGCGTCAAACTTTTACCCTTAAAAATCTTGATAGGCGACGTTTAAAAAATTCTATAGGTTGCATCTTTTTAGCTACAGAGTAGGTCTAGGGCTAGAATTATTTCACTTGCTCTAACGATCGTGGTGATACCTCACTTGTGTAGTTTGAACACTGTTTTCATATGCGGGCGCTACTCACGTATGCGTTCGCTTCTGTGCGCGAGCTCGTCGGGACGGGGCACTTTAAAAACATTTTTTTTATTTTCTTATTTATTTTATTATTTTTTACCCACAAAATAATTTGATCACTTTTATTCCTATTACAAGGAATGTAAACATCCCTTGTAATAGAAAAAAGCATGACAGGTCCTCTTAAATATGAGATCTGGGGTCAAAAAGACCTCAGATCTCATATTTAGACTTGAATGCAAAAAAAAAAAAAAATGGAAATGTTGTCATTTGAAAAAATGACATTTAAAAATGTGCCTTTAAGACGCATGGGCGGGACTGACGTTTTGACGTCACTTCCGCCCTGCTAGGCTATGGGGATGGGTGGGGGCCATCTTTCCCTCACTCGCATCCCCACACAGCAGGCTGATGGACCCGATCGCCTCCGCCGCTACCGACGGCTCCGGTAAGCGGTGGAGGGCACGGGAGAGCAGTGGGAGGGGGGGCCCTCTCCCGCCGACGATAACAGTGATCTCGCGGAGAATCCGCCACGGAGACCGCCGTTATCGTTTACAGGACCGCTCGTGCTAAAGATGGATACCTCGGTTGTGGCAGCAGCTGCTGTTGTTACCGAGATATCCATCTTTAAAAACAGGACGTATATATACATGAGCAGGTCCTTAAGTGGTTAAAAAGAAGTTATATTATGAGGCAGGAGATAAATCGGGCAGACTGCTTGCAAGGGCACTGTTAGAACCCAATATCTCCAAGAATATCATGGGCATCAAAAGACCAGACGGAACTTTTGACGTAATGACAGAGGCTATCGTGGCCCATTTCCACACCTATTACTCCAAATTGTATAACCTACCACCACAACATAGGCCCCCCAATATAACAGGCGGCAAAACCCAGGCAATACAAGACTATCTGAATAATAGCAGACTCCCTAAACTATCAGAAGCTGACATAACCCAACTGAAAGACCAGATCTGCCCCACTTAGATTCAACAGGCTATCAAAGCCTTAAAACCAGGGAAAAGTCCAGGCCCAGACGGCTACTGATGGAACCACTATGGAAAGCCTTTAACTCAATGGCCAAACCCCACACAGTACCGCAGGACTTCCTTGCCGCACATATGGTTTTACCTAAAACTAACAAGCATACCACAAACTTCTCCAGCTACCGGCCTATTTCATTATTGAACATAGGAAAGCTGTTAGCTAAAATCTTAGCAAACAGGCTGCGTACAATCCTAAATATCATGATAGGCCCAGAGCAAGTTGGCTTCATACCTGGCCGAGAAGCGAAAGACAACATCATTAAAGCACTTATCTTAACACCTACCTCCCGGACTCAGAACTTTGAAAGTCTTCTCCTATGCATGGATGCGGAGAAGGCTTGTGATAGAGTAGCATGGGACTTTATGTTCGAAACCTGTAACCACATCGGACTAAACACGCAAATGATGGAGTAGATCAGTGCACTCTATCAAAGACCCTCAGCCAGAATAAAGATTAATGATACCCTGTCAGACAGAATAGAAATTTCGAACAGTATGAGACAAGGCTGCCCATTGTCTCCATTGCTTTTCATCCTCTCATTGGAACCCTTCATTAGAACAGTCAACAGAGACAGTTCAGTGAATGGCATCTCCCTCCTTAATAAGATCTTCAAGACTGCAGCCTATGTGGACGACCTTCTATTATTTGTGACAGAACCACACATCACACTACCCAATCTCATGAAAGCTTTTGCCCATTATGGCTTTGTCTCAAATCTCAAAATAAATGTATCTAAATCTAAGGCTATGAACATCAATTTATCTGCAGCAAACCTAGCTAAGACACAAGGCAACTGCCCCTTCAAATAGGAGAGCACAGCTATTTAGTATCTAGTAGTTTGGCTTACCCCTAAGCTGCCACTGATCTACCACTCAAACTTCCCACCGCTACTCCAGACGATAGAAAAAGACTTAAAACCATGCTATTTTTCCTGGTTTAGGAGGGCTGCCTCTCTAAAATGGTCATTCTATCCAGGCTGTTATACCTACTACGCGCTCTACCGGTTAAAATCCCCCAAAGATTTTTCAAAAAACTACACTCAATCCTCCTGCAATTCTTGTGGACACATAAAAGGCCCAGGATCAGGTTTTTCCCTACTGACCAGACCGAAGGAAATGGGGGGATAAACTTCCCGATTTTAAGAAGTACTACCTGGCCTCAAACATAACAAGAATAGTTGATTGGCACTGCCACTGGGACACATAAGACTGGGTGTCCCTAGAGACTGGTCTGAGCCCCTTCCCATTGCTTTTCTTACCATGGAACCCAGGACTCAGGCACAAACATTCATTACAACTACACCCACTGACGAGGACCACATTGTTGGCCTGTAGAGAAGCTGCCAAACACCCAGGGGTAACCTCCTTACTTAGCCCCCTAACACCAACATATGACAACCCAGACTTTCCCCCTGGGATCAAGAACAGCCTACTCCGCCAACAGACAACTACCAAGCCCTTACTAGCAGGTGAGTATTTCTACAAAGAAAATATTAAGGATTATGTAGCACTAAAAAGGGACAGTGGACTCCGGAATCTACCACTATGGACATACTTCCAATTACGTAGCTATATGACCAGAACATCTAAACAAAGCAATTACACCAGACAGTTGACAGAACTAGAACTAATCTGTGCCAAGGGCAAACAAGTACGAAAGGTGATTTCAACGGCATACACATGGCTACAGTACACAAATCTCAAGGCCGATGACAGATTCAGGAATCACTGGTCTAAAGCTCTTGGAATAACCATAACGGACAATCAATGGAGAAAGGCCTGCATACTCACTCCTATACAAATTGCTGACTAACTGGTATGCCACACCAGCAAAACTCCACGTATGGAACACTCAGACCCCAAACACATGCTGGAGATGTGGGAATGACACGGACACACTTGTGCACATTTGGTGGCACTGCCCCCCCTTGGTCTCATTTTGGCGTTAGGTCAGTGAACAGATCAAACACATTACAGAGACCAAGATGGTGCTCAATGGTGCCTGCTGTCTTCTACACATCTCAAACTTCTCACTCAAACGCTACAAAAATTCTCTGACCAAATACCTGCTAAATGCTAAGACGTTGATACCAGTTCTCTGGAGAATGAGTGCTTTTTGTATCGGAGTGGCTGGCTCGGGTGGCTGAGACATGTGAAATGGAAGATAGCACAAGCCGCCAATAGGGTGGACAGATACCACAAAACTTGGTCACCTTGGTTTGAATTCTGCTACTCTGATGGCTACCAAAAATTGAAGCAGGCAGGTAAATTATACTTTTAACCACATAATAGTAGTGCAGATTAGATTGGGGACACAACAGAAACTCACATATTTTTAACTCCATTTCTGCCTTTTGAAACAGATCCAAACTCCCCCTGCCATTATTCTAACCTGTATCTCTATATTCTTTCACTACTGTCTAGTCCTTTCCTTCTAGTATTCTGTATAGAACATCTCAAGAGTAATGAAAAGAGTACTTCTGCAAACAGATAAACTATATAGTCGAGAGTTGACCTAACTATTGGCTCACCCTGATAATAGGTATAACATGAGCTTATATACCATTGTGTTGCTATTGTTGTGGTACAATCCATCTCTCGCACTTGAGATACTTATACGCGATACCACTAACACCAAACACAAAAGCTAATTGTTATGCCATTTACTCTGTATGTGATTTCTATACATGATTGTACACATTTTTGAACTTCAATAAACTTTGATTGTAAAAAAAAACAAAAAAAAACACTTTAAATGGCACTCCACCCAAAAGTGTCACAATTGTATGCAATCCAATAACGAGTGATTATAAGCTCCAAAAAGTTAATCAAAGTGTCCACAGAAAAAATATGCATTTATAAATATCCATAAAAGTGTTCTTCATTCAGTGCAATTCAATGTGCGAAAAAGTGCTCGCTGTCAGGATTTGACCTATAATATATATATAGAGAGAGAGAGAGATATCTATACGTACGCCGGCCAGACGTGGATCGCCGTGGATCGCCGTATCTAGCTAATTTGCATACTCAACGCGGAATTCGACTGAAACGCCACCTAGCGGCCGGCGGAAAAATGCACCTACAATCCGACGGCGTACTAAGACGAACGCCAGTCGGATCGAGCCCAGATGCAGTCATATCTTGTTTTGTAGATACAAAACAAAGATACAACGCGGGAACTTTGAAATTACGCGGCGTATCAATAGATACGCCGGCGTAATTCTTCTGTGGATCTGGCCCACTGTATTTATTGGCGTATAACACTCACTTTTTTACCCTGAAAATAGAGGGTAAACTGTGCCTATGTGTTATACGTAGGGCACTGTGGAAAGTTTTTTTCCTGAAACTTCCCTCTTAAAGTTAGGGTGCGTGTTATATGCCGATAAATACGGGTATATATAGAAGGTCAATAAATGCTTGCCCTTAAATAGATAGTATAGCCAGGCCCTTTGTCAAAATATCCTTGTTGAATTCCAGCCAAAGCACAAAATCTTACTTTTAGGGAGACATCTCCCTGGCCCTGCATGATAATGCAGCCTTCATCCAGCCTTAATACAGCAATTCCTCAAAAAGACTAAAGAGGACCACCTAATGCTCTCTGTATAAAATAAAGTTTATTGACCTCAAATTAAAACTCACATAAATCGGAACTTGTAATACTGCATGTAATGGCACCTGTGCATTCATGCCACTGGCTGGTCTCACTGCAATCACTGCAGCCATTTAGCTCACCAGATGGCTTTGCCAAAAACTCTTTCCAGTAGTGTTGACCAACCCTGCTTGACACATTGCTTCCCAATGGGACTTTTTCAGTAGCTTGGGATCAAACTGCAACAGGACACTTTAAATAGAAAGACCCCTTGGTGTTATCACAGCACCTTCTGAGGTAAACTTTCTGAAAGCTAAAGCACAGTGGTGAAAGTCCAGGGACCTCCTGTGGAGGAACACAACTGAGACATAACACCCAGGATGCAGGAAGCACTCCTTGGGCTACTTTGGAGAGAGTTTAAGGACAACATGGTGGTCTGTGTAGTTTTTATATTTGTTGCAGATATATGCCTGTGGTAACAACTATACACCTGCAAAAGGGACCGTAAACTGGGAGTTTTTAAATACATTTATCTTTGAGCTTAGGCTCAGGAGTTAGACACACCTACCTACACTGTAGAGGCACATATATGTGCAGTGTATGTAAGGGGATTCCCTTGCTGTACTATGGATGGACCAATGTGAGGTGCTATACAGGGGGGTGTATTTAATATGTTTATATATATATATATATATATATATATATATATATATATATATATATATATATATATATATATATATATAGCGAGAGAGAGAGAGAGAGATAGAGACAGATAGAGCCAGAGAGAGAGAGACAGAGAGATTTTTAAATAATTTTTATGTTGGTTATGTATTATTACATTAATTTTATTTTAAAGTGGTTTATGTATATCTTTTTAAAAGAAATACACCACTTGTTAAAGTGAAACTTCACCCAAAAGGGGAAGTTCTGCTTTAAGGCCTCTTTCCAAAGTGGAACAGGAGGACTTGTAATAGGACTGAAAGGACTTTGACATACACAGTGGGTCACTTGAGTGAAAATCACATAAAAAATTATTGAATTCACACCCTGTAAGCACACAGTGGTGCGCAATGGATCAAACAGCCCAACAAGTACAACAATTTGTCTAAAACACTAACATCTTGTTCCCCTGTATGTCTGTGCCAAAATGAGCCAACTTTGTATATTCTACATATACAGTATACATTTTACCATACTTGCTTGCTCATTTTATTGTATATTTTTTCAGAGTTTGGATCTGGTAGAGCTTACAGCAAAAGCTATATACACTGCTCAAAAAAATGAAAAGAACGCTTTTTAATCAGAGTATAGCATCAAGTCAATTAAACTCCTGGGATCTTGATCTCATCAATTAAGTAGCAGAGGGTTTTTTTATTCAGTTTCAGCTGCTTTTAATGAAATTAACAACAGGTGCACTAGATGGGCAACAATGAGACCTCCAAAACAGGAATGGCTTTACAGGTGGAGGCCACTGATTTTTTTCACTAGTTTTGCATTTGACTAGGGTCAGAGTCACAACTGGTAGCATGAGGCGATACCTGGACTCTATAGAGGTTGCACAGGCATTCCAACTCAACATCCATACGTACCATTGGCAGCAGGTTTCAAGGAGATTCCAGGCAGTTACTCTAGGAGAGCTGGACAGGTCCATATCCTTAACCCATCAGCAGGACTGGTATCTTCTCCTTTGTGCGAGGAGGAAGGACAAGATGCACTTCCAGAGCCCTACAAAATTACCTCCAGCAGGCCACTGGTGTAAATGTCTCTGACCACACAACCAGAAATAGACTTTTTTTGAGGGTGGCCTGAAAGCCCAACCTCTTCTAGTGGGCTCTGTGCTCACAGCCCAGCACCGTGGAGCTCAATTGGCATTTGCCATTGAACACCAGAATTGGCAGGTCTGCCACTGGCACCCTGTGCTTTTCTTAGATGAGAGCAGGTTCACCCTGAGCACATGTGACAGATATGGAAGGGTCTGGAGAAGCCATGGAGAATGATATGCTGTCTGTAACATTGTTCAGCATGACCGGTTTGGTGGTGGGGTCAGTGATGGTCTGGGGAGGCATATCCATGGAGGGATGCACAGACATCTACAGGTCAGAAAATTGCATGTTGACTGACATTGGGTATAGGGATAAAATCCTTGGACCCATTGTCAGATCCTACGCTAGTGCAGTGGGTCCTGGGTTCCTCATGGTGCACGCCAATGCCCTGCCTCATGTGGCTAGAGTATGCAGCCAGTTGCAGGAGGATGAAGGAATTGATACCATTGAATGGCCCCCGCACTCACCTGACCTAAATCCAATAGAACACCTCTGGGACATTATGTTTTGGTCTATCCTACGCCATCAGGTTGCACTTCAGTCTGTTCAGGAGCTCAGTGATGCCCCGATCCAGATCTTGGAGGAAATACCCTAGGACACCATCTCTATTCTCATTAGAAGCATGCCCCGACTTTGTCAGGCATGCATACAAGCACGTAGGGGGCATACAAACTACTGAGTACCATTTTAAGTTGCTGCAGTGAAATTTCAACAACATTGACTAGCCTGTTGCATTATTTTTCACTTTGATATTCAGGGTGTTTTTGAATTTAGCCCTCTGTAGGTTGATCATTTTTATTTTCATCAAACGATGTGGCATCCTTTGGTTCCTAACACATTACCCAGTCCATATCAGTATAGATATCCAGCATTATATTTTTTCCCACTGAGATCTGATGTGTTTTCCTTTAACTTTTAAAGTGCTCCTTTTTTGTGCAGTGTAAGTATACAAAACTGTAAGTAATTTGGAATAAGAAACATGTTATAGCTGCAACCTATGAAACTGCACAGGGGCAAAAGGTTGTGTCAGAAAAATTATCTTTTTAATGAAAACCTTCAAGCTAAATAAGTATTAATATTATTATTTAAATTATATGTTATTTTTAACCAAGGTAGGATGGAAGTTTTAAAACATTTTAATTGGCAGGGTTAGTACAGTATATATTGTGTACTTTGAAGTAGTTGTACGCAATAACTGGGCTTTAATATTTTTCTTAGATCAATTTACATCGCTGAGACTCTACACATAATCAACTTTTATTATTCCATGAGAAATTGAGCTTATTTGTGTGTTTATAATGAAATAACCCTATCTGGTGACCCACATTAATTCTAGCATGCTGTATTTGTGATTACCATTCTAGATTTTAGATTAGCTATTTACTCTGCCACTAACTCATATGCCCGTGCCCTAGGCCTTCTTGACAGTTCAGGCCCCAGAGGACACTTTTCCTCAACCATAATCATTATTTCAATACATTACAGCATTAGGTTTCATTACATGTGATGAACCTAGATCACAAAGTGCCCAAGAGCTGGCAAAAAAACTGAACAGTTTTTACGCCTAATTTCCAGTTCAGAAAGATGTTGTTGCTCATGAAAGTAAAATTACTTCTAAACCAGAATTACTTGGCATTCAACTACTATCTGTGCTAGGATTACATTTATGCTGTTTTAGAATATATTCTGCAGTATATGCCTTCAATTTTAAGAACGGTTTCTTCTGTATCCAATTTTAAAGGTATAATTTCTGAAATATAACAAAGTGCCTTTCATACTGTAGGTGACTCTACTTTTAATTAGAAATCAGGTCATGCTCCCACTCTTGGCAAATTACATCTGATAATTAAGGACTAGGCATTCTGTAAGTTATTTGCTTTCTATTACTTACCAATACATAATCAGGGTTTTCTACTATAAATGGGATTATTCAAGGAAATCACACATCTGGGAGAGAAACATGGACAGGATGGAGTAAAGAGAAAGCAGGAGGATAGGTAAGAGGAAAAGGAGGAGTGGAAAGAAGAGAGAGAAAAAAGTGGGGGAGGCCCTCAACCAGGGGCCTACCAGGCACCCAACACAGCCCAGCCATAAGTGTGTTGTCATAAAAAAGGCTGAAGTTTGGAAGAAGCAGTGAAGCCAATGTATCATGTAGACTAGCAGATAATTCCTCCATCCTCATAATGGAATTCAGTTCCTCAACCCATTCCTCTATGGAAGGGACAGTATTCAATTTTCAATGTCTAGGAATGAGTGCACAAGCCGCAGCAATGGGGAAGTGAAGACACACTTTTAAGTTGGGTAATAGACCCAGGTATGTCAGAAGTAGTGTCACCTCAGGAGTCTCCAGCCATAAGCGGCTCATGCTCACGTGGCTTAACCTAAAAATGGAGGTTCAGATGGGCCTAATATGGGAGCAGGACCACCACAAGTTTAAACTGGTACCCTTCGCCTAACCACATCACCGACAGCTATGCGGTATAGAGCATGAGATCTTATGTAGCGCTATCAGGCTCCTATACTACCTGGTGAGTAACTTCAAGTTCCTTTCCTGTGTGTGACTTGATATAATCAGCTTAAACATGAACAAAAAGGATTTGTTCCACTCCCGATCAAAAATAGAATGTCCTAATTTTTTCTCTCAGTGGCAGAAATAATTGGGTTGAAAGGCATGGGATAAGCACATGTTGTATAACCTGGACACTAAGGGGTGAACTTACTAAAGGCATATAGACCATGCACTTTGCAAGTGCAGTTGCTCCAGAGCTTAGTAAATCACTTTGTAAACAATACCCAAACACATGCAAGGAAGAAAAAAATATATTTTTTATATAATTTTCTTGCACATGATTGGATGATGGAAATCAGCAGAGCTTTCCTTGTTTACTAAGCTCTGAAGCAACTGCATTATGTTTGACTTTAGTAAATCAACCCCTATGTGAAGACAGTCATGATCATAGAGACAAAGGTCCTCAAATGGTGTTAAATCTATATGAAGAGTACTCACGGCAGAGTGTGCAGGGTTACCTTATTGGAATCTGAAAGCCACCAATAATGCATGAATGAATAATGGACCTCCAGATATCTCACCCGACAGGAATGAGAAAGGGGTACATAGTACTCATTGAAAAAAAAATACATGTAAAAAATACAATAAGCTCATGCTTTTATTAACCTCCTCTCAAAGATTTCCCACAATGTAAATGCATTGCAAATCATGGTGTTCAGTGAAGCAGATCCACAAACAAATGCCATGAATGACATACCACCAACATGCCAACAAAAACATGGCAAACACTGCATGAATATCCTCTCCCACTAGACTCTAGCCTCAAATGAGAGCCCACCAGCCAACTGCTCAATGTCAACAAACCAGTGGGTGATGCTAGCTGGCATCATTGACCATCACAATTTGTATCCAATGACTAATTTTATATATGAAACAAGTCAGCAGGCAGGCCAGGCAGTCATTCATCAATGACAATAGTAATACCACCACCAAACTAATTACAGTACTTCTGCCTTTAGTAGCATTCAGAGGTTCAGGTTTGCAAACAAGACAAAACTGGCCATTTAGTTTGGCGAGCCTTAAACAGCTAGGCCGCGTACACACGATCGGTCCATCCGATGAGAACGGTCTGATGGATTTTTCTACACACCATCGGTTAAAAAAACGATCGTGTCAGAACGCGGACACGTAAACCACGTACGACAGCACTATAAAGGTGAAGTTCAAATCCAATGGTGCCACCCTTGGGGCTGCTTTAGCTGATTTTGTGTTAGTAAAAGACGTTTCGCGCTTTTCTGTCTGTTACAGCGTGATGAATGTGCTATCTCTATAACGAACGCTAGTTTTACCAGAACGAGCGCTCCCATCCCCTAATTTAGTCTGATCATGCGTGTATTTTTAACCGATGGTCGTGCCTACTAACGATCGTTTTTTTTCTATCGGTTAGGAATCCATCGGTTAAATTTAAAACAAGTTGGCTTTTTTTTAACCAATGGTTAAATAGCCGATGGCGCCCACACACGATCGGTTTGGACCGATGAAAACGGTCCATCAGACTGTTCTCATCGGTTTAACCGATTGTGTGTACGTGGCCCTAGAGTTTGGGTTGAACCTAAAGTTGTTCTAAAAGCAGAAGAGTTTTTACCTTTATGCATTCTATGCATTAAGGTTAAAAAACCCTTTTGCAAGTATCTCTCCCCCAGCACCCATAAATACTTACGTGAGCCTGATCATGATCCAGCAATGTACACGAGAGTTGTGGCTCTCTCCCTCTTCATTGGCTTTGACACAGCAGTGTAAGCCATTGGCTTATGGACACACAGAGCCGACTCAGGAGTGAGCAAGCACAAGTGCCCCCATAGCAAGTGGATTGTTATGAGGGCAGTCAGTTGGGGGGGGGGCAGGGAACCCAAGAAAAATACAAATATAAAATGTATGCTTTACAATAACTTTAATGTTGATGTAAAACTGAAGCTCATTCCTACTGTTGATACATGTGAAGACTGTCTTAAGCATTATATAACATTTATATAAGTGTAGCGCCTATGTACTTTATAATACTGGTGCTAGTTAAATTTAAGGGTAGATCAGAGTGTATCTGATCCAGATTGTTAAATGCAAAACAGGGTCTCTGTCTCAGCTTGGCTGTTCTGTGGGCTAGTCTGTTGTGCTGGGGTGTTCTTCCAGCCCCGGTACTGCAGGTGGCAGCAGTGGAGTCAAGGTTTTGGGTGCTCTTTCCCAGCAGCCAATCGGGAGGGTTTGTCCTCGCTGTGTATGCTGGGAGGGGTATTTATGAGGCAGACGCCATTGGTTCTGGGTCTTCTCCGTCCAGTGGGGCACCTACCTTTAGGGTGGCCACAACACAGCGCCCTGGCGCTATGGCCTACCTGGCCAGGGCGTGCGTGCCACGCGGTGTTCCTGTTTCTGCGACCATGCTGGCCCGGAGCATCTAAACAGCGATGGGGACCCAGTGAGTGACTGGGTTCCCACTCCTGAAAATCCCAAGCTGTACTGCTGTACTGCTGTTCGGTGGGGAGTTGGTCTGAGGAGTGCCATTGAGAGGCTGACGGTCCAAAATGACTTTGACGGACCACCGGGGATCAAGGTAGCCGCACACTG
Organism: Rana temporaria; assembly: GCF_905171775.1. Classification (NCBI taxonomy): domain Eukaryota; kingdom Metazoa; phylum Chordata; class Amphibia; order Anura; family Ranidae; genus Rana; species Rana temporaria. The sequence continues at coordinate 263,882,283 of NC_053489.1, read as the reverse complement.
AGGGATTAATCACCTATCAGTCGGTACCTGGGCGACAAGTTGAAGGAGATCCAGGCATAACATAAGGAGGTTATCTCCAAGAATTCAATCCAGAGAGGACCTGTGGCAGAGGTGTCTTTCTGAGGCTCACCGAGGGGAGTCTGTGTCAGAGGCTCTTTCTCAAGTTCAAGTTCACTAAGGAGGGTCTGTGGCAGAGACTTTATCCTACAATTGTCCGAGTGATACTCCGGCTGCCAGGTCAGTGAGAGAGGCCTGTCCGGGTATGCTAGGCCCACAGAAGGGTTGCGTTTGGGAGCAGGACTGTTTCCTATTATCACGCCTGAATCTGCTATTCTCCATTCTTCTTGAACTTTACCTTCCCCACCACAAGTTTACTGTTTTTACCCGGCTGGGTAATAAGGAGCACAGCAAAGAGCACCTGTCGTGGACATTCCTTTACTTCTACTATATGCAATACGCATCATTCACCCCTAGGAATTTCGGAGGAGCCAAGAGGTAATACGCCACCCAAAAATCCAGCAGCTCCTCCAGGGGTAGTACTACATAAGGATCACACCTGCTCATTAAAGAAAATAAGACGATCCTCACTCCTGACCTAAATTTATTTTCAAGGTTTTACAAACTTGTTGAAAACTATGTATTTGGCAATGAACTGCAAATTATTGTACATTTATTTTGATAAAATCTCTGATTAAGTGCTTACAGATTGTAGACTTTCAATTGTAGATATTTAAATGTATTCAGTTGTGATAAAGAACCCTATTGATAACATCATGAATAACTCCAAAACTGTAATTAGACAGCTGTACAGATAAGTAGTCAGTGTATATAGTTTACTCTGATTAGTAATGAAATGGTCAGTCTATCCCAAATTTAGATACAAGAAGCTTAATATAGTAGTCAGGTATGTTTCAATGCAATACAAGTAAATTATACCAGGTAGTAACATTTATAGATGTACTTAAAAAGCAAATGAGACAGAAATTAATAATTAGAAAAAGAAACTGCCAGCCTTTGTTAACCCTAAATGCTCAATTATCTACTCACAGACTGATTACAAGATAAATAAGACAGTAGTCAATCGCTCTTTGTCTAAAGAATTAGATTATCTGATGACCTTTAAATGATGTCTACCCATTTGAATCTTTCAAAGTCCTTTTGCATACTTGCAATGTCTTTTTTTTTTGGTCACAAGTTAAATGTTTTATCAGTCTCACGAATATGTTGAGCTTATGTTGAGCTTACTCCTAAGTATCCCTTTTACTTGCTCTAGGTACCAAATGTACAAAAACGTGTACATTATCCTAATATGTAGCTATAATTTCCACATAGCACATGTAGGAGTGTTGCTAGGATTGTGAAGGACCCAGGGCACTTTGGAAATACTGCGGAGAGAAATTCTGCAGTGCACATAGCTCGCTCCAGTGATACTGGACATGGCCTGTTCATATTGAATAGTGGTAGTGGCTGAAAGGGAGTAGGGTAAATATAACCTTACCTTCTCATCTAATGCACTGGGCACATATGCCATAGTCCATAGCACTGGTCCTTTACAATGGTAGTAAATGGTAAGTGCCCTTTCCACATGGTATTCAGTTGTAAGTGTAAAGATTGGTGGTAAATGGTGAGTAAGCACTAAAATGTAGGTGGTCAGTGGTGGGTGCCCCTAAAATAATTGTTGTCAATAGTGATTGCTTAAACAACATTGATGGCCAGTGCTCCCTTTGTTGGTGGTTAATAGAAGCTAAGTAAAATAAATAATTGGTACTCGGTGATTGCATACCTGAAAGGAAATGCATGGGTCCGGCAACACTGTCTTCAGCTACTCAAGACTTTTCTGAGTGTTGATGTGCCAATACTATGCAGGCATCATCTGCAGGATAATATTTACACGTTTCATTAGACTGGGAGCAACACATAAGAGACCCAAGGCACAAGCTCCAGGAGTCTAGGTTCAGAACATCAAATGAAAGGTCAGATACACTTTCCTTTTTTCTTGTGTAAACCAGAAATAGATTTACAGGCCCATTCCAACCAGGAGCACTGGGACTGTACCACACAGCCTTTCCCAGCGTGTTCCCAGTGCAAAGCATTAATTATGTGTGTTGAAGTGGCGTGCATGCAGTACTTTCTTAGCCCAGTGGGTTGCAGTGCAAACTATTGCATCATAATGCCACTGTGTATATTGAACTTTATGAAATGTGACTTTAATATTTCAATATAATGCAGACAAAAAAGTGTGCACTTACATTTAAATACCTTCACCTGTAGCTGAGATAAGCTGCTGCCAGAATCTGGCATGTATGCAACATTACCAGCGAGCTTCTGAGCAGTGCAATGTTTTCTGTTTTAAGTACAAGGAGTAGAAGATCAGGTAAAGCTTTGAAACAAATCTTTAATAATATTATGCAGGAGCTGTGTTTGCTGTTAGTGGACTAAAATGGCAGTGAGTGGGCAGAGATAGCTGTGAGAGGGCTGTGTGAGGTTGACTCTATAAAGTGTAGTTCCACAATAAAAATGTGGCACCCTGCTCCTGTTGAACAGGCGCTGCTTTAAATTTAGTGGGGGTCTGAGCTGTTATTTGGCTCAGACCAGAGTAATTAAAGGCAATTTAGCCTCTGTTCCAGCCATGACTGTGCTGAGAGTATCCACCATTGCTCGCCAGGGGGTGTCATTACCACTCCAGGCCAAGGGTGGCAGCAGCAAGGTCAATGTGTATTCAGTGTTCCCCTTAGCAACAAATCAATGGGAGTGGTCACCGCACTGTGCATGCTGGGGAGGGGTACTTAATGGACAGACGAGATTGGTGCCTGAGGTGCGCGTCCTGAATCCTGGTTCCGGGACCGCATTGGCCCGGGGCCGTGGCTTCGTTTGTGGGCCCAGTTTTCTGGCTGGGGCCTGTTCTGAAAGGGTGATCCTGTGCTGTCCGTCCTGTGGGAGGAAGCCAATTGATAAAGGAAGTCAGGGGAGGACCTATCCTGGAGAGGGCCATGCAAGAGGCTGGTACCTTGGGAGAAGGCCTGGAAACTTCATTAAAGGATGCACAGTACACTGAGAGGTTTGATAGTGTCGCCTGTCGGGTCTAGAAGTTCTCAAGAAGCCAAGCTAAAGGGAACTGGGTGCTGAATTCTGTGGCAGGGGATTCCGGACCAAAAGTCGATCTACAAAGGAAGGTCTGTGGCAGAGACCGTACTTTGCTTTGTGCGCCATCCCGGCTGCTAGGCCAGTGAGAGGGAGCTATCCGGATGAGCAATACCCACTCTGGTTAGAGTGGCAACGAGAACTGTTTGCTGGAAACAGGAGTGTTTCTTTACTTTGATTATGTACCTGAACCTAACCTACCCTTCGACCCCTCATCCTTCTTTTCTTCTGAAGTTCTCCCAAATAAATCCAAGAAAAAGAAGTGTATTGCATGGACATTGGAATTCCTCAGACTCTCTCCTTTCACCCTAGACAGCGAGAATACAGAGGTAACTTGCCACCTACAAATATAACCAGCAGCTCCTACGGGGGTAGTGCTACAAAAGCATAGTTAAGTCAAGAACATAGCACACCCCGAAGAGGAAAGGGAAAAGTGTTAAAAACTACAGCATTACTGTATGTTGTAGCAGGGTCCTACATTTTAAACGTAGCATAGGGACACAGTCAGTCAGGTTGAAAATTAGACGCTAATAAATAATAATAATTCAAAAATATTATTATAATTATCCTCCTCATAAAGATACAGGTCATTGTGGCTTCCCTGATGGGTAATGTGATTTAGTGCACATCCTGCTCTATGTTTGCACACCTTGACCAACAAGTTGTTCGTTTAAAAGCCCAGATACTGGAGCTTGAGAATCTAATGGCAGCACTGCAGAGCATTAACAACTTGGTGAAGAGTTTGGACATCACTCATCAAGTGCAGACTGGGGCCAGTATAGATAATCAGAGAGACATAGAGGAGGTGGGGTCAGAGGTCAGTAGGTGGGTCACAGTTGGAAGATGGGGTAAAGAGGAAAGTGTTAGAGAGGCTAATCCAGAGTTGATGCATTCCAATAAATATGTTTGGTGGCATAATATTGATATTATATATTAAATATAAAACTATTTACAGACTTGTGCCCTGTACACACGATAGGTTAGTCTGATGAAAACGGTCTGATGGATTTTTCCATAAGTTATCCGATGAAACTGACTGATGATCAGTCGTGCCTACACACCGTCAGTTCAAAAACCGATCGTGCCAAAATGCGGTGACGTAAAACACAACGACGTGCTGGAAAAAATGAAGTTCAATGCTTCCAAGCATGCGTCGACTTGATTCTGAGCATGCATGGATTTTTAACCAATGGACGCACCTACAGACGATCGTTTTTTTCTGTAGGTTTTTTATCCATCAGATAATTTTAAAACAAGTTCCTATTTTTTTAACCTATGGATAAATAACCGATGGGGCCCACACACGATCGGTTTGGTCTGATGAAAACGGTCCATCAGACCGTTTTATCAGACTAACCTATCGCGTGTACGCAGCATAAGGGGTCAAATAAAGGAAAAGGACCTCAAAGATGGTATTTTCAGAAATTCTTTCTGTGCCATATGACACCCAAAAGAGGCAGTGGGGGCTTAGGGATTTAAAAAATTGGCTGAGAAACCATTGTAATAAGGTTTCTGGAGAACTGGACTGACCCTTTGGTTGGTTTCTGGCTCTAATGTAGGGACTGATTGCCTTTAAATTGGAGGGTGCAGCTCTGTTGGGGAAAAATAGTTACAAGGATGTAAGAGCTTTTAACCACTTCAGCCCCGGACCATTTTGATGGTCAATGACCGAGCCACTTTTTGCGATTCGGCACTACGTCGCTTTAACTGATAATTGCAGTGACGTGGCTTCCAAACAAAATTGACTTTTTTTTCCCCAAAAATAGAGCTTTCTTTTGGTGGTATTTGATCATCTCTGCAGTTTTTATTTTTTGCACTATAAACAAAAATAGAGCGACAATTTTGAAAGAAAATATTAATATTTTTTACTTTTTGCTATAATAAATATCCCCCTCAAAAAAAATAAAAAATAAAATATATATATATATATATATATATATATATATATATATATATATATATATATATAAAATTCCTCAGTTTAGGCCAATACTTATTCTTCTACATATTTTTCGTAAAAAAATCGCAATAATCGTTTATTGTTTGGTTTGCGCATTTTTATTAATATTTATTTTTTATTAGTAGTGGTGGCGATCTGCAATTTTTATCGGTATTGCGACCTTATGGCGGACACATTGGACACTTTTGACACATTTTTGGGACCATAGCGCTATAAAAATGCATTGAGTACTGTAAAAATTTCACTGGCAGGGAAGGGGTTAACACTAGGGTGCGATCAAGGGGTTAATCATGTTCCCTCATTGTGTTTTAACTGAAGGGGGGTGGGACTGACTAGGGGAAATGACAGATCGCTGTTCATACATTGTATGAACATACGATCAGTCATTTCTCCCCCTGAAAGAACCGGGAACTGTGTGTTTACACACACAGCTCCCGATTATTGCTCTGTCACAAGCAATCGCGGGTGCCCGGCGGCGATCATGCCCGCCGGACACTCACATCAGCATCAGGGTGATTATGGCTGGAGCTCCATAACAGTGCAATAAATAGTGAACTAATGATTGTGGCAGTATAATATCAGCCCCCTAACTTAAAAGATGAGGAAAAATCTAAGCATCTTTCACAGATTAAAATTGCTGGGAAGAAGGGAAATTGTATTATGAATAATTGTATTTATCTTGATTGGGCGAATGGACCTGTACACTCAACAAAGGCCTGGCGTTTCATGGTGGAAGCTCCAATAGGATATAATGCTATGTTGGATCTATACATTTCAAACCACATGGAGCTCATTACAGAGACAACTTGAGTAATAATGATTGTGGTAAAATCACATTTGCCACAGGAAAGAGAGGCATGTTGCTATTTAAAAAAAAGCTAATGCCATGGAACGTCTCTCGGAAGTTCGGCCCCCTCTCCTCCTTCCTCTGCCGCTGGGACAATTAGAAAGCACAGCCTGCTTCACACATTGCAGTAGGGAACCGGCTGTGAAGCCGAAAGTTCCCTTACCAGGAATGGCATCCGAAGATTGGCTGGGGTGCCGACATCGGGGGCTCCCTGGACAGGTAGGTGTCCATATATTAAAAGTCAGCTACTTCAGTATGTGTAGCTGCTGACTTAGATTTTTTTGCAGAGGGGCTGGACCACCTCTTTAAGAAATGAATAGATTAAGCTTGTCTTGCATGCCCAATACACAAACAAATATGTGACATTCTACAAATGCCTACAATCTTACTTCAGGATTAGACATGAACTGTCCTTATTTGATAGCTATATTGTCTATGGATCTCATCACTTACCATAGACCTTGAGGGATTGACTTACTCACCAAGGAGAATCACCTAGACATTGTAAGACCAAACAAAGACTACTGAGGGTTGCTTATGGCCAGGCATGAATGCCCAAGTACTAATTACACCTCAGCCTTGCTGTCACACACACTCCACCATGCCAGCCAGTGTCCCTTCCTGCTTCTAGCTGGGGGACGCTCGCTATTGATATTGAAGATCCTTTCACAGCTGATTTCCTATAACTTTATTGGATTATGACACTAAATGGCCTGGGATTGTATGTGTCTCAAATAACAAATATGCTAATGTATATTTTTTTCTCCACAGTCTTCAGCAGGAAAGGTAACCCAAAGGAGAGAGTTATTCTGCATAGCAAATGTTCTGTTTATACCCCGCAAAAAAGAGACTGGGAAATTCAACATACACCCTAAGGAAATGTGGGGAACACTTTACTACAGAGTTTGTACATGTCTATTGAGTGACTAGACATTCAACTACATAAGCATCACCAGCTGACCTACTGCCACATGGCAAACAAATGCACACTAAACTACATGTTGCAGATATACAACTGCCACAGAGTCCTTTGTCTCTAAAATTATCAGTGTCAAGAATATAAAAATAGCTAGATAAAAGAAAGCATATACTAATTAGAAAAATTGTGCAAGAAAAGTACACTAAAGCAGGGGCAATCCAATGTTTCCAATTCAATTAAAAGGACAAGTCTATAAGGAACTTACCCCATTGAACTGTCTGATGGATGCATATAGAATGCCAATCATCCTGAGGCTTTGTGCTTTATTAAAGAGATGGTATTTTGTAAAATATATTTAACTCATGATGCCCTCCTGGGCCCCTGGCAGTGCCCAGCTTTTCATGTGCTATGATTTGAAAATCTCTTCCCTATTAGCCGTAAGGAATTTGAGTACTGGATTAAAATGTATGGTTCATCCTAAAGTTTACAATTTGCAGATTTTTGTCCATAGTCACTGAACCAGCCCTTGAATTGAACCCAATTAAATTCAATCATCACTAGGTTTTCATTCATTGTAGAATAATGTTGCCTAAGACTTGGTCTGCTGTACAGTTTATGATCTGAGTGATGACTGGTAAAGCTCAAGCATCTGTTTAAAGGATAAGTTCACCTTTTTATTTCTAAATGTCAGCTCCCTTATGTACCAATATAACATTAGTGTACTTCTTTTGCAGAAATAAAAAAGCTTTCTCGTGATCTTCACACCCCTTATCTTACTGTCCAGCTGGCTATAGGAAAAAAATGTCTCCATTACTTCCTGGATGGACCTTGGGACGTGACACAGAAAGGAGTTTACCAGCTGACTTCATTGGCATACACCCTGCATTAACTACCCTCCTACTCCAGCAGATCACTACCACCCCTTATCAGGTGCACATTTTTTCTATGCAATTAGTGGATACCATTCTTACTAAATACGCATCCATAAATCATTCACTTGGCAGAGTGTGTGGGAGCTGAGTGATCAGATAACAGCCTATGTGGATAGAGCTGTAATATTGAAAACAGAAGATGTATGTCCTGGGTTCAGTAAAGCTCACCATACACTGTCTGATTGTACAATCTCCTTCAGATCTACCATCAACTATGTAGTGCAATTATCTGCCTAATTGGATACAGAGTGATTGGATAGATGGTGTGTCCTCCTATTATATCGTTTTGGTAAATCCAAACAAAATCATACAGAGATTGTACAATGAGATTTTATAATCTAGTGCCACCTTTATGGACCTAAATTTAACTAGCTGCGCTTTTGGTGCCATTATGTTTTTCATGTGAACATTTTTGTGAAAAACACAGGAAAAAGGCACAGTAAAAACCCACAGCATGCCAAAATGTCCTAAGAGCTATTTTGCTACGTGTAGGGCAGCACACTGAAATCAATGGGCTGCCTTATGCGTGTCACAGGAAAAAAAGAGCCATAAAAATGTGCGGTTCCACTAAACTGAGTGTGAATGGTGCCTGAAAGTGAAATTGGTGTGTTTATACAAGAACAATCAAGCTCCATTCACATCTGTGCATTTCTGAACACATGGTAAATCACACAGAACATGCGCTTATTCTTTCAGAATTGCTCTGCAAACGCACCAGAAAGCACAGTAAAAAATGTACCATGCTGTGCTCTAAAAAAAAGGTTCTGGAGCTTCTTTGGGGCAATTGTTGTGTGTAGGGCAGCCTATTCAAGAGAATGGGCTGCCCTATGCAAGATGAGCAAAAACACTTCAAAATCCCCCCCCCCAAAAAAAAAACACATGCAGGAGTGTGATTTCTGCAGCATAGAGATGTGAAAGGGGCTTGGCAGCCACCCACTTCCTCCTATGTACTTGTATAAAGCTGTCCATACACTTTGCAATCTGATTGTACACCTTTCTTTAGATCTACCATCAACTATGTAGTGCAAGGGGCTGCCTGAGTGGATACAGAGTGAATGGATAAATAGGTGAGTCCTCCTATTCCATAGTTATGGTAAATCTAAAGGAAGTTATACAGAGATTATACAATCAGATTGCATAGTGTCTGGGCAGCTGTTATCTGATCACTCAGCTGGTAGTAGTGATATGCTCGAGTAGGAGGGTAGATAATGCAGGGTGCTAATGAAGTCAGCTGGTAAACTCCTTCCTGTGTCACGTCCCAAGGTCCATCCAGGAAGATCCCATTGAGAACGTCTGATTGATGATGAAACGCATCTGGAAGGACGTGCAGTGACGTCACCACGCTTAGGAGGAAGGGCTCCAACAGTTACCGGCCGGCACTTTCGTTTTACACGCTGCTTGTTTTTATTTATGTTTGTAAGTACACTTACGTTTTAGAATAAATAGGAATTTTTATACAGAATTACGCTATGGTGCATCCTTTTTCCATCTATATGTCCGGATGAGCCTGAGATTGTGCCTGGAGTTTTCCTCGGGAACCTGTCTCCCCCTGCATTTCTGTGAGTCCATAAAGGCCGCGGCTGGGTCATAGCCGACTGCATATCAAGCTTGCCCTCTGGTAAGCGGCCTTGCATCTTTGTGAAGGGTGTCACTTCAGTGCTTAAATATCTGTCACTTTTGGTGGTATATGCTTCCAGGATTTTGTACCTGCATGAACTTTATTGCAATTTGGAATTACATATTTACATTTTTGGATCCTATGGACTTGCCTTAACATCAGAAATCATTTTCTGAATGTATTTTACCAGTTAGGAATTTCTGGTGCAGCTTATTTTTTATGTATATCTTGCTCTGTGTATCGCACGCAAGCTGCTGCCTTTGTTAGTGTAATTTTTTGTATTGTATTAGCACAGTTTTTTGTTTTTTATTTTAAACTCCTTTCTGTGTTATGTCCCAAGGTCCGTCCAAGAAGGAATGGAAACGTTTTTTTCATTCAGCCAGGGGTGAGAAGATAAATAGGTAAGGGGTGTGAAGATAAATAGAAAGCTTTTTTATTACTGCAAAAGAAGTACATTAACAGTATATTTGTACATAGGGGAGCTGGAATTTAGAAAAAAAGGTGCACCTATCCTTTAAATTAGGGATCAGAGAATGCTTCTTCACCATTTGTTTTTGGTGCTGAAACCCCCTTGTCACAAATTACCAGTCACTGTTTTCTTGGTGCCAAAACGTATTTCCCACCTTTTGCATTTCTCCTATCACTAGAATATATAATGACAAAAAAACTTCTGTCCAGAGAAGCAGTCAAAAATAGCTTCATATTAAAAAAAAACTGTAAAAAAAATGGAAGCTTAAAACTGCCTGGATATTACATGGTATATCACCGTTATTCTTTGCCTTAGTTCCTATAAACAAGGTTCATACGCTTGGCAAAGTCACAGTGTTAGTACTTAGAATGGTCTTTGTAAAACTAAACAAAAAAGATGGTTTAAGATGAAAACTTATAAAACCCAAGAATAAAGTAGTGAGGGAACAAGAACATCTATTGAATTTTCCATACAACATCACCTTGTAGTTGGTTCTTCAGAAGCTGTTATTCACATTGTGCTTTGTGGAAAAAATTATGGTTTCAAGCAATAGGCTTGTGTGAACAAAGAAGATAACTTTGAATTACTATGTGGATTTTTTATTTCTTTTTTTCAATGAATGTCTGTAGAAGGAAACGTTTTAAACTTTCTTTTAATTTTATGGTGTGTTCTTTCGTAAATGCAATGCTTTAAAACTTAATTTACAGTGACACAAATATGTTATATTCTGCGTGCCATGAAGATTTGAAACAAAAGTTGCTGCCTATTATTGACTCATTTAGCTATATGGATTGCTATTGAAAGCTAAGCACTTCTACAAAGTTCACAGATTGTAACATCAGTGTTTTGCCTTCAGCATCAAATTCTTTCTGTTTAACTTATTCATACATTAACCTTTACCAGCTGGTGCCCAAACAATAATACCTCTATTTAAACTCATAGTGTGACTCTCTGCAGTTACCATGCTCTTTAATGTACAGGAAAAAGAAATAATTGCAACAATCTACCAATTTAGTTTTGAATAGTGTGGAGAGAGATTAAAACACCTGTGAGTTTTTTTGTTTTGTTTTTTGTTTTGTTTTTTTGCTGTCCATTTCACCAAAAGTGAAAATAAAGTAATGCTTTCCAAAATGTTGGGTTGTCCCCAGAACAGATAGAGAATGGACAATAGAGGGGAAATCCTCCAATGGTGGCATTAGTTCTGCTACTCCTGGTGAAAACCAGGGATCCCCTTAGTTTAGAGCATGGGTCTTCAAACTATGGCCCTCCAGTTGTTCAGGAACTACAATTCCCATCTTGCCTAGTCATGTCTGTGAATGTCAGAGTTTTACAATGCCTCATGGGATGTGTAGTTCCGCAACAGCTGGAGGGCTGTAGTTTGAGGATCCCTGGTTTAGAGGGATTTCCTTTCAACTTCCTGTTTTGGCTATAGGACAGGAAGTGAAGGAAATCTCCCCAATGGCATGCACTCACCCTTACTCTATCCCAACTCCAGTCCTCAAGGCACACCAACAGGTCATGTTTTCAGGATTTCCCTCAGATGAAACAGCTGTGGTAATTACTAAGGCAGTGAAACTGATCAAATCACCTGTGCAAAATAACGGAAAGTCTGAAAACATGACCTGTTGGTGTGCCTTGAGGACTGGAGTTGGGAAACACTGCTCTATCCAATATGAAAAAAATAGCAATACTAAAAAGTAATTTAGTGTATGTCAAGATTATTAGTTAAAGTGAAAGCAAAGGCTAATACACTTAAGGTTTAAATGCTGCCATCCCCCTTCCCTTTATACGCATGCCTACAGTTTGTAAATCAGCTCTGTGTACATACCTTGTTTTCAACATCCTTTAGAGCAGCTATTCCTCTGTGTCAGTGATTGGCTGCTGCAGCTGATGGGAGGGATGGCCAAAAACTAAGAGACAATGGGAGCCAACAAGTGCCATCAATGATCTGGGAATTCAGCCCTGTTAGCTTAGAGATTATGTGAGCACAATGAAAAAATTATCTTTCTAGTTTTAAACATTAATTATATTGGCATTTACTTCGACCTTAGGAATAATAAACATTGAGAGCCCTGATCAGTACTGATCAGTGTTTTCATTGTATTTGAATTTGAAATAACTACCGTATTTATCGGCGTATAACACGCACAGGCATATAACACCCACCCTAACTTTAAGAGAGAAGTTTCAGGAAAAAAACTTACGCCAATAAATAGTTCATAGTACATACAACGTTTTTTCAACACTTAAAGGGTAAGCTCACCTTTTGAATAAAAATAATAAATGCATATTTTTTTGCAGGTAAAAAATGTGCATTTATTATTTTTTTCTAATGAGCCTGCAGAGCATTGATATGCTGATCGCTGGTGCAAAGCTCTGCAGGCTTCTTAGAAAAAACTGTCCATCTCCTGCAGACTCTCAGGATAGCTTGCTGCTTGTACCTCCAATATGGGCAGGCCATTGCTTGAGAGCAGGAAAATCACCATCGCCACCCTAGTTCATTGAGAACTACAAGTAGTCAGTCGCAATGACACCCAGGAAAATGTGAATGAATGATGTGGACATGTGGGTGGAGTTCCTCATGGCCGAACTGTTTTCAAATTGTGGTAGCGGGTTCTGAGAGAGATTCCCCTGCCTGCTGTCACAATGGGGGGGGGGGGGCAGATGCCGGAACATGTTATATGTTTCACCCTAAAATCAGGTAAAACATGGAAAAAGTTCCAAAGGTGAAACCTGCTCAATCTTTCTGAAAAACTGTCAACTATGTTATCGAACTAGGTGCTATTTATCTGTACATTTGGGGCTGCGTCCCTGTTGTTTTCGATGCCTTATTGTGCATCTTTTCCCTCCCACCTCTTTCTTGTGATAATCATCATCCTATATCCTTATTCTTTGTATGTTCTTTTTCCTAATAAAACATTCGAACAAGGAACTAGACCGATACACATGTGATAAAAGAGCACAAAAAAATTATAATAATTATATATATATATATATATATATATACAACACAGTGTTCAGCATAATGAGTACACCCCCTTTGAAAAGTAAGATTTTAATCAATATCTCAATGAACACCAGAAGGATTTCAACACAATTTTGACAAAACTGAGTTTATTAGAACATTTGTTTAGCTCATTACATGAAAGTAATAATATAATAATATAACTTAGATGACAAAATCTTCAGTTTTTCTAAAATTAGTTGATGCAAAAATAAATACGCCCCACAACAAAAACTACTACATCTAGTATTTTGTATGACCTCCATGATTTCTTCTTCTTCTTCTTCTTCTTCTTCTTCTTCTAGGCATGGAATGAACACATTGGCGACATATTGGTACATCTATTTTTTTTCATTCTTCAAGAATGACCACTTTTAGAGCCTGGATGCTGGACGGAGAGTGATGCTTAACTTGTCTCTTCAGAATTCCCCATAGGTGTTTGATTGGGTTCAGATAAGGAGATATACTTGGCCATTGAATCACTTTCACTCTGTTCTTCTTCAGAAATGCAAAAGTGGCCTTAGATGTGTGTTTTTGATCATTGTCATGTTGGAAAAGTGCATGACCAAGGTCACGGATTGATGGTAGCATGTCTTCTCTTTCAATATAGAGCAGTACATCTGTAAATTCATGATACCATCAACGAAAAACAGCTTCCTGACACCAGCAGCACTCATGAAGTCCCACATAAGGACACTGCCACCACCATGCTTCACTGTAGGTACCAGGCATTTTTCTTTGTACTCCTCACCTCTGTGACGCCATACAGTTTTAAAGCCATCAGTTCTAAAAACATTGGTCTCATCACTCCAGAGTACAGAGTCCCAGTAGTCCTCTTTTTTTTTGTGCATGGGCCCTTGAAAATTCTAGGAGCTTTAGGAGAGGCTTCCTTCGCGGACCACACCCATGCATGCCATTCCTCTGCTGTGTACACCGTATTGTGTCACAGGAAATAATCATCCCAGTTTGGCTTTCTACTTCTTTAGCTAACTGCAGTGAACTTGAACTTGATTTTCCTCAACACTCCTCATCAGAAGATGCTCCTGCTGAGGTGTTAAACTCTGTGGATGGCCTGGACCTCTCTGTGAGATAGTTGCAGTTCCATCTTTGTTAATTTTTTGTATTACTTTTTTTTTACAATAGACTGATAAATAATGTTTTGCTGATCTTCTTGTAGCCTTCACCTTTTTTTGTGTAAATAATAATTTTTTTTCTTAGGCCTTGTGACATTTCTCTTCCATGTAGTGCCATTGCTGACAGCATGAAATGGATTCTTTGTTAGTAACACCCTTTTAAAATCAACTGTCTGCTGGACACCTGTTTAATGAATAATTAGACTCACCTGTAGTTGAATTTTTGGTGATTAGGATTATGTCCAAAATTTAGCTTTGCTCCTACACCATACACGGTTCGAATTACGAAATAATTTTCTTTCGAAAATCGTATCAACAAATTTTCGTATGAATTTCGCACCGTTAGTGGGGCTGCAGCATCAGCCGATTTTCGTGCGGCAAACAAATTTGAGAAATCCGACATGTTGGAAATTTTTTGAAAAACAAACGATTTTCTGATCAATGATGGGAGAATAGTGCGAGAAATGTAATAGAAAAAAAATGCGCATGTGCAAGAAAAGAATATTCCCGGAGAGAAACGAATATTCGTGGCAACATGAAGGTTTTGTCGGCCGAATTTCGAAAATCAATGGTGGCATCATCGGATCACAAAAAAAAAAGTTCTGATTTTGAAAAAAAAAATTGTTCGAAATTCTACCGTGTATGGCCTGCTTAAGACTTTCATTGGGGTGTATTCATTTTTTCAACAAGGTCTTGAATGAATTTGTTTGGAAAAATATTTTTTTGTGTGTGCAAATTTACAAATCTTGGTTGCAATCAATGGCCACCATTTGTAGGATTTCGTAGTATAGTGTCCCATCGAAAATATTGATTCTGAAAGGAAAGGAAAGCTTTTCTGACTAATCTGTTGGGTGTACTCATTTATGCTGAGCACTGTGTGTATGTATATATATATATATATATATATATATATATATATATATATATATATATATATATATATATATATATATATTTATGTATATAGATAGATAGATCTATATATACCAGCCATTTATGCACAACAATATTTCAGGAGGGGGTTATTCTCTTTCACTTTATTGTTTGTTTCTATATTTTGCAAAAAAAAGACCTAGGGCAAGATTCACGTATCCGGCGTATTTTAGTGCGGGCGTAGCGTATGCCATTTACGCTACGCCTCCGCAACTTAGACGGGTGCAGTATTCACAAAGCACTTCGCTCCGTAAGTTGCGGCGGCGTAGCGTAAATCAGCCGGCATAAGCGCGCCAAATTCAAATTGAGAAGAGGTGGGCGTGTTTTATGTAAATAAAACATGACCCCACGTAAATGACGCCGTTCGTGAAAGAATCCCAGTGCGCATGCTCGAAATTCTGCAGCAAATCGTCAATACTATCGGCGTGGACGTAATTTACGCAAAGCCCTATTCGCGAACGACTTATGCAAACGACGTAAAAATTTCAAAATTCGACGCGGGAACGACATCCATACTTAACATTGGTTGCTCCTCATATAGCGGAAGCAACGTTACGCCGGAAAAAGCCTTACGCAAACGACGTAAAAAATTCCGCCGGGCGCACATACGTTTCTGAATCGGCGTATCCAACGCATTTGCATATTCTACGCTGAAATCTACGGAAGCGCCACTAGTGACCAGCGTAAAATTGCACACAATTATACGCTGGCGTATTCAAGTTACGGCAGTGGAGGAAGCCTATTTTTTCAACGTATATGCCTTTGAGAATCGGCGTAAAGATATGACGGCGCAGATTTGATCTGGAGATACGCCGCCGTATGTTGTTGCTGAATCTAGCCCCTAGTATACAATGATTACGTTGTAATTCTGCAGTAATGTGTGATCCATTAGCTGGGTTGTGTATGTGTGAAAGCGCTGCTTGTTCATTCATGAAAGTATAAGATCATTCAGAGCTCTGGCTCATCTGTAATTGCTTTGTCTTCATAGAGTGAATCTGTAGATACTTTACACAAAACTCTAATGCCGCGTACACACAACCTTTTTTCGGGTTGTAAAAAATGAAATTTTTAATGGTCTAGAAAAAACAACGTTTTTTTCAACCTGATCTTTAAAACGGCCTTGCCTACACATGATCGTGAACAAAAAAAATACTCTAGCCAAGCGCAGTGACGTACAACACGTACAACGGCACTATAAAGGGGAAGTTCCATTCAGATGGCGCCACCCTTTGGGCTGCTTTTGCTGATTTTGTGTTAGTAAAAGACGATTTGTGCTTTTCAGTCTGTTACAGCGTGATGAATGTGCTTATTCCATTACGAACGCTAGTTTTACCAGAACGAGCGCTCCAGGCTCATAACTTGTTTCTGAGCATGCGCGGTTCTTTCACGTCATTAAAGCCCACACACGACCATTTTTTACGACGTTAAAAACGACAATGTGAAAAATGTAGTGAAAAATTAGAGCATGTTCTAAATTTTTAATGGCCATTTTTTACATCATGAAAAATGCTCTGAAGCCCACACACGATCGTTTTTAATGACATAAAAAAAACACGTAATTTTTTACAACCCTAAAAACGGTCGTGTGTACGCAGCATAAGAGATATTTTACTACAATGAAGGAACAAGCAGTGCTGATCCTTTATCCATAATAGTCACAGATCACTCAGTTTAGAGATGGGGCAGGGCTCTGTGCTGGCTATACCTACAGGAACACCCATCATTTGGGCTTCAAAAGGGGTACTGCTATAGCCATCATATAGATATGCATTTTATGGACAACAGGACCACCAATCAAAGCAGGACCAAATGTTATATGCATTTGGTCCCTTGGGGAGTGAAATAAAACATGTGCACACCCTGCCAAGATGTGCACACCAGGCCATTTCTTTAATAAATATGTAGAAAATATAACTTACCTCTTCTTAACGAAGTGCATCACCAACTGGGTTGAGGACATAAACACAGCTCAACACCTAAATCATGATCCTTGACAACTTTGCACACATTGATGTGATAAGTGTGCATGGTAAGGAAGATTTTGAATGATAGATGATATCTAATAGAAAGGCAACATATGCTGGCATAATGACGTGTTGTGACATAATGAAATGTATCATATTGAGACCTTGTAAGTAAAATATTTAGAGTGCATTGTGCAGACATAATAAGAAAGTGTTGTTTGTAACATGTGCAGTGGTTTGCATAGTGAAACAAACATACTTTCAAACGTTCTTCATTTCTACTATTCAGTAAGGACCTAATCCACAAAAACCCGGCGCAACATATTTTTTCCCATTTAAGTTACACCGCCGCAAAATCTCTACCTAAGTGCCCGATCCACAAAGCACTTACCTAGAAATTTTGAGCGGTGTAACTTAAATCCGTCCGGCGCAACGCGTTCCCAATTTAATGGGGCGAGTCCCATTTAAATTAGGCGCGCTCCCACGCCGGACGTACTGCGCATGCTCCCGACGTCATTTTCCCGACGTGCTTTGCGCGGTTTTACATTGCGCCGGGTTTTGAGAATCGCGACGGGCGTAAAAAAAAAAACGAGTTGCGGCGGGAAAAAAAAAATGACAGCGACGTGGGACTACTTTTACAAGGTGTAAACAGTTTAGGCCTTGTAAAAGCAGCCCTAATATTGCGACGGCAAACTAATACTTACGGAGAAAAAACGAAGCTTAAAAGCTTTGTGGATCTCCATAAGTGCTAATTTGCATACCCAAAGCGGCATTTCGACGAGAAATGCCCCCAGCGGCGGATGCGGTACTGCATCCTAAGATCCGACAGTTTAAGTCCCTTACACATGTCGGATCTTCTGCCTATCTATGTGAAACTGATTCTGTGGATCAGTTCCATAGATAGAAACAGGGATACGACAGCGTATCAGTAGATACGCCGGCGTATCCCTTTTGTGGATTACCCCCTAAGTGTATAAACAGTATAAAGATAAGGTTAGGACATAATTAAGATTTAGGTCATACATAAACCCAAAGACTCGTTTTTCCCCTATGGTTTTTCCTCTGAAATTGGAGTCAGTTTTACAGATCTATTATACTTTTAGTTAAAATAGTATTTTTTTTTTATCAGCTAGCTACCATCCACTGTAGCCTCAGTGTGGTCTGTCTCTTTTCTCCTTTGCTGAAATATGTGTCCCTCCCGCTCTTTGTTGCACAAAGTATTGATTGTAACATTGGTCTGGGAGGAAAGCAAATTGAATGTAGCTGGTAATACTGTACCTTATAATAACCAACATAAAAGTTCTTTATAGATAGAGTACAAAGCTTTGCAACCTGTTTGCAAAACATAGAGCAGGCTTATCAGTGTACTATACAATTATTTATTGCTCTCTGGCTCTGAAGGTTTTGCCATAAACCTGAAAGACTTCTACAAATTATTGTACTGTACTTTTTCCTAGGAAATGTGTGCTAGAGTTTGTGACAAAAATAAGTAAATACAGATGGATAGAAAAAACTGATAAGAGGTCTTAGATATACAAGAAGGCATTTTTTTTAACATTTGCAATTAAATAATTTGCTAGAAAATCTGTTTGTTCCAGCAAACTATTATTGACTGTGGCATTTATTTGCTAGGGTACTATACAGATATTGTAGCAAAATAGGCTATTTCTTATTTTCTTTTTTATGAAAATAATTTGTATTGAATTTACTTATACTGTACATTTTTACCAAATGGTTTGTGACCAGAGGTCATTGAAGCTGAGATGCTCAAAACAAATGTAGCAGCAACTGTTTGACTATAATTTGATGACTAATTTATATGGCTAGACAGTTGTTCTATTTTTCTCTATATGCTGTATATATGTATTTATCATCCCGATGTGTTGGAGGCACTTAAAAGTATGAAACAGGAGCACATAGGAAGCACGAAAGCATTCCCACCCACAGCACCCACCAAATAGTGACATCGAATTTGTAAAGATAAAGGGCCTGATCCACAAAAGGGATACACCGGCGTATCTACTGATACGCCGTCGTATCCCTGTTTCTATCTATGGAACTGATCCACAGAATCAGTTTCACATAGATAGGCAGAAGATCCGACATGTGTAAGGGACTTACACTGTCGGATCTTAGGATGCAGTACCGCAGCCGCCGCTGGGGGCATTTCTCGTCGAAATCCAGCGTCGGGTATGCAAATTAGCACTTACGGAGATCCACAAAGCTTTTACGCTTCGTTTTTTCTCCGTAAGTATTAGTTTGCCGTTGCAAAATTAGGGCTGCTTTTACAAGGTCTAAACTGTTTACACCTTGTAAAAGTAGACCCTTCTATCCCGCGTCACTGTCATTTTTTGTTTAAATTTTTTTTTCCCGCCGCAACTCGTTTTTTTTTTTTTACGTCCGTCGCGATTCTCAAAACCCGGCGCAACGTAAAACCGCGCAAAGCACGTCGGGAAAATAACGTCGGGAGCATGCGCAGTACGTCCGGCGCGGGAGCGCGCCTAATTTAAATGGGACTCGCCCCATTAAATTAGGAACGCCTTGCGCCGGACGGATTTCTAAGTAAGTGCTTTGTGGATCGGGCACTTAGGTAGAGATTTTGCGGCGGTGTAACTTAAATCCGAATATTTAAGTTAAGCCCGCTCGTTGTGGATCAGGCCCAAAATTCCCAAAGAAGGTAGAGGTCAAAGGGTCAAAACAGTAAAAAAAAAACAAAGACAATAAGGTAATGGAATGAACAAAATAAAAAAACTGCGTAAACTACAGTACAAGTAGGGTCAATTACCAAGTACCTAATTTGAACAGCATATTAACCACTTACAGACCACCTGCTGTCATTATACGTTGGCTATTTGAAGAGGGTTATCGTTGTTATGGCAGCAGCTAACGGTCTGCTTTCAGATAAAAGTAGCCTCTGTGGTGGATTTGCCGCAAGATCACTTTTGTTGGCGGCAGGAAATGGGGCCCCCCTCCCGTCGCTCTTCAGAGCCACTGGCAGTGGTGGAGGTGATCGTGTCCTCTCCCTGGCTTGGTATGGAGATGACTGAGGGGAAGATGGCCCCCACCTGTCTCCATATCATTGCAGGGTAAAAGCAACATCAAAACGTCACTTCCGCCCATAGCTCTTAAAGCGGAGGTTCACCCTAATAACATGTATATCTGACCAACTTCCTTACATTCGTAACAAGTATAGTCCGCAATTTTTTATTTTTTTATGCTTTATGTACCTTGTAATCCATCTTTTCAATCTACTTCTCCCCGCGGGAGTAGGCGTTTCTATGTCTAGGGGGATTGTCATCTGGGAGGTCGCCCAGATGACTGACGTCTGTTCCCCCGGCGGTTAAGGCCCCGCCCCCCGTATTGCATAGGTGCGCATGAGTTACAGGGTTTCTAAAAGAAGCCGAACATGGAGAGCGCAGGCGCCGTATAGAGCCGACTCACATCTCTGCATGTTCGGCTTCTTTCGGAAACCCCGCAACTCGTGCGCGCCTACGCAATACGGGGGGCTGGGCCTTAACCGCCGGGGGGAACAGACGTCAGTTACCTGGGCGACCTCCCAGATGACAATCCCCCTAGGCATAGAAACGCCTACTCCCGCGGGGAGAAGTAGATTGAAAAGATGGATTACAAGGTACGTAAAGCATAAAAAAAAAAAAAAATTGCGGACTATACTTGTTACGAATGTAAGGAAGTTGGTCAGATATACATGTTATTAGGGTGAACCTCCGCTTTAAATATTTTTTTTTTTTCTATGACATTTAATTTTTTTTATTGCATTTTAGTGTACGAGATCTGAGGTCTTTTTTTACCCCAGATCTCATATTTAGGAAGGTCCTGTCATGCCATGTCATAAAATAAAAGGTAAAATAAATAATATTAAAAAAAAAAAAGATTTAAACGCACCCCGTCCCACCGAGCTCACGTGCAGAAGCGAATGTATGTGTGAGTAGCGCCCGCATATGAAAATGATATTCAAACCACACATGTGAGATATCTTTAGAGCTAGAGCAATAATTCTATCCATATACCTCCTCTGTAACTCAAAACAAAAAAAACAAAAAAACAAAAAGTGATTATTTTCCAAAAAAAAGTGTGCTTGTAAGACTGTTGCGCAAATATGGTGTGACAAAAAGCATTGCAACGACCTCCTTTTTATTCTCTAGGGTGTTAGAAAAAAATATATACTGTTTGGGGGTTCTAAGTAATTTTCTAGCAAAAAAATAATTATTTTAAAATAGGACTGGTCCTTAAGAGGTAAAAACATGACACCATATATCAAATAATTTGACCACCCCCTCCCCCAAGCTGGGTTGTACAGAAACAGACAGAACAGCATCAGATATTAAATCTTCCTGGAGTAGTTGGGATACCTCAGGCCTCGTACACACGGCCAAATTTCTCTGCAAAAACCAGCAAGAGGCTTGCTGGGGTTTTTTCTTGCCGAGGAAACCGGTCGTGTGTACACTTTTCAACTAGGAAACCGCCGAGGATCTCGTTGGGCCAAAAAGAAAGCATGTCTTCTTTTTCCTCGACGGCAATGGGAAAATTTGGCTCGCCGAGATCCTCTGCGGCTTCACAAGGAACTCGACGAGCAAAACCATGTGTTTCGCCCGTCGAGTTCCTCGGACGTGTGTACAAGGCTTTAGCCAATAGAGGAGGCTATCAATGAGTTGCAATGAATAATGGCAACCCAAACCCTCAGTGTATACAATACATGGGCAGATATTAAATCATGATAGATAGTAATTTGAATTTGAATTTAGGGTTGAAAATATATTTATTGGTATTTTAACAGAGAATACGTGGAACAATATATAGAGTTACAATCCAGAAACAGTCATGGGTAAGCTTGTGTGATAAGTCAGCCAAATGGCTATCGCCTACAGCTTAACTCTTATTACAATGCAGAACAATATTGACATCAACGACTGTTACTTGGTATATGAAGTGGATTTGGCTAGAAGAGCCTCGTCATTCATGGCAAGATTTTAACCCAAAATTTTAGGAATCAAATGGTAAAACAAAGAAAAAGGACAAGGGAACAAATGAGAGTGGGGGATCAGGTGTTGGGTGTGGGGTGGGGTAGAAAGGGATGGAAAGGGGGGACAAAGAGGGGGAAAAAAAGATAGAAGGAAAGTAAATAAGAAGAGATCAAAGAAAAGTGTGAGAGCTGCTGAGGAGACTGAATTTTAAATTTAATTTAAATCACCTTATATGGTTAGGAAATGTATTTCCCTAGGATGGAAGTTAAAAAAAAATGGTATTAAAAAATGGTATTCGATGTGTTATTTATGGTTAGGAAATGTATTTCCCTCGGATGGAAGTTCAAAAAAAAATGTAATTTAAAAATGGTATTCGAATTGTTATTTATGCTTGTATTGTTTTGGTTGTTTATTATAGTTTATTATAGTCTGGTTGTTCTATATGGGGGTAGGTGGTGGCGACCCTGCATGCTGCCTCATGGTCAAGTACCATTGCATTTGGTAGTATGTCATCATGTGCAACACTGGTGTGATGCACACAGTGACGTCATCATGCCTCTTGAGCATACAAATGTCACTACGCTGTTCCTGCCCAGAAATGCATCATCATGTGCAGTACTTAAGGATTGTGCACAATTGACCTTTAAAAAATCATCACATTGTTCCTGATGGTGGCAGGGGGTTGGAAGGTGTCCCTCATCTGATACTTATAATTTCTGGGCTCAGTATAAGTATTACTATAGCCTCCAATGTAGCTAGTGTAATACTGGTGAAACCAGTCATGCTATGTGTTGCTACCACATTGCCTTTTGGCATGGGCTCCCTCTGGACTTGATACGATAGAGGCTTTGATAAGTATATGACATTGTATTACAATTCAGACTCTGGCAAGCTTTCTGTTGTCATTGTTGTATGGATATGGTGTTATTAACACACTTGGGACAAGATTCCTCTTGAGTCCTTGTTTGCGGGCATGCTTATTGGTTGACCTCTGGGAATACACTACTTATAAAATACTATTGGCAGTGGCCATTTTAGGGTGGCTGGCTATCTCACTAGGTCTACCGTGTTCCATTATTGGATTCTTGAAACAAATGTACACTGATTTGTCTGGTTACAAGTTGATACCAGCAGGATTGCACACATGCACTAGTGTGCTCAACAGCTAAACACGGGTTGATACATATGAGCATGATATTAATATAGTGTGTTATACACAAGATTACCACGGGGGACTTGCCTCTATATCATGTAAAGCTAAAACAATATTAACGTCCTATATACGTTATGCAATGAGTTTGATTATTCCTTCCTTTACACATAATCTACAGCAAAACATTGAATGAGCGTCATACCTTCGTATCCCTCTCCAAGAGTGAGAGAGGTAGCATGGGGAACCTGTAGTGTGCATATCTGCAGGAGGCAGATTTAGTCTGTGACAGAGCAATAAGGATCTGAATGAGAGTACGCTATGAGAAAGCTTAAGTTTAAACTTGAGTTTAAGGAACTATGGCCCAGATTCACAAAGCACTTACGCCAACGTATAACAAGCTACGCCGACGTAAGTGCAAATGTGCGCCGTTGTATCTGTGTGCCGGACCCACAAACTAAGATGCGCCTAAAAACGCCGGTATACGCCGATAAATACGGTATTTATGTTATGTTTATTTTGTTTAGGAGCTGGTGATTTTGTTTAATATGTATACCTAGCACAATACATATTTATTTAGCAACTATTTATATATATCTAGCACTAACTACTAGCACCCCCACCACCACATATACCTTTTACTGGACTCTGACACATCTTCTATCCTCCAGAATTTTTCTCTTATGGACTATCATAAGAAAGATTGGTCACGTCAGAGGAGTGACAATTAGCGCTGCTTTAGTAATTAACGAGATTTATCTGAGGCCTCGTACACACGATAGGTTAACCAGAGGACAACGGTCTGAGGGACCGTTTTAATCGGTCAAAACCGATCGTGTGTGGGCCCCATAGGTTATTTAACCATAGGTTAAAAAAAAGACAACTTGCTTTAAAATTAACCTATGGATTGGTAACCGATAGTTCAAAACCGATCGTTAGTAGGCACAACCATCGGTTAAAAATCCATGCATGCTCAGAATCAAGTCGACGCATGCTTGGAAGCATTGAACTTTGTTTTTTTCAGCACGTCGTTGTGTTTTACGTCACCGCGTTTTGACACGATCGGTTATTTAACCTATGGTGTGTAGCCGCGATGGACCATCAGTCAGCTTCATCGGTTAACCTAGGACAACGGTCCTTCAGACCGTTGTCCTCTGGTTAACCTATCGTGTGTACGAGGCTTTAAAGACTTGTTTTACTATTTTTGTTTTATGATTGTGCATTTTATTGCTTTTAAGCGGCAGCTGAATTTTAATGTTTAATTTTAAATGACAATGGTAACATTATGCTCATTTATTAATCTGTTATAATTAGTTTGTATAGTCTATAGTGCCGAGATAGTGAGAGAAGGCCTGGAACTTCACTATTTTGTATATATATATATATATATATATATATATATATATATATTCCGAATAAAAGTAAAACAATAGAGAAATGTATGCAACAACACTAAAGCCACTTGGTTGAATATAAACATTGCAATTTAGTTCATTTTTGGAGTAATTTATCTCTATAAAAAATCATTATTATAACAATCAATGAAGGCTTATTGTTTGCCCGCATGACATATAATATATCATAATCTCAATACTGATAAAATGTGCACCATCAAGAGAGCACAAATCTGGGTGAATGAAAAGGTACATGCCATCCTGTTATTTATCATGATTCATGATAGTTTCTGGTCTTGGAAATATACAAATAATATGTGCTGAGTTATTATATAATTGATGGTGTCTTAACAGAAAACAAAAAAGATGTTGAATATTCATGTAAAGACTTATCTTCCACCTTGTGTAATGTATTTGAACGTTCTTTCATAATGTCTGTGCAATCTTACATTAAAATAAATGCTTGTGACTGAATTGCTTAGTCGCTGTATATTTCTATAAAGAAATGGCATGCAAAGTCTTGTATCTTGTATTTACACCATTAGAATGGTTTTGGTACTTATGCATGCTGTGTAACCATATTTGCATTTTACATTTTTTAGAAAAAAGAACATGGCAATGCAAACAAGTAAAGGAGATAAGACAAGTGTGAGGCAAAAAGGTGCATGCAGCAATGAGTTATGATTTAATTTTGTTGATTACAGTCCCCTTCAAAGTCTGAAATAGCACTGCAGCCTTTAGAAATGTGTCCATATCTAAGATGTTAAATAATTTTAGGCAGTGCACATAATAACACAATGTAAAAAAATAACATTTAAAATTCAAACAAAATAAAACATAAAACAATACTTTGTATTTGTGCAATCTTGAATAATCAATGAATCCACATGATGTATAATAATATAATAAATATGTCTATGTGTAATACTCAAGAGACAAGGTGCAATCTTAAAATAATCACCTGCTTAAAGCGGAGGTTCACCCTAAAAACATGTATATAACATTACATTCTGCATACTTCCAACATTTACAGTATGCTGTTTGTTTTTTTGTTTTTTACTGTACATACCGTATTATTGCTATTTTCCACCCGGCTTCCGGGTACTCACTCGTGCGGGAGTAGGCTTTCCTATGCAGCGGCGCAGTGTCATGTGGGATAGCAATAATACGGTATGTACAGCAAAATACAAAAAACAAACAGCATGCTGTAAATGTTGGAAGTATGCAGAATGTAATGTTATATATGTAATGTTATATACATGTTTTTAGGGTGAACCTCCACTTTAAAGGAAAGTGTACTGATGTTTTTTCTTCAAGCCCTGTCTGTTGTGTTTCATCACTTGGACCTCAACAGAGGTGTAGCTTGGGAGATAACTTCAAGTTACAATCTAAAATTGATTGCTACCCCTTAATTACTTTGACAGATAAATTAGGCTAAATTCCAAGATTGAGTATTAACCCTCTTTGCCTGAATAGAAAGATCAGGCGTTTTAAAACTAAGAATGGAGTATTCAATTGAGTATTAACCCTCTTTGCCTGAATAGAAAGATTAGGTGTTTTAAAACTAAGAATGGAGTATTGCCCCTTTTAGTTTGGACAGAAAGATCAGGCTACTTGAACTCCTAATTTTAGTTTTAAACCTTCACTTGGACAGCAAGATCAAGCTATTTAAAATCCATGTTGTGTCCCACCTGTGACGTTATTCTCTACTATTGCTATATATTGTATTTGTGTTACAAATGTTCTCATCTATGCTGACATCTAGTGTTGGAGTAATGTCATAGAGGCTTGTTTATGTAGCATTTGCTATGTTCAAACTGTTTAGTGCTACATGGTACAGCCTAAATAGACCCTCTGTGTGTTTTTCATGGTCCCTCCGTTAGCTTCTAGTCCTTATAGCTGACACTAGGCTGAAAACATTATTTTCTTTATACACTTCAAGAGACTGAAAAAATATCCTCTGTGCTGCACACTGAAAAGTAAAATTGTGTTGGATTCAAGTTTTGAGTCTAATTTGAGATTTTAGCTGTTTGTGGCCATATTGTTCTAGCATATCAAGATGTATGGAGGTATGCCAATGTATAACGCACCATTTGAAATAGTTAACCCTTCAATGTGCAGGGCAAATTAGTCAGTCCCATCTCCCCTTCAGTTAGAACACAGAGAGGGAACACATTTAACCCCCTCCCTGCCAGTGACATTTTTACAGTAATCAGTGCATTTTTATAGCACCGATCGCTGTAAAATTGTCAATGGTCCCAAAAATGTGTCAAAAGTGTCTGATGTGTCCGCCATAATGTTGCAGTCCCGATAAAAATCGCAGATCACCTGCCATTACTAGTAAAAAATAAATAATAATAAAAATGCCATAATTCTATCCCCTATTTTGTAGACGCTATAACTTTTGCGCAAACCAATTAATATACGCTTATTGCGATTTTTTTTTACCAAAAATATGTACAAGAACACATATCAGCCTAAATTGAGGATTTTTTTTTTTTTTTAATAGGGATATTTATTATAGTAAAAAGTAAAAGATATTGTGTTTTTTTTCAAAATTGTCGCTGTTCTTTTGTTAATAGCACAAAAAAAAAGAGGTGATCAAATACCACCAAAAGAAAGCTCTATTTGTGGGGAAAAAAAGAGCGCAAATTTTATTTGGGTACAGCGTCGCACGACCGCACAATTGTCAGTTAAAACAAAGCAGTGCCGAATTTCAAAAAGTGCTCTATTTGGGAAGGGGGTAAAATCTTCCGGGGCTGAAACGGTTAAAAAGAAGGTGCAAAAGCCAAACATAATGCATGGAAAAACAATTGAGGTCTCAGAATAAAAATATAGATATTAAAATCTTATATTGTATATTCACGTGCAAATGTGAATAATGGATTCTGCTGAGACTTGATTCATGATGATTGAAAGGTGCAATTATGCAATAAATTATGCAATTATCTACATTAGATGAAGCGTATATTGGAGAAAAAGTAACAGCAGTACTGTACTATTACCTAGATTATATCAAATAATGCCTGCAAGATTCATTTTGCATTTACTAGACCATTCCACTACCAGTTATGTCAACCAAATTAAATTAATCATCAATGCTGACTTTTAACTGGCATGTTTAGGGATTCTATACCTAAGGGTGGATTTACTAAACTGGAGAGTGCAAAATCTGGTGCAGCTGTGCATAGTAGCAAATCAGCTTCTAACTTCAGTTTGTTCAATTAAGCTTTGACAAAAAAAATGGAATCTGAAGGTTTCTATGCACAGCTGCTCCAGATTTTGCACTTTCCAGATGCCATTATTATTGTTAAAATTGAAATAATGTATAAAACAATATGGGGTAGATTCAGAGAGAAGATGCGACGGCGTATCTCCAGATACGCCGTCGTATCTCTGAGTGTGCGGGGTCGTATCTATGCGCCTGATTCATAGAATCAGTTACGCAAAGATTTCCCTAAGATCCGACCGGCGTAAGTGTCTTACACCGTCGTATCTTAGGCTGCATATTTACGCTGGCCGCTAGGTGGCGCTTCCGTATATTTACGCAAGGAATATGCAAATGAGCTAGATACGCCGATTCAGAAACGTACGTCCGGCGCATTTTTTTACGTCGTTTACGTTAGGCTTTTTTCGGCGTATAGTTACCCCTGCTATATGAGGCGTATCCT
Organism: Rana temporaria; assembly: GCF_905171775.1. NCBI lineage: Eukaryota > Metazoa > Chordata > Amphibia > Anura > Ranidae > Rana > Rana temporaria. Next base: position 263,854,166 of record NC_053489.1, on the reverse strand, counting down.
ATGTTAAGTATGGCCGTCGTTCCCGCGTCTAGTTTTGAAAATTTTAAGTCGTTTGGTAAGTCGTTCGCGAATAGGGCTGGACGTAATTTACGTTCACGTCGAAAGCAATGACGATTTGCGGCGGAATTTTGAGCATGCGCACTGGGATTTTTCACGAACGGCGCATGCGGCATTCGTAAAAAACTTCAAATACGCGGGGTCACAGTTAATATACATAAAACACGTCCACATCATCCACATTTGAATTAGGCCGGCTTAAGCCGACACAGATACGTTACGCCGCCGTAACTAAGGGTGCAAGTTGTTTCTGAATACAGAACTTGCGCCCTAAATTACGGCGGCGTAGCATATCTGAGATACGTTACGCTGGGCGGATAGATACACCATTGTATCTGAATCCAGCCCTCTATTTTTATCTTAGGCAAATATGAAATATTATATAACATATTTAGCATTCTGCTTTTGAGCTAGCAGGTGGTGCTCTATTGGTTTTCTGCTTGTTCTTTGAAAAAAAATGTTAAGAAATTTACACCCACACAGATAAATTAATCATTGCAGTAACTCATGAATTATCAGGCAATCATATCTGAGATTTCATTCAGCCAACTCATATAAAGGAGGTACAGTAAAACCTTGGTTTGAGAGTGTTTGTAACTTGGTTTGAGAGCGTTTTGCATGACAAGCAAAATGTTTGAATACATTTTGACTTGATATACAAGTAGCGTTATGTCATAACTGAGTATAAAAGAGAAGAGAGATGCCTCTAATGCCCTGTACATACGATCATAATTTTCCAATGGGATAAATATCGATGGAATTTTTCGTCGGAATTCCGTTAAAGCTGTCTTGCATACACACTGTCACACCAAAGTCCGACCGTCCAAAACGTGGTGACGTAAAACACTACGACGAGCCGAGAAAAATTAAGTTCAATGCTTCCGAGCATGTGTCGACTTTTCTGATTCTGAGCATGTGTGTTTTTTTCCTCCGTCGGAGTTCCACACAGACGATCGGAATTTCTGATAGGATTTTTTTCCATCGAAAAAAAATAAAACATGTTCTATTTCTAAAAATTCCATCTGACTTTTTCCATCGGAAATTCTGATCGTGTGTACAAAGCATTAGTGTAGCAATATAGTTAAATTTAATGAAGGTACAACATTTAGCAACATATTGCTACACTTAGGCCGCATACACACGATCGGTTAAACCGATGAGAACGGTCTTCATCCGTCCAAACCGATCATGTGGGAGCCATCGGTTATTTATCCATCGGTTAAAAAAAAGCCAACTTGTTTTAAATTTTAAAAATCCACGCATGCTCAGAATCAAGTCGACGCATGCTTGGAAGCATTGAACTTTGTTTTTTTCAGCACGTCGTGTTTTACGTCACTGCGTTCTGACACGATCGTTTTTTTAACCGATGGTGTGTAGGCACGACTGACCATCAGTCAGCTTCATCGGTTAACCGATGAAAACGGTCCATCAGACCGTTTTCATCGGATGGACCGATCGTGTGTACAGGGCTTTAGAGGTGCCTCTCTTCTCGTTTATACGCTGTAGCTCCTGCTGGATTTTGCTTCTAATTCCCTTGTAAAGGCTTCCATTTGTGGTTGGACATTTTATGGTTACACAACCTATCACATTGCTATAATCTTTTTATATGGACTATAAATTGAAGGACTTGTGAATAAATGGTTGTGGAATGAATCATCTGAGTTTCCATTATTTCTTATGGGGAAATTTGCTTTGATATACAAGTGCTTTGGATTACAAGCATGTTTCTGGAACAAATTATGCTTGCAATCCAAGGTTTTACTGTAAATTTAATGTACAGCATTGTCATCTGTTAAATGTTTAATTGTAAACAAAAATATTAAAAAAGGTATTAAGCAATAGTTTGAAACATCATTTACAAAAAAACAAAAAACTTAAAAAAACAAAACTATTGTAGTTTCCCTTTAAATAGTTATTGGCTTTAGGTCACTAATTTATTTTTTCTTCTAGTAGATGTGGCCATACATTTAATAAAAAAAGCGTCCATTTTATATAAACATAGAAAAGAGATGCCCACTGTAAATTTGCCTGCCGTTACTAGACTTATGTACAATCCCCCTACAAATTATGTTTTTTTTTATTTAAGAGAAAGTTTATTAAGTTTCATAAAATGTAAAAAAACATACAAACAATAAATATTACAAAAATATCCAAAGGTCACTCCAAATACGTTACCAATGGTAACCCATAACATAGCGGAATTTACATTAATGGATTTTACATTACAGGTGTAGAAAATACATTACATGCATTATTGAGTAAATTTAAATGTCTTTCTATGTCAGTGACCTCCAACCGAAATCTGCATATGCCACCCATCCCACACATGAAAAAAGCCTGCTTCAACCTCATAAGCCTTCAAACACAAAGCATCAGACCTAAGTTTCAGTTTATATTGTCAGACTGGTGTAAAATGGTTTGGTAAAACCCTTTTAGTTCCATCATCCTGTCCCTTGATGAAATTATAATATATAAGTCTACCTAAATTCAGACTACCAGTAACTCTCCTCCTCATCAAACAAAGCATATACTTTCTCTCTTTAGCCATGTGCTAATTAAGTAGCTTAATTAAGAGAAGTGCCACATGGTATTCTGATATAAAAGTGTTTCTAAAGCCAGGACCCTGCATTCACTATATCAGATCTCCCACAGTACACAGAACATGGAAATGTGATTATTTTAGTAAATGTAAACTGCTAAATACCTTTTCTCATCAGCAGTATATAGCAGTCTTGTGACTTATATCAGTGTCCGACCAAGCACTGGTTAAAGAACTGGTTAAAGCTTGTAGGAGGAGTTTTCATTCTCCTATGACTGTCCTATGAGGCTGCATGACTTCTGACCCTCTGTCTGGACAGTGCTGGTTGGCCCTATGCTGATCAAATGCACCCCCCCAAAAACACATGTGCAGTGTGCCCCCCAAGGCTCTGTACTATCAGCAGATGGATTGTAGACTTCCACAGTAAGTATAACAAGCATGCTTTACTGCATATATAGACTGATTTTACTGTTATGGGTTTAGTAACACTTTATTTCTTGCAATTTTAGGGTAAAATATGTTTTTCCAAATCAGTGGGGGAAAGTAACGTTTCTCACTCCAAACTGTACACTATTTGCATGCCTTAATTGTATGTAGTTATGGTAGGATTTAAAGGGGACCCTACAGTCCCCTTGAATTTGATGGAAGATTTTAAAATGTCAATCTATGGACAGCTGTTGTATGCATTTAATACCCAGGGCAGAATGTTACTGTATATTAAGGATAGAGGCCAATTCTGGAAAGGCAGTATTTAACCAAATATGTTTTTTGGGCACAACAGGAATCATCCTAACGATATTGGAAAATATGTTTAAAGAGGTTCTGATTATTGTAGAACCAATGTCAGTGGGTACTCTTTTCTTATATACTAGTTATCTAAAGTGTCCTAATTACGTCATAGAGGCTTTCGGTGCAGTGCAGACATTTCCTCTCACTGGAACAAGCCAGTATCTAATATCAAACAGCTGGGTTGCCAGGTAATAAAACTGGAAATTGAGAAATGTGAGTACAGCCAGTTTAGGGAGAAGTTGCAAGGTCTCTAATGATACCTTGAGCGAAATGATTGTTCTTACAAACAATTGTTATATAAGAATGCATATTAGCATCTGCTGACCTGTCATGGAGAAAAACAATAAATTGACCTAGAAAACCCATCCCAGATGATTCTATCCCCAGCAATGTCAGCCATCGGGGAGTGCATATAAATATACTGACTTGAAATGACTGAAGGCATCGTAAATGTAGTAATACATCTTATTTACTAGAATTAGTATCTTCGTACACAAATAGTGTAATGCATCAGTGGAGTATTTATAATATCTGCATTGGAACCAGAAAAAATTGAATTTGTATATATATTTTTTTTTTCGATAGATAAACAATCATAATGATAAAGATAACTTACCATCTCTCCTGTTGAGTCTAGCAAAGCCTGCACTATCTGTGCTGGAAAGTTCAGATGAACTGCTGAAGGAGGATTGAGGCAGAGAAGACACAAGCTGACCATCGCAATCATCTGTGTAGAAAATAACAAGTCCATAATTAAGGCACTCTAATATATCTTAGTATGTCTAAAAGTAATGTATACTGTATGTTCATGATTTTACATAATATGACAAAAATATCTCTAATGTGCCAGTAAATTTGACATAATGCAGATAAAATGTAGGCTTACTGCACTTATAACCAGATGGAGTACAACAAATTCCTCCTTCAAACCTGTCAAGTTGTAATATATCAGCTATTACATCCAGTTAGGTGCCTGCATATGTACTACAAATAAGCACATAATGTACGGTATGTAGTAACATTTTGATAACCATGACTACTGACCAAAAAAATACTCCTGCAAGCTTTTGGTTTACTGGCAATAACATGGACATTTTGTTTTACTATAACTTTATTAACATTTGATATTTTGAACATATTTCTCATGTAAATGTACTGACATGCTGATTGAAATAATAATGCAACATTATCCCCTAACTTAAGAAGAAATGTAACTATAACCAAAAAAAAATACATCCGGGAATTCTCTCTCTGTAAAAGCCTTTTTCTGTGTGACCCAAGCAAGTTAACAAGTAATAAACATGCTGAATCCACTGTCTTTTCAGCAAATCCTTATCTCCTGGGATCCATGATTCACAAATAGGTATGCATTAACTAAGATTCAAACAGGATCAGACAAATTCATGGGTTACTATATATTAGTGCAAATTTTTCAATTTGAAGTGATTTGCCATACCATCCACAGTGAAATAGTAGAACAAGGTACTACTGCCATACTGACAATTTATGGTTATCAGATTTCCAAATTAAATCCAAAGATACCCTACAGACCTTGTCCACTTTTAACCACACCCTTCATAACATGCCACCATTTGAAGCACACCCTCACACAACTGATTGCAGACTTATGGAACAAGAAGTGAACATTGAAGGTATAAAGACAAAGTAAACAGATTCTGAATAAACAGCACCAAGATTTGCATGCATATTTAGGAGGGAAGGGTAGAAGGAAGAAGAAAAATGTCTTGCATACCATGCCTTCTGAACACTTGGAGGCATGGCTAATATTGTTGGTGTTGCTTCATGGTGTATGGATTGTAGTCTAGGAGTAGCATAAACGTCAGGATTTGTGTCATTGGCAGTAATAGCAAGATTTGGAATGGCAGGGGACAACTGCCATGGTCACATTGTATTTTTGTGGAGGAGGGTGCTGCCTGAAAAGATAAGCACCCCTCAAGCTTGCTGGCCGCATCTTCAGTTAAGGCATGCGTACAATGCCCAATTTGGGGATGGTGGTATTACTCTGAAAAGTAGTGATCTGGAGTCTTTGCTGAGAGAGGACACTTTGGACAAGGCCCTATCTACCATTTATAAGCAGTTGTTTGGAGATGGAGGAGATCTCCTCACGAAGTGTAGGGCGGCGTGGGGTGAGGTGTTCCCTCAGATGGACGGGGTTGACTGGGATGATGTTTGGGACATACATTTTTCCAGATTGGTCTCTGCCAGGGACCATATTATTCAATTAAAATTTTTACATCGCGTATATCTTACTCCAGCTAGGCTGGCTAAGATGTTCCCTACCCAATCACCTGGTTGCTGGTGGTGCAGTTCCCCCGTGGCTGATTTCATGCATATCTTTTGGAATTGCTCGGCCATTCAGGTATTCTGAGAGGGAGTTACAGACTGCATAGCTGAAGTAACTGCCATTCACATACAGCCCACGATAGAGGTGTGCCTTTTGGGTTTGGTAGATAATCTAGCCCCAAGGAGAGTGACTCGTACTCTGCTGATGTTTCTAATCTATTACGCCGGGAAAATTATAGTGCTATCATGGAAAAAGCCTAATCCTCCTGCTGTATCAGCGTGGAAGGGCGTGGTTAATAGGGCTGCACCTCTTTACAAAGCTACATACATTAGCAGGGGTATACCTCAGAAATTTGATAAGGTATGGGGCAGTTGGATGAACAGTGAACTTACGGTGGCGGACTGAGTGGCGCCTAATAGAGTGCACCTGTAACAGGAGTTATTATGTGTGTAATATGTCTATAACTGCTTGACGTGTCTGTTCGAAATTTTGATTATTACTGAGAGTGGGTGGCCTTTTTTATCGTATTGTTCCGATCACTGTGTGAGGACTGGTGGGAGGGGGCAAGAGCCAATGCTGAAGAATTGTACATAGTTTCTTTGTGTGCCTTGTTTGTATTTGTTATGACAAAATCAATAAATACAACTTTTCAAAAGCTTTCTGGCCACCACTGCCCTTTACTTGTATCACACCTGTGCAATCCCTGTTGGCAGAGAACACGTTTCCTATACAATTCCTGTTCCTGCCAAGCCCACCTTCAGGTTTTGACATCAACAGGAGGACTGCGATGAGTTACTGTGGTTGGGGCTGCATTGTTTATATGTGTAAGGGGCTGCATCATTTCTGGGGAGGGTGAGGGGTGCTATGTTGTATGTTTGTGTGAGAAGGTGGAGTCTGCATTGTATGTATATATGAGGGGACAAGGAAATACATTGTATGCATTGTATGTGAGGTTAATAAGGGTGGCGGCAGGAGGCTACATTGTATGTAAGTGTATGGAGGCTTCGGTGTGTGAGGGGAAAGGGGTAGGTGGCTGCATGGTATATGAGTGTGAGAAGGGGGGCAGAAGAGAGCAGTAGCAGAAGAGGAGTTTAGAGGTGAGTGGAGGCTTTATGGAGGGTTACTTTTGGAGAGAAAATTTGCTGATGAGCAGTGGACGAGGGAGTGCTTAAAAGAACAGTGGACAAAGGGGTGCAGAGGCAAATGATGGGCAGGTGATGCAGAGATGCAGATGTACGCAGCAGAAAGAGGTACAGGGGGACATAAGTGAGTGGTGAATAGTATTAGGGAGGAAATGCTTTTGGAGGGAGGATTTTACTGCAGGGGGAATTCTTATTTTAGGCGAGTTTGCTTGAGGGAAGGTGGGTTCCTTTGTTTTCGGGGGGGGGGGCTTTGCTGAGGTGATATTCTCCTGAATGCCAACACTCTGTGCTGTTCTAAACACAGTAGGTAGTACAGCAGTCAGGAATGTGTAGCATATGGCACAACATAAAGAGTGCAGCTATCAAGATTTTGTAACACATTGTGGTTGATTTACTAAAACTGGACAATGCAAAATCTGGTGCAGCTATGAATGGTAGTCAAGCAACTTCTAACTTCAACTTCTATAATTAAAGTGTTACTAAACCCAGGACCCTGCATTCATTATATCTAGTCTATTGCAGTACGTATAACATGGAGCTGCAATTATTTTAGTAAATATAAACTGCTAAATGCTTTATTGATTACATTTAAATGTCTTTCTACGTCAGTGACCTCAAACCAAAATCTGCATATTCCACTAGAGGAACACACGAAAAAAGCCTGCTTCAGCCTCACAGGCCTTGACACACAAAGCATCAGACCTAAGTGTAAAGGGGTTGTAAAGGAAAACATTTTTTTCCCTAAATAGCTTCCTTTACCTTAGTGCAGTCCTCCTTCACTTACCTCATCCCGCCATTTTGCTTTTAAATGTCCTTATTTCTTCTGAGAAATCCTCACTTCCTGTTTTTCTGTCTGTAACTACACACCGTAATGCAAGGCTTTCTCCCTGGTGTGGAGAAAGCCTCTTGAGGGGGGAGAGGGCAAGCAGGCAAGTAAGGACACTCTCTACTTAGAGATAGAGAAAGGAGCTGTGTGTTAGTGGGTGTCCTGACACTCTTGCTCGCCCCCTCCCCCCTCAAGAGGCTTTCGCCACACCAGGAAGAAAGCTTGCTTTACGGTGTGTAGTTACAGACAGTAGAACAGGAAGTGAGCATTTCTCAGAAGAAATAAGGACATTTAAAAGCAAAATGGAAGGGTGAGGTAAGTGAAGGAAGACTGTACTGAGGTAAAGGAAGCTATTTAGGGAAAAAAAATCCTTTACAACCCATTTAAGTTTATAGAGTCTGACTGGTGTAAAAGGATTTGGTAAAACACTTTTAGTTCCATCACCATGTTCCTTGATGAAATTATAACATATAAACTTCTTCTAATTCAGACTAACTCTCCTCCTCATCAAAAAAAGCATATACTTTCTCTCTTTAGCCATGTGCTAGTTAAGTAGCTTAATTGAGAGAAGTGCCACCTATTATTCTGATATTAAAGTGTTACTAAACCCAGGACCCTGCATTCACTATATCTGTTCTCCCACAGTACGCAGAACATGGAAAGGTAATTATTTTAGTAAATGTAAACTGCTAAATACCCTTTCTCATCAGTAGTATATAGCAGTCTTGTGACTTCTATCAGTGTCTGGTTAAAGCTTGTAGGAGGAGATTTCATTCTACTCTGACTGTCCTATAAGGATGCAGGACCCCTGACCCTCTGTTTGTACAGTGCTGATTTGCACTGTGCTGATCACATGCACCCTCCCAAGAAAAAAAATTCTCTAGCAATATACAGAAAACATGGCATGTGTAGAGTGACTCCAAGGCTCTGTACTATCAGCAGATGGATTGGGGACTGTGGAAGAAGCGGAGGATCAGAGAAGACAGAATTAAACAGCCTTTTTACACAATGTGCAGGAATAACCCCTTAGTTTCCACGGAGAGTTTAACCACTTAACAACCGGCCCATAGCCAAAGTACGGCTACAGGGCGGTTGCTTAACTCTGGGAGGCGCACGCGGGAGAGTCCGTGACACGGATCAGGGTAAATCACCGCTGATGGCGGCGGTTTACCACGTGATCGCTCTGTCCAATGACGGAGCGATCGCTTGTAAACAAACCGATGTCATGTGATGACGCCGGTTCCTCCCTCCCCTTTCTGTACCGATCGGTACAGTGTGAGAGGAGAGGGGAGAGAGCAGAGGCAGCTGCAGTGCTGTGGGCTGGATCTGTGACAATTTCAGTCACAGATCCAGCCATCCATCCCTCCATGATCGATCAGCCATCCCTGCCCAATACTCTGCCCATACTGTGCAATACACAATACCCTGCAATACTCTGCCCCATACTGTGCAATACCCTGCAATACTCCGCAATACCCCGCAATACTCTGCAATACCCTGCAATACTCTGCAATACCCCGCAATACTCTGCAATACTCTGCGATACTCTGCAATACCCCGCAATACCCTGCAATACCCTGCAATACTCTGCAATACCCTGCAATACTCGGCAATACCCCGCAACACTCTGCAATACCCCACAATACCCCGCAATACTCCGCAATACCCTGCAATACTCTGCAATACTCCGAAATACTCTTCAATACTCTGCAATACTCTGAAATACTCTGCAATACTCAGCAATACTCCGCAATACGCCCCACTCCTGCTTCTACCGAATCAACGCTACAATCGAAGCCAGGATTGTTTTTTTTATTTTTTTTATTTCAGGCTTCCCAGCCTAGAGGTGAGATGTGGGGTCTTATTGACCCTACATCTCACTGTAAAGAGGACCTGTCATGCCATATTCCTATTACAAGGGATGTTTACATTCCTCGTAATAGGAATATAAGTGATCAACATTTTTTATTTTTTGCGGAAAAACTTGTCAAAGTAAAATAAATAAAGTAAAATGAACAATAAAATATATATAATTTTTTTTAAATCGCCCCTGTCCCCGTGTGCTCGCATGCAGAAGTGAAGGCATACGCAAGTCCCGTCCACATATGAAAACGGTGTTAAATGGAGCGCATGCGCGGGGTCTAGCTGCACGGTAATGCGGCACTAGAGCTCCGCTCCGTGAGGTGGATAGATCGCGGGTGAATTTATATTTTTAATCACCGCAAATCACTGGGACCAGCAGGATATCATTCCTAGAGGTGAGGAGCAGCTTTTCATACCAAAATGGTGCTCGGGGGTGCCAGGAGTAAAGGGAAATCTAACCCTGTTAGCGCAGCACAGCAGCCAAAGGGCTCAGTGAAAAAGGCGCCATTCACCTCAGGTACCTCAGAGACAAGCGCTGCAGGGAACAGCAAGCAGCGCTTGTCACAGGGAAAAAAGCCATCAGCATCTTTCAGTGTCCTGAGCTCAGACAGTGAGGAGGATAATATGTCTACTTTATCACAATTGCCTGCAATAAATACCACTGTCCCCTCAGAGATCCTAAAGCAATTTGAGAGAATGCTAAATAAGGCACTGCAACGCACCTCAGAACAGATTACCACAAACCTGACTAAGGAAATTAGAGACCTAGGTAGCCGCACTGAAACTCTGGAGGCAAAAATGGATGAAATAGAAGTTTATACACAGGATTGTCAATCAGAAATAGATATATTGAAGGAAGAAAACATGGAACTCCATAGTAAATTAGAAGATTTTGAAAACCGCGCCAGAAGATCGAATTTAAGATTTAGGGGACTTCCAGAGTCAGTTCTTGACCTCTCAGGTACCATCTTGGCATTATGTCAGGAATTAGTACCAGGACTTGATGTTCAGAGACTGGAATTTGATAGGATTCACAGAGCATTAGCCCCTAAAAAAACGGATGGCCCCCCCAGAGACATAATAGCTAAATTCCACTACTACAGGTCAAAGGAGCAGGTTTTGGAAGCAGCTAGGGCGAAAGGTAATCTCACATTTCAAGGCCATACTTTTCAAATATTCGCAGACTTATCGCAGCTGACTATCACCAAAAGACGTGCTATGAAGCCCCTTTTAGTGGAATTGCAACAACGAAATATTAAATACCAATGGGGGTTCCCCTTTTCTTTACGATTTACATTCCAGGGAGCTAAAATAGTGTGTAGGACACCCGATCAATTGCACCAAGCCCTAATTGATTTAAAGCTCATTGACATCAGTAATACACACAGCTCCTCACGCAGACGCACAGCATCAGCATCATCCCGTAATGGCACCACTCCACATGAGAAGAATAACGGCATACATCATACGAACAAGCGTGGCCGGTTTGTACCTCAGCCCCAAGATCAGGAGGATACCATGGACTGATTAATCTTTGGAAAACTTTATGATTATTTTTTCTCTCATGCTCATAAGAATGCCTAGTGAGATAAAGGGAAAACAGACAGAACCTAGAACAGGATGATTTTTAGTTTTATATTTTGTTTTTTATTTTTATTTTTATTTTTATTTTTATTTTTATTTCTATGTTCATTTTTATTTTCATCTTAGTTTTTCTTAACTGTTTCTTCTTTATCTGCTTTCACTTTTTCCCTTTTGCCCTAATTGGATTTTTATTTTTACCATCTTTTGCGGATCTAATCTCCCGCTCCTCTTTCCTCTCTTTTTTGCTCACCAACTTTAGTTTGTTGATTTTTTTTTTTATCTCTCTTTTTCCATCTTAATCTTTCATTACACAACATTCTTAAACCATCCTTTCTCCTGCATTGTGGCCTTTTCCCTCCCCCTTGCTAATTGGCGGGACGGAGGGAGGGGAGAGGCATTGAAGCCAGTTGTGCCCACTGGAAGGCACCTTAAACTCCTGCTGACAGCTATTGTTTCTTATTCCTTAAGACGCAGTATAAGATCCTCTTTTAACAAGCTCTTTTATTCATTTATAGTTACACTACTTGTATTTTACATCATATTGCACCCCCTCATGCATTGGCAGCTCGTCTGCTCCTAATTGAGTGGCAAACTAAGAAAATAGAATCTGTTATGATTAGTTATATGTAGTATAGATACTTCACTTAATATATGGTTTAGTAAAAGAATTCCACTCCCGCGTGTACTGTAGTACAATACAATAGATCCTGTGTGGGTAGAATGTACAGACATATTTGACCCTTTTTTTTGTGCACTAAACACAGGTTGACTTATTTCTTTTTTCTTCCTTTTCCCCCTTTTATATGTATATTCTCTTAGTCAGTTTAACTAAGGATATTTTGTCTCTGCACACACTTTTCACCCACTTAATAGATAGAGGGCCCTTAGCAGTGTCCCATATGACATGGTAACACGGCTATACCGTGTATTATCACCTATTACAGGTAAACACTTGTACATTCGCCCGGCGGTCTTCCACCTCACGGAAACTACTTGTGCTCCTTAATGATCTCCTCGGTTCCCCGCTCTAATTTGCGGGGAATTGATGGGATCCCCTTTTCCCCTGGCGGGGGCAGTTTCGCCCCGTCACGGGTAAACACGATGGACATTATTGGTCTAATGTTGAATGTATATTTCCTAACTTTTTTTGTGTTTTCCTCCCCTTTCAAGGTTAAATACCCTACAGTTTTCTTTCCTTTTTCCATCCCTAAGTCTGCAGGGATCGGGTCGGTCAGCTGTTCTTTGATTTGTAACGGTAAGATGAGCAGTGAGGTAAAACTACCATGGCACCACTAAACGTATTATCGCTGAATGTACAGGGATTGAATGTACCACAGAAAAGAACTAAGGCGTTTAGAACGTTTCAAGCCAAAAAAGCCCATATAGTCTGTTTACAGGAGACCCACTTTACTACAAGCACAACTCCTAAATTTTTCAACCCCTCATACCCTCAAGTCTATACTGCCTCAGCCTCAGTTAAAAAACGGGGCACGCTAATTGCATTCCATCGTACCACTCCTTTCACTCTACGAACTGAAATAAAAGATCCGCAGGGTAGATACCTCATATTAACAGGTCAGGTGCTTGATTCGGAGATCACAATAGTTTCTTATTATGCTCCAAATCTCAATCCAGTACCATTCTTATCACATCTATTTCAAATGCTTAACACACACAAAAGGGGGACTCTCCTCATTTGTGGGGACTCTAATCAAGTCCTTCTTCCATTTCTAGATAAATCCCCCTATGTCTCGCCTAAACGTACGAATACAGGCTCCCTTTCCACCTTATTGGCTAAATACAACTTAGTGGACACTTGGAGAGAGCATAACCCCACTAAACGGAACTACACGCACTTTTCACATCCACACCAATCATTCAGTCGAATTGATCACATATTTGTGACAATTGGTATGGCTCCAGAAATATTAGGTTCCAGTATAGTACCCATCCCTTGGTCGGATCATGATGCGGTGTTTACTACAATAGCATCTACTATTCCAAAAAACCGTGATCCTACCTGGTACCTTCCTGAGATTATTCTAAAACACCCTGCTCATTGCCCAGTGATTAAACAAGCACTGAAAGAATATCTTGATATCAATTCTAGTCCTGACATATCCCCGATTACGTTATGGGAAGCTCACAAACCGGTCCTCAGAGGAGTATTCCAACGACAAATAGGGATCCTAAAAAGAGAAAGGATTTTGATGGCAAATAAACTGGAAACAGAATATAATGCAGCATTTCAGGCCCTTCAAAGTCACCACTCTCACGCTAATCGATCTCGACTTGACAAAGCGCGCTTAGAATACGATCTATTCTTGACTGATGTGGCGAATAGGACTCTTAATAGATCAAGACATACTTTTTACAAACAAGCCAATAAGCCAGGTGCTTATTTAGCTAGAGCTCTTAATAAACTTGATAAAACCTATAAACCCATAAAATTAAAAATAGCTAATCAGATATTTTCCAGTAATCCTCTTAAGATAGTACAAAAATTTAGCTCACATTTGAAAGCTCTTTACTCGGAATCCACAGAATTTAATACTTCGGAAGCTAACACCTTTTTTGCTCATGTTGACCTTCCACAATTAAGTCAATCGCAGAAAATACAATTGGAAGAACCCATTACGAAAGATGAGGTTGCTTTGGCCATTCGTGAGCTGAAACTTAATAAAAGGCCGGGACCTGATGGGTTCTCGGCGAATTATCTTAAAACCTTCTCTGACCTACTATCACCCAGACTAGCTGAGGCCTTCAACAACTTGTTAGAACAGAAAACTTTCAGACCTGAATCTTTGTTAGCAACGGTTTGTATGATTCCCAAACCTCATTCGGATGACACGCTATGTACTAATTATAGGCCCATATCTATGCTCAACATAGACATAAAAGTATTAGGTAAAATTTTGGCCACTCGCTTAAACAGTTTTATCGGTAATCTTATAAATCGTGATCAGGTAGGCTTTATGCCTTCAAGACAAGCAGGTGATAATGTCCGCAGAGCGTGTCTCTTAGCACACATAGCTAAAAAAAGGGGTATACCGGCATGTTTTCTTTCTTTGGATATCAAGCAGGCGTTTGACTCTGTGTCCTGGGCATACTTGAAGTTTACACTACAGAAATGGGGCTTTGGTCCTAACTTTATTAATTGGATTTTGGCACTATATAATAACCCGAGAGCATATGTTAAGTATGCGGGATACAGGTCAGACGTGTTTGAGGTCAGAAGAGGAACGCGTCAAGGTTGCCCGCTATCCCCGTTATTGTTTGCCCTTCTTATAGAGCCACTTGCACAAAAAATTAGATCTGATCCCACTATATTAGGCATAGAATTAGGGGGATACAAGCACAAACTATGCATGTTTGCAGATGACATACTCTTATTTCTTTCATCCCCTCAAGTCACTGGTCCAAATCTCATCCCAATACTTACCAAATTTGCATCGTTTTCAGGTCTAGCTATTAACCCCAAGAAATGTGTAGCTTTAAACATATCTCTTTCAACTATGGAATTAAGTGCAGCAAAAGTAGGTCTACCGTTTATTTGGTCTGAAAAAAGCATCCCTTATTTAGGAACACAAGTTACAGCAAACACATCTGACTTATTCACCTATAATTACCCTCCGCTCCTGAAACAAGTAATGAAATTGATTGGATTTTGGTCCCAACTCCCATTGTCCTGGATGGGTAAGATCAATGCGATCAAGAGGACGATATTGCCAAAATTTTTATATCTTTTTAGAGTGCTTCCGAGTCCGATACCGGCTTATTTTTTGAGGGTACTACAAAAAAGAATGTCAACCTTTATATGGGGAACATCTAGACCCAGATTAAAAATGCAAATCTTGTATCTCCCCAGAACACGGGGAGGGCTAGGGGTTCCAAATTTTACGAATTATTATAGGGCAGCGCAAATATCTACCCTGGCCAAATATCACGCTAAAAAGGAAACACCATTATGGGTGGCAATTGAGGCAACTGAATGTGATCCCATCCCTATAGCTAATTTGTTATGGATTCCTCCCAGGCTACGTAAGAAAATTGACAACCCCATTATTAGACACTCTCTCTCGATATGGGATAATTATAAATCTAAATATTCGTTGGTGTCCCCTCTTAACCCACTGCTATCCTTTTACAAAAATCCAGCATTCTATCCGGCATGGATCTATCCTAATACATTCAAGGCATGGGTTAGGAAGGATTGTATTTATATTTATAATTTTTTGGATTCCACTGGTATTATGCCTTTCCCAACAATATGTAAAAAATATGATATCCCTTCATCAGAGTTATTTAGATACCTCCAAATAAAAAATTTTGTGGAAACCCAGGTATCTACCACGATGCAGACTAATCAAATAACTCCCTTCGAATATATTTGTAAAGATAATCCGCACGTTAGAGGTGTGATTTCGACATTATACCTACAGTCACTATCCACTGATACCTCAACAAAATTACCCTATGTACAGAAATGGGAGATCGACTTGGGTAAGGAACTTAGTACCTCGGAATGGTGCCAAATATGGCGGAACACTAAGTCGGCCTCCCCGAATGTTTTAGCGCAGGAAACGAACTATAAGGTACTGTCTAGATGGTACTTGGTACCGAATAGGATAGCTAAATATGCCTTAGATTATGATGGTCATTGTTTTCGGGGTTGCAACACTGAGGGAACATACTTTCATATTTGGTGGACGTGTCCGATAGTAAAGAAATTTTGGAACAAGATTTTTAAGATGGTGAATGCACTGACTGATTTGAGCATACCCCCAGAACCTAAAATGGCACTTTTAAATCTGAAGCCCGATACTCTAACACACGCACGATTTAGATTACTAACGCAACTTTTTACGGCAGCTAAACAGACCATAGCAAAAGCCTGGAAGACTTCACGTATCTCAACGACTGAAACGATGAACAGAATGAATGTTGCTATGACACATGCCAAAATGGATGCGTTAGATACGGACACGCTCACCAACTTTGAATCACTATGGGCCCCTTGGATACAATATGTATTTCCAGACCATTTTAATGAACATGTATTACTGCCATGGTAGCTTTCCTACATGACCATAATCGTCGTATGTTCCCACTTTGGTGTCGAACAAGGACCCATCCCTGCAGACTTCCTTTCCTGTCCCCCCCCCCACCTCCTATTCCCCTCCTTTATTTTTATTTTTCTGTTACCCCCTTTTTTTTCGGTCTGATTTGTATAAGGGGGTACCACCACGGACCTACCATTAACTTTGAAAAGGCTAGGAATTCTAGACTTTACTAGTTGATAATTGATATTGTTATCTTAAATAAGGTAGTATTGTCTTTCATAATTTACTCATCAGCCAATGTAATTACTAGTATAAATTTTATACATTGCTGTATTAGTTGCTGAAACTTTTTCAAATAGTTATTGGAATGTAACTGGCTAATATTTGTTTCTTGTAACTCATATGAAGATGATGCTATGTATTAATTTTGCGACATACTAACCACCATTATATTGTAACACATGTATACTTCATGTTTAACTTACTTTAAGCTTAATAAAGATAAATTTGACACGGAAAACGGTGTTAAAACCACACATGTGAGGTATCGCTGTGAACGTTAGAGCGAGAGAAATAATTTTGGCCCTAGACCTTCTCCTTAACTAAAAACATATGAATGAATGAATGAAAACTTATATAGCGCAGCACATGCGAATTTAATCGCCTCTTTATAACCAGTAAAAATATTTAAAACGTCGCCTATGGGGATTTTTAAGAAACAAAGTTTGGCGCCATTGCACGAGTGTGTGCAATTTTGAAGGGTGACATGTTAGGTATCTATTTACTCTGCGTAACTTCATCTTTCACATTATGCAAAAACATTGGGCTAACTTTACTGATTTGTTTTTTTTAAGCACACGTTAGAAAAATTGCTGCGCAAATACAGTGTGAGATAAAAAGTTGCAAAGACCACCATTGTATTCTCTAAGGTCTTTGCTAAAGAAAACATATATAAGGTTTTGGGGTTCTATGTAATTTTCTAGCAAATAAATGATGATTTTTACATGTAGGAGAGAATTGTCAGAATTGGCCTGGCTGCTCAAGAACGCCTGATGGTGCTCCCTGCATGTTGGGCCTCTGTATGTGGCCACGCTGTGTAAAAGTCTCACACATGTGGTATTTCCATACTCTGAAGTAATAGCAGAATGTGTTTTGGGGTGTAATTTGTGGTATGCATATGCTGTGTGTGAGAAATAACCTGCTAATATGAACATTTTGTGAAAAAAAATCTTTTTTGCAAAGAATTGTGGGAAAAAATGACAACTTCAAAAAACTCACAATGCCTTTTTCTAAATACCTTGAAATGTCTTCTTTCCAAAAAGGTGTCATTTCGGGGGTATTCGTACTTTTCTGGCATGTTAGGGTCTCAAGAAATTAGATAGGCCGTCAGTACTTCAGGTGTGATCAATATTCAGATATTGACACCATAGCTTGTGGACGATATAACTTTCACAAAGACCAAATAAAATACACAAATTTGTACTTATTTTTACCAAATATATGTAGCAGTATAAATTTTGGCCAAAATTTATGAAGAAAAATTACAAATTTGCTAAATTTTTTAACAGAAACGAAGAAAAATTCATTTTTTCTACAGAATTTTCAGTCTTTTTTCTCTTATAGCGCAAAAAATAAAAACCCAATGGTGATTAAATACCACCAAAAGAAAGCTCTATTTGTGTGAAAAAAAGGACGAAAATTGTCATTTGGGTACAGTGTTGTATGAGTGAGTAATTGTCATTCAAAATGTGAGAGCACCGAAAGCTGAAAATTGGTCTAGGTTATTAAGGGGGTTTAAGTGCCCAGTGGTCAAGTGGATTACAAGCATGCTTTACTGCATATACAGACTGATTTTATTGTGTTGTGTTTAGTAACACTTTAAGCTTTGACAAAAAAAAAACTGGAGGCTGATTGATTTCTATGCAGAACTGCACCCAATTTTGTACCCTCTAGTTTTAGTAAATCAACCCCATTGTGTACATTTCACTCACCTGACCACCATTCTCTGTACTCTGTAATGTAAGGTACACACACACCTTAGGCTGGGTTCACACTATTGTGAATTGGATGCAGGTTTCCCTGCATTCAATTCGCATATCAGGAGATTGTGACTGGCTCTCTATGGAGCCGGTTCAAACATCTCCGGAACGGCTCCAGTATTAATTTTACAGAAGTCCTGTGCATCTAATGTTCCATTTCAGGTTTAAATTCAGACAAAAATGTGGGCTGAAATCGGATCTGAAAGGGTGAATGGAGAAGCACTGGACCCTCTGCTGTGAGCCGCTCTGTGCTCTAGAGTAGTAAAACCAAACGTTAGGATAGCCAGAGGACAACGGTCTGAAGGACCATTTTCATCGGTCAAAACCGATCGTGTGTAGGCCCCATAGGTTATTTAACCTTCGGTTAAAAAAATAGGAACTTGCTTTAAAATGTAACCGATTGAAAGCCTAACCGATAGGTCAAAACCGATCGTTAGTATTGAAAAAGCATCGGTTAAAAACCTGCGCATGCTCAGAATCAAGTTGACGCATGCTTGGAAGCATTGAACTTTGTTTTTTTCAGCATGTCGTGTTTTACGTCACCACGTTCTGACACGATCGGTTATTTACCTATGGTGTGTAGGCGTGACGGACCATCAGTCAGCTTCATCGGTTAACCTAAGGCCTCGTACACACGACGGGACATGTCCGATGATAACGGTCCACGGACCGTTTTCATCGGACATGTCCACTGCCGGATTTTGGTCTGATGGCTGTACACACCATCAGACCAAATTTCCCGCGGACAGCAAACGCGGTGACGTGGCTGCGCCATCGCCGCGATGATGACGCGGCGACGTGCGTGACCCTGGAAGGTCAATGCTTCCACGCATGCGTCGAATCACTTCGACGCATGCGTCGAATCACTTCGACGCATGCGTCGAATCACTTCGACGCATGCGAGGGCTTTCGGCCGAGCGGACATGTCCGGTGAGTTGTACAGACAACCGAACATGTCCGACGGACAGGCTTCCAGCGGACATGTTTCTTAGCATGCTAAGAAACATTTGTCCGCTGGAAATCTGTCCGATCCGCCGGAAAATTGGCCGGTCGGCCGTACACACGACCGAACATGTCCGCGGAAACAGGTCCGTGGACCAGTTTCAGCAGACATGTTCGGTCGTGTGTACGAGGCCTAAGACAGCGGTCCTTCAGACCGTTGTCCTCTGGCTATCGTGTGTACGAGGCCTTAAGGTTGTTTCCTTCTCATGGCTGCTGCACATCATACTTTATATACTCCCATTCCCTACACTTTATATATAAATACTGTAGTAACTACTGTATATACACCTGACCAAATTGGTCATTGTTTCAACAGTTGCCGATTGCTAGGTTGCTAAGTAATCCCTGACTATTTTATTGAAGTTATTTTTTAACATAGGTTCAGACAAAGTGTTCGTTCTCAGCAGATGCACTCTGGAGGAGCTCTGGCAGAGGAGAGTAGAGGGCGATTTAGCTGCTCTGAGACCTGGCATGGGCAGCTTCAATGTTTCTCTTCTGAAGTTTGAGTATGGATTGCTCGACAGCTACAGAGCTAACAGTAGAGACTTAGAGGCCAGTGTAAGAAACCACAGATCCCAGTTGGGGAACAAACATCTGACACACCCAGAAGTATGTTTCAACAAGATTATCTCTTTAAAAATTCAGTGATATGAGTGCTTTTTTATCTTTTTTAAAATAGTGACAGTCACTATTGAAAGCTATTTTGAATTGCTCTGGTGTTGTATAGTTACCCCTTGTAACACTTGAAACATGTTGCAATATGTGTGTTACCACTTACCAGATAAGTCATTGCCAAGAAGTTTGTTTTTCATTACTGAGCATGTATAACCAACCATTTATTTAGTAATAACACATTTTTACTGAATATTGAAAAATACAAAAAAAGTGCTGATAGTAATATGTTGGTTTTCATGTCTAAATGTACATATATTTGTTTTACAAATGCTATTTAGAGGATAACGGTTTTATGCTTTCATATTTACAGAATCATCCAAATGTACCTTTCATTAAAAAAGATAGTATTACATATTGTCATTTAATTTTTTCAAAATTACTTTTTCATTTTAGTCTGCAGCTAGCTATTATTTGCTAAACTACCAAAACAAAACTGATGCTTCTTTTATTTGTATTTCTTTAGCTTGGTAACCAATGGATTCTTTACACTGTCTGTGGAATTTTCCCCACTAAACCCATCTCATGTTCATTTGTTTAGACCACTGCTTTTCCTAAACTGTTTTTTTTTCTCTTATTACAACACTTTAAGTGATCATGGATTAAAGCAGACAAGCTCTGCCACTCAGAAAGGAAAAGGCTGGTAGATATAATTGACATTAAATGATATTGTCTTTCAACAAAAAAAGTTTCACTTTAAAGCATCCCACCATCTAATGGAATATCTTAGTAGCAAGCATGTTCTTTTGGATAGAAGGTTGGCAGGAATATGTGCTGGAGTTTTAAAGTCAGATGACAGTCTAGGATTGGATGCAACCAAATGTAGGTAAATCTCAGCTGAATCAAAACAATATAGGCAAGATTTGAAATACAGACAGGCACCATGAGGTGCTTGCATATAAGTGCATAATATAATATTAGTTGGTGAACTTTAGACCTATATTAGGTGTTTTTGTATGTAAATCGCCCATTTATTTACTAATTGCATTGTGTCACTGTTAGAGCATGTACCCCAACAGGATTCTCAGTAAAATGAAAAGCCACTGTTTTCATGTGGTCACTTCATGCACCCCTGCCCTTCTCTGTTAATAATAGGCAGACATATTTCTTATGGTTCAGCTGTAAAAATTAAATGAGATTAAACTTATGGTTAGGCAACAAGAAAAATAAATCTAAAAGAAAAGCAGCCCGCACTGCATAAGATATTCAATATGCTAGACATCAAACGTAGAAACAGGTGCTGTGCTAATCCAAGTAAACGAATAGTGCAAATACAAGAACAACAATCAGTGCGCTGCTGCATAGTAAACATAAACTTTTATATCAGATTCACATTATTAGGAGCACCTAGCTCTTGTTTCTCTCTCTTTATACAAGTAATATTTGGAGGAGCTTCTTGACAACAAATCGCAGACATAAGCCAAAGCTTTTGTAACCACTAGGGATGAGCTTCGAGTTTGAGTCAAACTCATGTTCGACTCGAACATTGCCTGTTCGACGAACAATTTGAGGTGTTCGCGGCAAATTCGAAAAGCCACGGAACACCCTGTTAAAGTCTATGGGAGAAATCTAAAGTACTAATTTTAAAGGCTAATATGCAAGTTATTGTCATAAAAAGTGTTTGGGGACCTGGGTCCTGCCCCAGGGGACATGTATCAATGCAAAAAAAGTTTTAAAAATTGCCGTTTTTTTGGGAGAAGTGAATTTAATAATGCTTAGAGTGAAACAATAAAAGTGAAATATTCCTTTACATTTTGTACCTGGGGGGGTGTAAAGTTAGCATGTGAAATAGCGCATGTTTCCAGTACTTAGAACTGTCCCTGCACAAAGTGTCATTTCTGAAAGAAAAAAGTCATTTGAAACCGGACTTGCGACTATAATGAATTGTCGGCTCCGGCAATTCAGAGAGGATTCATTCATAAAAAAAAAAAAGCGTGGGGGTCCCCCCAAATTCAATTACCAGGCCCTTCAGGTCTAGTATGGATATTAAGGGGAACCCCGCTGTCAATTTAAAAAAAAATTACGTGGGGTTCCCCCAAATATCCATTCCAGACCCTTCAGGTCTGGTGTGGATTTTAAGGGGAACTCCACCCCAATTTTTTTTAAAAATGGTGTGGAGTTCCCCTTAAAATCCACACCAGACCCCTTATCCGAGCACGTTAACCTGGCCGGCCGCAGAAAAGAGGGCGGGGACAGAGTGCGGCCCCCCCTCTCCTGAACTGTACCAGGCCACATGCCCTCAACATGGGGAGGATGTACCCATGTTGATGGGACAAGGGCCTCATCCCCACAACCCTTGCCCGGTGGTTGTGGGGGTCTGCGGATGAGGGGCTTATCAGAATCTGGAAGACCCCTTTAACAAAGGGGACCCCCAGATCCTGCCTCCCCCTATGTGAATTGGTAATTGGGTACATTGTACTCCTACCATTTCACAAAGGAAGTGTAAATAGTTGTAAAAAACACACACCGTAGAAAAAAGTCCTTTATTAATAAAAAAATAAATCCAGCGGTGGTAATCCACTCGGTCCCGGCTCCCTGCTCCAACGTTGTTGGTATCCAGCGACAGGTGATCTCCTCTCCGGTCCAGCGATAAGAAGATCTTCCGGGATCCAGAGCGCAGCATCGCTGGCCTCCTCTCTCCACCGGAGACAGCCCGACGAATGAGCGGCTGAAGCTGTGACATTTCTTTTATTGGTGAGGCGGGGCCACCTGTCACGTGACCCCACCCTCTCTGAAGCAAGGGGGAAGACAGGCTTCCCCAGTGACGTAGCAGAGGGTGCGTCAGAGGAGGATGGGGTAACGTGACGGGTGGCCCCGCCTCACCAATAAAAGAAATGTCACAGCTTTAGCAGGGCGTCATTTGCCCGGCTGTGTCCGGCGGAGAGAGGAGGTCGGCGATGCTGCGCTCTGGATCCCAGATGATCTTCACATCGCTGGACCGGAGAGGAGATCACCCATCACTGGATACAGACAACGTTGGAGCAGGGAGCCGGGACTGAGTGGATTACCACCACTGGATTTATTTTAAAAAATGTTATTAATAAAGGACTTTTTTCAATGGTGTGTGTGTTTTTTACAACTATTTACACTTCCTTCGTAAAATGGTAGGGGTACAATGTACCCCATTACCAATTCACATAGGGGGGGGCAGGATCTGGGGGTCCCCTTTGTTAAAGGGGTCTTCCATATTCTGATAAGCCCCCTGCCCGCAGACCCCCACAACCACCGGGCTAGGGTTGTGGGGATGAGGCCCTTGTCCCCATCAACATGGGGACATCCTCCTCATGTTGAGGGCATGTGGCCTGGTACGGTTCAGGAGGGGGGGGGCGCACTCTGTCCCCCCTCTTTTCTGCGGCCGGCCAGGTTAACGTGCTCGGAAAAGGGGTCTGGTGTGAATTTTTGGGGGAACTCCACGCCATTTTTAAAAAAAAATTGGGGTGGAGTTCCCCTTAAAATCCACACCAGACCTGTCATGAAGGGTCTGGAATGGATATTTGGGGGGACTCCACGTCATTTTTTTTTAAATTGACGGCGGGGTTCCCCTTAATATCCATACCAGACCTGAAGGGCCTGGTAATTGAATTTGGGGGGACCCCCACGCTTCTTTTTATTTTTATGAATGAATCCTCTCTGAATTGCCGGGAGCCGACAATTCATTATAGCCGCAAGTCAGGCTATTTCAGATCTACCCCTCAGAATTACATCGACTGCATTTCCAAGTGCACTTTTCAAGTGCACTTGTAGTGCAAAGTGGATTTGCCTTTCGTAAATAACCCCCATTGTGTGTAACTACGCAGAAGCTCACTGATTGTTTTTTGTATTTGCACTATTAGTTTACTTGGATTAGAGCAGCAGCCTGTTGCCATAGTTCTTATGGTTGTTTAGTGTTTGCAAAACCAGTCATGGTTGTTCTGCAATATCAGGTTTCGCTGCAGGTGAAAATTGCAATTACAAACCCCATTCTTAACACCTTTCTCAGCAATGGTCGTTTGGAAAATAAATGGTAATTTGGAATGTTAGACTTAAAGAAACACATCAGTAGATATTGTCTCCAATGTGGTTACCCCCACCTCGGTCTGCTGGGAGTCTAGGTAACTGAATTTCAATGAGGTTACATTTCTCAGAAAGTCCTTGGTAAAGTTTTGGATAATATTTATGCAGTAAATATTACACAGCTGCCTGTGTTATTTCATCTTCAGTGAATCTACACCTCTTTCTTATTCCCAGTTTGCTTGTCCCAGTCAATTCTTACAGTCTACCTGTTTTGGTTTTCTATTGAGATTTCTTTGGTGAATAATCTGCTGTATAACAAGGTTGTTATGTCTTAAAATGTATATAGTGACATCTGTCATTCCTGATAGAACTTAAATGCAAGATGTAAAGATCAAGCGGACATAACAGATGTCGACTAGCTCTCTGGGTGTTGTAAGTCAGTCTGATTACACTTCATCGTGAACTCAAAACATGATCTAATTTTCTACATAAAAAAAATAGCTAATGATTCACTGCATGCAACACAGGTGGTTCACAAAGATTAATTTCTTATAAAAAAAATGGATATGCAGTGAAATGAGTACTGTAATGTTTTGTTAAAAAAGGTATTTCAATTATTTTAAAAACCCATATACATGAATAAATAATTTCTAGATGATTTTGTCTAAAATGATTGTCATGCAGATCCAGAGTATCCAAAATATTTTGAATATATTTGTATTTCTTTAATAGTTTTAATAATTATAACAAAATGTTTTGAATACATTTTTTATTTATTTAATATAATTAATTAACAATGACTTCAGGAACCAAATTTGCCACTGGTTGTTTGGTAATTTTTAAGGGGATTAGTGGAGATTTTAAATATTTTATCATGTTTGTTAATGACCTCATCTTTGTTAGCAACTTAAGGTGTGTACCATTTTATTCATAAATATATACATGTTTTATTATTGTTATTATTTTTAAAATTGTATTATCATTTTTAAATTGTTATTATTATTATTATTGTTATTATTATTATTATTATTATTATTATTATTATTAATAAAATTAACATTATCGGAACCTAAGAAGCTTGTATCATATTACTCATTTACATATTCACAAAACTGTTATTAATGTTTAACAGTCTATGTGCTCTTTTTGTGTGCTCATTTAAATAGGTTTGTGCTAATCTTTGTGGTCTACCTCTCCACCTTTACTGTATATGTTTATGGCAGAAAAAGTAAAAACTTTATTTTTTTCAGTCCTCCTGTCCACCTATGCTCACCATCATCATTAGTTATACTTGTAACTGTTGTCCAATGGTTGCTAGGTGAGTAGAAATCATGAAAAGTTCATTATATGTATTGTAATTCAGTGCTTTAGGGATAGAAAGATAATCTGTGGCAACCATATTTCTGTAAGATAAGGCAAAATGAGACCCAAAAGGAATATACAGCAGTCATGCTTATTTTAATAATGAAAGTTAAGGCCCATACACACGGTCTGACTTTTTGCCAACAAACTTCAAAATGAGCACGTTTTCAAAACGAGTCCGATGGTGCCTAGTCCGATCGTGTGTACAGCAAGCAATTGGACATTTGTACAAAGTACAAACGCGCATGCTCAGAAGCAAAGACCAGCCGGAAGCATTCTGTCTGGTAGAACTAGCGTTCATATTTGAAAGAGCACATTCGTGACGCGGCAAGTTCTGAAATCAAGAAAAGCAGCGCACATTCTCTTCTTCTTTATAATGTGATAATACTAAAAGCTGCTTTGCTGGTGATACTGACGGAGTAAAAACAAATGTCTTTACTTTGGATTAGTGTATTTTGGTTATATGAATCAAACATATTTCTATATTTTTTTGTGGGTCAAGTTAGCACAACCCCATTGTGCAACATGTCTGCTTGACGAACGGACGTTCAAAAGCGAACAAAATTGCATGAAACTGAAAATCGCAAATGCACACAGACGAAACCTCTACTAACTCTTGATTAGCAGAAGGAGCCCAAAGGGTGACGCTGGAGAATTGAACTTTCTCTTTTAAACTCTCGTCAGTCCGTTGAAACGTCACTACGTTGTGTTTGTTGCCGAAAAAGTCTGAGCGTGTGTATGCTATGGGTGTGACCGGACAACTCCCTTCGGACAAAAATCCAAGGGAAAGTTTGTTTGATGTCCGATCGTGTGTACGAGGCTTTAGAGGTAATCTGGAAGTTATAAAAAAAACAAGGATAGGTGAATGCTATTCCTTAGTAGTGCCTTTTTACTGTAAACACAATAAAAAGAGATACAAAATGATAGCACATTTTGCATGGTTTCTATGGATGCTCATTTCTGTGCTACACTATATCTGTGACATGCAACTGGCTTTGATGAGCAGCAGCCCCACTATTTTTTATATCATATATATTCTCCCTTTAATATGTAAACCCCTAAACTAATAAGACAGGTCCATGATACCATTCCCAGGCTCCACTTGAAGCTGAACCAATCAGGGATTTCTTGGGCCAATCAGGGATTGGCTTGCTCCCTAGTTGCATACCCTATATAGAAAGGGTAAATAAAGCCTTGATGTCCCAAGATTGTCCACATTCCACTGGACACTGGCTCCTCTACTGACATATTTCACCCTGATGTCAATCTCCTTCATACTCGTAGCCACTTCCTGTCTACATGCAATGATTGCATGTCAAATGTTTAGGGAATATTCACTAATGGTGACAGCAGTGGACCATGCCTGTGTTGAAGTCTCTTGTGGAAGCCTGTGTGACAAAGTAAATGCTCAGCTGTTTGGCAAGGTACTTTGACAACTAATAATGCTGCATATCTATATGCAGTTACATATGTTGCAAAGTACATTATACACTGTATTTATGTCTAGAAATCTCCAATGCACAATGAATGCCTATTAACTAACTAGGGGTACTACAGGTAGATATTTTACATAAAGCATATAGTGTTTTAGGTATTATTATACATTACATTTCATTTACAAAGGAAGCATGTGTGATATGTCAGAGCCAACTGAATACATTGGTTCACATTGGTTCATATCACTCTCCTAAAATGACTATAGCACTGAAGAAATTCATATAATTCTTTGTCTAATATTGAGATGAATCTAGGAATTATGGTGGTTTTATAATACTTTCCAGAAGGAAAAAAAATGATAATGTAGGTTTAATGTAACAGGAAGCAGAGCAATACTGTATGTAACTTGACAAAACCTGAAGTGCTCAGTTTCAGTACAATTTCAGAGTACAAGTACACAGCTTGTACTCTGCTAGTCTAAAGGCCACCGTTACACACAAATTGTTTCAGCCCTGTCTTTATACTGTCACTCAGTTTTCTTCTACAAAAACAAAGATTAGTCATGAAAAATGACATTACATTTTCTTCTAGCATTTTTAATATCTTGCAGCAATTATCATAATTCAACTAATCAAAAATCAAGTATATAATGATAAACAGTTTTGTGTAGAACAAAAATGCATGACATTGAGTTTAAGATGTACTGATTACTAGTGCTCGGTCTTTTTCTGCCGTCATTTTTCTATGTTTCTATGTTTTCTATGATTAGTGAATTCATATACAAATTAGCTGAATTGATGATCCAATGAAATGTAAATTGCTTTCATTGACTGGAAATGATGCATTCAGTGTTGTCCTATATGCAGAGAATCACAAATTCATAAACGACAATTCTCTGATTTCCTGGATTGCACGATTCTCTGCAGATCAAATAGATTAAATATTTGAATCATAAATTGGCGAATCAACAGTGCTTTAGATTTGATTATCCCTGTTCACAAAATTGCTTTCATGTTCGTTTGTGCTAAGAATTGTCCTTTTTGACCTAGACTATGCAAATGCAAATTTTCCAAAACTGGTGTCTTTGATTAATGAAAAACTACAATTTGCATTTGAGGCTGATCTCATATCTAAAAAGGGATTGGCGTTTCTGAAAGTATAGAAGTTTAATATCCCAACTTATTACATCATCCCAAAAATACATAAGGATTAAAAAAAAACAGGGAGGCCAATTGTATCAGCAATTAAGGGACCCCTTGAAAGACTGGGCAAGTACATAGACTCTAATTAAGAGTTGGTCTGTGACCTGCCATCCTATGTTAAGTATACATGTGATGTGCTAAATAAAATCTTAGATTGTGAGATGCCTGATGATGTAATCCTGGTATAGATGTGAAATCACTGTACACATCTATACCGCATGAATTGGGGATATCGGCGGTGTTTCACTTTCTCTGTAGCCACTTTTTGGGCATGGCAGCCCAAAATTGTTGAGCTTTTGGACTTAGCGCTCAACAATAACTTCTTCCAATTCATGGGGGGATTTTACCAGTAGATCTGAGGCATCTCTATGGGTGCCCCTTGGGCACATGCTTATGCCTGTCTCCACCTCGGGTGGTTGGAGGAGAAAGTAGTATGCACTTCGTTGTTGTACCTCAGCCTCATCAAATTGTGGCTGAGGTACATCGATGATGTGTTTATACTATGGCACAGCTCCAGGTTTGAACTGGAGCAATTCATGAATGAACGTGGACAAAATACACAAAATATCAAACTAACATATTGTGTAGACCCCCACAGGATCTCCTTTTCTGGCCCTATCTATCCGCATTGAAAATAAAAAGCTAATTACTAGGACCTTTCGCAAAAAAAGGCAGCACTGTTACATGCCAGCAGCCATCACTCAAAACACCTGCTGAAAAGTATACCGTGGGGCAGTTACTCAGGATATGGAGGAACTGCACCACTGATGATGACTATAGGCGTGAAGCTAATGATTTGTATCAAAGATTCAGGGAAAGGGGCTACTCACATCGCTCTCTTAGGAGGGCAAGGAAAATGGCAATGATGAGAACCAGATCTGATATCCTAAAACTTAACACTGTCAGAGAAAACAACTATGATGGCCCAGTAAGAATTATAACACCATATGGGGCACAATGGGAGGCAGTAGGGAAGATCTTACAGGAATATTGGCATATCTTGACACGCAGAGACAATATCAGTAGCATAGTAGGCCCAAGGCTTTTGATGGTGGCTAAAAGAGTCAGGAATCTGAATGACATGCTAGTACAGTCAGAATTTGTGAGATCCCCAATTCGGAACTGGAGACAGATCTCCCTAGTCTACAGGACATGTATCCGTGTGGTCATTGCCGTATGTGCAAATTTGTTGATCGCTCATACGTGTTCACCCACTCTGATGGCAACAAAAAATACCAGATTAGACATTTTATTAACTGTCCAATGACTAGGGTAATGTATATCATGGCATGTTCATGTTAGGAACTGTATGTGGGAAAGACAAAAAGGCAGTTGCATATTAGATTCTGTGAGACATTAAAAGCATCAACCAAAATAAAGAAACCCCAATTGCAGTGCACTTTAATGAATATCATGCAGGACACCCTTTTGGTTTGAAAATTAAGGGCTTTTATGCCCTGAATAAAACAAGTAGGAGGGGTGACTTTGACACAGTGTTGCTAAGAAAAGAAAAGTCATGGATTTTCAGAGGGGCAACAGAATGAATTTGAAGGTCTTTTTGGAACCTTAGACCATTAACCTAGAGCTGGGTTAAGTGTTTTGAAAATGGTCCCTAACTGTGGTTGAAGTTGGTATATATTCTATTTTCAATGCCTTCCCCTTAAATGTGAGTGACTTATGTGAAGGTGATTCCACAGTATCTAAATGCTCTCCACGTTTAAAAAAAAGAAATGTAGGATTACAAGTTATGACGTGGTTACCTTTAAGGAGAAGTCCCGGCTGCTTTAGAATGGTGGGAGTGAATGTGGTCCCTTTAAAAGACGGTGACGTAGTACACACCTACATCCTGATGAAGCACATCATGACATGCAAAACTCTTCGACGTAAGACGCACCAGTGAGCTTGGTGCCCGCTGACACAACCAGCTATGGTGATACACCATCTCACTGAAGCCCATGTGGGACATAGGAGATGGCACATATCATTAAGAGGGAAGCCCAGGAAGACCCAGGTGGGATGTGTCATAGACTGACTCCTCTGAGTTTTCTGGCTGAGAACCTAAGACATTGTTGCGATCCTTGGCTATCTTGCATCAGTGCCTACTACACCAGTCCCAGATAAGTGGATTACAGTGGATGAGAGCATAAGGTAGTGGTGAGAGCCCCCGGGCCAATTTCATACATTGCAAATGTTATTTACGGTGGCTTGTCAACTTAATGGTCTATCACTGGGCTGTTCCTCTCAGCCTGTAGTGTGAAACTGTCTCATTACTCCACTGCTCTATTTCTGACAGACTGGTCCGGTTTTAAGGATCACATATTGATTTATCAGGAAGACTGTCTTGTCTCCTACCAATGGACACTCTTGTTTACTTTCCATTTGTATATTTCAGCAGAAATATTAAAAGATTATAGCTGAAAGTTAAGATAAATGAGTAGTAACGTTACATCAAAATCAAAACTAAAGATTTAACTTTGAGACATGATGGGGGGGAATCTTTTTCTGGGTTAAGGATTTGCACTTAGGCCAAATTACAAAATATTGGCTGCTGATTACACAGTTCATGTCAGAGATTAGAAACAACCCATTAAGGACTGCTTAGCAAACTGATGGAATTGTTAACCAATCCTCTTCACAATAAAAGGGTGGGCTCGCCATATTGTCAAAGTGTGTTAGAGATGTTAGGGAGAGCTGACAATTCATGTGTAGCATGTATCTCTATACTGAGCTATACTGTGCAGTACTGTGCTGTACCGTGGATTACAGAGGTGGACTATTAGGGATGAGCCGAACACCCCTCAGTTCGGTTCGCATCAGAACATGCAAACAGGCAATACATTCATTCGAACATCAGCAGTGCATCTGCCGCAGAGACCACTTTTATCTTGTAGCGGACCGCTCACTGAAGAAGAGGATACCAGGGTTATACCAGGGTTATGGTAGCTAGTTGCTACCATAACAATGGTATTCCTCTTCAAACAGCTGACGTAAAACTGCGGCAATCGGTCCGTAAGTGGTTAAGCACTGGACCTCAATTAGAGTTGGGCATCAGGTGGCAAACGTCCCCTGTTTCACTCCTTACATGAAACCTACAACATTCCTCCCAGTTTTAAAAATGGCTGTTTTTAAAACTTGATACATGTCCCCTGGGGAAGGACCCGGGTCCCCAAACACTTTTTATGACAATAACTTGCATATAAGCCTTTAAAATTAGCACTTTAGGTTTCTCCCATAGAATTTTACAGGGTGTTCCGAGGCTTTTCGAATTTGCCGCGAACACCCCAAATTGTTCACTGTTCGCGAACGAGCGAACAGTAGGGATGAGCCGAACACCCCTGCGTTCGGTTCGCACCAGAACGTTCGAACAGACCGAGCGTTCGCGCAAACATTTAGAACCCCATTGAAGTCTATGGGACTCGAACGTTCTAATTCAAAAGTGTTCATTTTAAAGCCCAATATTCAAGTTATTGTTGGAAAACGTCTTTGAGAACCCAGGTCTTGCCCCAGGGAACATATATCAATGGAAAAAAAAGTTTTAAAAACTATCGTTTTTCTGGAGCAGCGATTTTAATGATGCTTAAAGTGAAAAAAAAAGAAAAGAAAAATTCCTTTAAATATCGTACCTGCTGGGTGTCGATAGTAGTGGCACGTGTTTAGAAATGTCCCTGCACAACATGAGATTACTCTCAGAAAAAAAGTTAATTTAATACTGCTTGTGGCTTTAATGTAATGTTTGGTCCCTGCAATATGGATAAAAATCATTGAAAAAAATAGCATGAGTTTCCCCGCCACCACTCCCCCCAGGTCATTACAAGACCCAGTGCCGTGCAGTAACAACAACTGTGTTTATGGGCAAATAAACAGCACACGTGCAGTAACAGCAACTGCGTTTATGTGCAATTAAACAGCACACTTGCAGTAACTGCAACTACGTTTATGTGCAAATAAATAGCACACGTGCAGTAACAGCAACTGCATTTATGGGCAAATAAACAGCACACGTGCAGTAACAGCAACTGCGTTTATGTGCAATTAAACAGCACACGTGCAGTAACAGCAACTGCGTTTATGTGCAAATAAATAGCACACGTGCAGTAACAGCAACTGCGTTTATGGGCAAATAAACAGCACACGTGCAGTAACAGCAACTGCGTTTATGTGCAATTAAACAGCACACGTGCAGTAACAGCAACTACGTTTATGTGCAAATAAATAGCACACGTGCAGTAACAGCAACTGCGTTTATGTGCAAATAAATAGCACACGTGCAGTAACAGCAACTGCGTTTATGTGCAATTAAATAGCACACGTGCAGTATCAGAAACTACGTTTATGGGCAAATAAACAGCACACATGCAGTAACACCGAGTACGTTTAGGTGTAAACTAAACAGCACACAGGCAATACAACACGTTAGAACACTGCAGCTAGCACAATCTACTGCCTGACAAATAGGAATAGCTGATCTAGCTGAGCTATACAGTGTATAAATATAAGTACAACTCCTAGGACGTGTATATATATCCTCTACACACTGTAAATTAAGCTAAACTGACTAGCCTGCCTGCTCTATCTATCTATCTATCTGGTAGAAAAGACACTGTCTCTCTCTCTCTCTCTCTCTGACTGACTGATCTGCTCTCATTAACAACCGCAACACACTACACGCGGCCGCCTGGCAGGCAGCCTTTTATAGTGTGGGGCGTGTGCTAAAGCCCTGAGCCATAATTGGCCAAAGCCACCCTGGCTTTGGCCAATTATGGCTCTTCTTTTTCTGCGCGCTGTGATTGGCCGAGCATGCGGGCCATAGTGCATGCTTGGCCAATCATCACCAAGGAATGCCGCAGTGAATTATGGTCTGTTGCGCGTCACTCGAATTTGGCGCGAACGACCCATTTTGTTCAAATTTCGTCGAACGTACGAACAGACGATGTTCAATTAGAACATACGTTCGTGTCGAACACAAAGCTCATCCCTAGCAAACAGGCAATGTTCGAGTCGAACATGAGTTCAACTCAAACTCAAAGCTCATCCCTATGGACTAGGTATTCTTTGGTACCCTGTTCTCTAACACCACACAAAGCTTTATACAGTACCTGTCGCCGAGAATGTGTTTCCAGCACGACGGCATCACAATGATTCTGGGCGACATGGTGCTGACATCTCGCACTCTCTGGAATAGGAAAAGCACATTCCAGCGAGCGCGTCATGGAAGCGACGGGAATCCGACTTGGATTCCCGCCAATTCTAGCCGCTGTGTTTGGTATGAATCATGAGGGGGAACTCCACGCCAAATTTTAAATAAAAAAACGGCATGGATTCCCCCCATGGGCATACCAGGCCCTTAGGTCTGGTATGGATTGTAAGGAGAACCCCCTACACCAAAAAAATGGCATGGGGGTTCCCCCACAATCCATACTAGACCCGTAACGCAGGGTTTTAAAATCATTCAAAATCATCATTTAATGGCGTCACAGTCCCATCATGCTCCGAGACCCACGGAGCATGATGGGACTGTGACGCCATAAGATGCCTATATAAATCGTTGCGAGCCGCGCACCCGGCATTACATCGGGAGGAAGCATCGAGTCAACATCTGAAGAAAAGAAGAAGGCGGAAGGCGGCAGGCGGAAAAAAAGAGCGGGCTGAGCTGCCGCTAGTAAGAGAGCTACAAAGAAGATAGCGGTGGACAGCCCCGAAGAAGGCACCGGAGAGCGAGCAGGAGAAGAACCAGAGAGCGAGCGGCAGAAGACCCCCCGGAGAGCGGAGAAGACCCCCATAGAGCGTAGAAAACCCCCAGAGAGCGGAGAAGACCCCCGGGGCTGACTAATAAGTGATTTTAAAACCCTGTGTTGTGTGTTTATTTTATTGACACTTTGCCTCCAGGTGAATGGGTAGGGGTACGATGTACCCCATACTCATTTACCTAGGGTGGGGGGCCGGTATCTGGGGGCCCCCTTATTAAAGGGGGCTCCCAGATTCCGATAAGCCCCCCACCTGCAGACCCCGACAACCAACAGCCAGGGTTGTCAGGAAGAGGCCCTGTCCTTATCAACATGGGGACAGGGTACTTTGGGGTGGGGGGCCGCAGGGCGCCCCCTGCCCCAGAGCACCCACCCCCCCATGTTGAGGGCATGCGGCCTGGTACGGCTCAGGAGGGGGGGCGCTTGCTCGTCCCCACTCCTTTCCTGACCGGCCAGGCGGCGTGCTTGGATACAGGTCTGGTATAGATTGTGGGGGAACCCCCACACCGTTTTTTCAGCGTATTGGGTTCTCCTTACAATCCATACCAGACCTAAGGGCCTGGTATGCCCATGGGGGGGAATCCATGCCGTTTTTTTATTAAAAATTTGGCGTGGAGTTCCCCCTCATGATTCATACCAAACGCAGTGGCTAAAATTGGCAAAAATCCAAGTCGGATTCCCGTCGCTTTTATAGCGGCTTTTTCCTATCACGGCGAACCAGCTCTGTGCTGGCTCCCGCGACGGGCCTCGTAGGTGGTCAATCTCGCCGAGAAAGGGAGCGAGATTGACACAATATCGCGGTCACCTACTGTAGTTATTGTGTATAGCTTGAAGACATTGTGTGTCTGAAAAGGACATGTCCAAGGCTTGTTCCTATTTCTGTAAAAAGGAGCCTTTCACAAATACATTTTTAGAATGTAAGAAGTTATAAAGGAGTGTTATACCTTTCACTTTTGGTGAGTTGGAGGACCAAAAGAACCATGCTTTTCCTGGTAGGTTTAATGTTTGGAAGTGATTGTGTCATAAACATAATGTAATCTGCATGTGAGCAAAAAATACCCTGGGGAGGAATGTTGTAGGTTTTGTGTAAGGAGTGAAACAGGGGAAGTTTGCCACCTGATGCCCAACTCTAACTCAGGTCCAGTGCTTAACCACTTACGGACCGCCTGCCGCAATTTTACGTCAACTGTTTCAAGAGGAATACCATTGTTATGGTAGCAGCTAGCTATCATAACCCTGGTACCCTCTTCTTCAGTGGGCAGTCTGCTACAAGATAAAAGTGGTCTCTGCAGCAGATACACCGCAAGATCACTTTTATCAGCAGCGGGAGAGGGACGTTTTTATTTTTTTAGAATGACATCATTTTTTTTTATTATTGCATTTTAGTCCAATATATGAGATCTGAGGTATTTTTGACCCCAGATCTCATATTTAAGACGACCTGTCATGCTTTTTTCTATTAGAAGATATGCTTACATTCCTTGTAATAGGAATAAAAGTGACTCAAATAAAATAAAAAAACAGTGTCAAAATAAAGTAAAAAAAAAAAGAAAAAAAATGTTTTAAATCGCCCCCGTCCCGACGAGCCTGTGCGCAGAAGCAAAAGCATACGCGAGCAGCGCTCGCATATGAAAACGATGTTCAAACCACACATGTGAGGTATCGCCATGATTGTTAGAGTGAGAGCAATAATTCTAGACCTCCTCTGTAACTCAAAACTTGCAAACTGTACAATTTTTTAAACGTTGCTTATGGAGATTTTTAAGGGTAAAAGTTTGTCGCCATTCCACGATGAATCATGATTTTCTAAAAAAAGTGTTCTTTTAAGACCACTGCGCAAATATGGTGTGACAAAAAGTATTGCAAAGACTGCCATTTTATTCTCTAGTGTGTTAGAACCTCCAAACATTATTAGACAGATTCAGATACACTGGCTTACATGCGCCGTCCGTGGACATATCCCAGTGCGCATGCATCGGATAGAATGACTAAAATACGTCGAACACTGCCTACGACGTGAACGTAACTTACGCACAGCCCTATTCGCACACGACTTACGCAAACAACGTAAAAAGATAGGCCTGTTCCCGACGTCCATACCTTGCATGGGCTGCGGCACCTAGGGAACAGCTTTATCTTTACGCCGGCGTATCTCTAACGTAAACGGCGTAACTAATTGCGACAGGCGCACGTACGTTCGTGAATCAGCGTATCTTGCTCATTTGCATATTCAACGCTGCAAACAACGGAAGCGCCACCTAGCAGCCAGCGTAAATATACACCCTAAGATACGACGGCGTAGGAGACTTACGCCGCTCGTATCTTAGCCTAATTTAAGCGTATCTGGTTTCCAGAATACGCTTAAATTTACAACGGCATAGATTCAGAGTTACGACGGCGTATCTACTGATACGCTGCCGTAACTCTCTGTGAATCTAGCTATATATATATATTTTAGTTTTCTAAGTAATTTTCTAGCAAAAAAAAAAACAGTTTTTAACTTGTAAACACCAAGAAAGAGAAAGAGGCTCTGGGCTTAAGTGGTTAAGAGATACATTAGGTATTAGAAAATTAAATACCTCCAAAGGGATTGGAGCAGATTATTAGGGAAGAGGCTTTATTAGAGTCTAAAGAGTAGTTCCATACTGATATGGCTGCTGAAATGGTAGGGTGCTGTAAGTGATAATGTGAACCGGGTAAAGCTACTGCAAAGAGAAGAGTACTCCATGTCCCCTTAAGAAACAAAGTATTGTTCTATATCACTACATTGTTTAGCAAAAGAGGCAGTATTTTCAGTAAGGTTTCAGAAACATGGGGTGTTACAGCTTAACACTGTGTGTGTTGTCTTTGATGAACTGTGTGCTATGGCACTAAATAGGTTTTATAAACAGAGAATTTCTGTACATGTCCAAATCATTTTATAACATAGCCATCTAAATAATAACATTGTCAATAACAATATATGCTGCATTAATATTGTGACTAGAGCATATGAATCATTGGAAGGTTATGAGAATGGTGCAGTTGCTAAGGTACATTGTGCTTCTTTAAATGTGTGCACCAAAACCACTTAAAATATGTCCTATTGTTCACCTGTCAAACTGTAAGTAGACTTTCCAATAGTCTGTGCTGCTTATGCAATGCTTATCCTATGTTATGTATGCTGTTTTGTGTACCTGTGTACTTGTGTAGGTGTTGCTTTGTTTGTGTACTATGTTTGATTAATGCTGTGCATAATCTAATGTGTTTGTTGTTTACGTTTTTATTTTGTGCTGTTTGTGCTATGTTATTTTAGTGGTGTGCATGCTGTTTACATGACACACTATGCACGGCGTGTGCATTTTGCTGTGTATGTGTGTTGTGCTTTGCATGATGCATACTATGGGCACAATGGTCTGTGCCCTGGTTACGGTGGACTCATAGGGGTTAATTTACTGAAGGCAAACAGGCTGTTCATTTTGCAAATCAATTTTCACATTCAATGGAATTTTGACAAGAGCTTATTGAATGTTGTGAAAATTCATTTTTCAATAAATACCCAATCACATACAAGGTAAATTACTTTTGCTTGCACATGATTGGTTGATGAAAGTTAGCACAGCTTCCCCACATTCACTAAGCTAAGGGAACGTGCCCCTGCAAAATGGAAATTTCCCTGCAAAGTGAACAGCTTACCATATTTATCTTCATATAGCGCTCCCCGGCATATAGCGCGCACCCCCAACCTGGAAGGGAAATTTCAGGAAAAAAGAAAATACTTACAGTTTGAATGCCCCTCGTCGGTGTCTTGCCCGGCATCCATCGGCGGCTTTGTCCGGTCCGGCGCCCGTCTGCGGCCTTGGTGGTGTCCCTGCTTCTCCCGCGCTGTTTCTGAGTCGATCCCCCCTTCCTGCGATGTGTTTGAAAGCTGCCGCCGACATATACCGAGCACAGTACACTCGGGCACGCTCGGCTCCTCTCGCATAAATGCTAGGAGGCGGCACAGGGCGTGACCGCGAGGGGAGCCGAGCCTGGCCGAGTGTACCCGAGTGTACTGCGCTCGGTATATGTCGGTGGCGGCGTTCAAACACAGCGCGGGAAGCGGGGATCGGCGTATATCACGATTTTCCCCTGATTTTAAGAGGTAAAAAGTGTGCGGTATATGCCAATAAATATTTGCTTTCAGTAACTGAACCTCTTTGTGAATAATTTGTGTTCTCTGTGCTCTGTAAGTCATGCATTTCATGTGTTATATGCA
The DNA here is from genome assembly GCF_905171775.1 of Rana temporaria. Taxonomy (NCBI): domain Eukaryota; kingdom Metazoa; phylum Chordata; class Amphibia; order Anura; family Ranidae; genus Rana; species Rana temporaria. The sequence continues at coordinate 263,816,310 of NC_053489.1, read as the reverse complement.
CTTTATTTGCTCTTTCTTATGTGTGCAATGTATGCTATGTGTTCTATGTTGTGTGCATTATTATATACCACACTATGTGCTGTTTGTGTTCTGGAAGAACTTTACACTAATCTGATTTCACGCAAATTGGGAAAACTATAGTGTATGTAGCGCCCTGATCCTGATGAACAGGCGCTGCCTCAAATTTAATGGGGGTCTGAGCTATTATTTGGCTCAGACCAGAGTGATTAAAGGCAATTTAGCCTCTGTTCCAGCCATGGCTGTGCTGGGAGTGATCCACCATTGATCGCCTAGGGGTGTTATTACCACCCCAGGCCAAGGGTGGCAGCAGTCAGGTCATGGTATATTGAGTGTTCCCCCTCAGCAACGAATTAGTGGGAGTGGTTACCCCACTGTGCATGCTGCGGAGGGGTACTTAAGGGACATACGCCATTGGTGCGGGGTCCATCCATTCGCGCCTCGTGGCCCGCCTTGCTGGAGGTGCGTGTTGTGAATCCTAGCTTCGGAACCACGTTGGCCTGGGGCTGCGGCTTCGTCTGTTGGGCCCAGTTGTCTGACTGGGGCCCATACTGCAGAGGTGATCCTGTGCTGTCCGTCCTGCGGAAGGAAGCCACTTGATGAAGGAGACCAGCGAAGGACCTATCCTGGTAAGGACCATGCAAGAAGCTGGTACCTTAGGAGAAGGCCTGGAAGCTTCATCAAAGAATGCACCATACACCGAGAGGCCTGACAGTGTCACCTGTCGGGTCTAAAGGTTCTAGTGAGAAAAGATAAAGAGATCCGGGTGCTGAATCCTGTGGCATAGGATTCCGGACTAAAATATCTCACAGAGAAAGGAAGGTCTGTGGCAGAGACTGCACTTTATTTTGTGCGCCATCCCGGATGCTAGGCCAGTGAGAGGGACCTATCCGGGTGAGCAATATCACTCTGGCTAGAGTGGCGACGAGAACTGTTTGCTGGAAACAGGAGTGTTTCCTTACTTTGTGACTGTGCACCTGAACCTTGGACAGCGAGAATAGAGGTAACGTGCCACACGAAATTTAAACCAGCAGCTCCTCGGGGGTAATGCTACACGTATATTCAATAAGCACAGATTTGGGGTTATTATTGTAGCATTTATTAAAATGTTGTCATTATATGAATTTCCAGTTTTTAACCATCTCGCCAACAACTTGCAGTTTCTGCCATATAGTGATAAAAAAGAGGCTAATTTACTAAAGGAGTTGAGAATTGTCACACAAAAATGAGTGTGAATTGTCACCTAAATTATCATGTGAAATCAAAAGTCCAGTTTATTTTATCTGCACACCACTGAATAATAGAAGTGAATATTCACACAATTTATTGAAGTACACACATATGCATCCTTGGCTTTCGGGGGCAGCTGTAGGCCTCATCCCGGTATTGTTTTTTAGAGCGGGCGATTGGCTTTCCAGTGATAACAACCGATGCGGCTAAAACCTGCTTGGTTGTTATCTGGAAGGAGCAGGAGGGGACATCCCCCCTCTCGCCGCCTCCGCCGCTCTTACCGGGCCTCCCGTCCCACCGGGAGACCCGGTCCATGATGCGCCACTTCCGGCGCCTAGCCGCAGACTGGGACAAACCTATAAACAGCTTTGTTCCAGTCTCCTGAATGTAAACATGGAACATCACAATGTCACTTCCAGTTTACTCGGCTGGCAATGGCGGGTTTTTGAAGTAAGTTTTTTTAAGTAATCATTTTTTCTCAATTTTTTGGTGGAAAAGAGGGAATTATATAAAAAAAGTACATGCTGTCACCAGTGCAGTAGAGCATCATCATATGACTGGTGTGGCAGTGATCTGGGATACTGACTGTGATAGTATGTAAAAAGATCACTATTATAAGAAATGATTTACTGCCCTGAATGACTTTCCATTCATGACATCTTGATTACTGTTGACATGCTGTGATTGGCTGCATTTTATTACATGGTATAGGTTACTGTGATTATCTCAGGTACCATGTGATAGCTGTGGGCCAATCACAGCATCACAATAGTAAGCAAAATAGTCACGAATGTAAGCCATTTGTGACTATTTTGTTGACATTGTAATCATGTGATTACTATGACCAATCATAGTGACCACATGATACCCTGGTCACTCACTGTGGCTGGATGCCAAGCATCGAGATCCGTTATGTCAACCGGACACAATGGTTCTGGGATTGCGTTTCTGCACACTCTAATGCCCCTCCTCTCCCCTGCCAATTCACAGAAAGCTTTGGAGTTTGTAAATTAGTTCATAGAATGCAATGTGTTCTGTGACTGGTCAAGGGGAAAGTAGAGGTGGGCATTGCAACTACATACAATGCTATGTCTGCTGAATAGGAGACCTGTAGCTGTGGTGTCAGAGTGCTGGAAGTATAGCAATAGCTAGACTATCAGCACTCAGTGAAACAGTCATTGTGGTAAACATTACCCCCCCCCCAGTCCCCTGCTTAAAATTTAATGAAACACCACTCTGCTAATACTCATTTTGTACAATGTTGTGTAAAACATGTACAAATTCCTTTTACTCTTGCCTTTTTCCAAAAAAAAAGAACATAACACATCTGTGTTTTTTTCATACTTTTTTCTTTAATGTGATTTTATTTAAAGATAGAGGGTTTTGCCATAGCCTTAGTAACACAGAGACAAACGGTCACACTGTTTAATACGTTTTAGTCATATAATCTATTTATCTTGCTCACTCTGGTACTAAAGATATATTTAATATGACCCTGTTAATGAACGGAGAGAGTTGGACATCTGTACTATTCATGAGAGTTTTCAGCATGCTTGTAATTATAGTTTAACCACTTCCCCACTGCGCCATAGACAAAAGACGTCTACAGCGCGGTGGAGTTATTCTGGGAGGACGTCCCTGGGACGTCCTCCCAGAATCTTTCACTCGCGCGCCCCCTGGGGCGCGCTCCCGGAATCATCTGTGAGCGCCGGGTCTAGAAGACCCGGCGCATCACAGATCGCGGTAAATTGCCGCTGATAGCGGCCGTTTACCACGTGATCGCTCTGTCAAATGACGGAGCGATCACGTGTAAACAAACCGGCATCATGTCATGACGCCGGTTCCTCCCTCTCCTCTCTGTACCGATCGGTACAGTGTGAGAGGAGAGGGGGGAGAGCGGAAGCAGCAGCAGCTGCTGTGGGCTGGATCTGTGACAAATGCAGTCACAGATCCAGCCATCCCTCCCTGCGCAATACTCTGCAATACCCCCCATACTCTGCAATACCCCCCATACTCTGCAATACCCCCATACTCTGCAATACCCCCCATACTCTGCAATACCCCCCATACTCCGCAATACCTGCTAATATGACAGAAACAAGATTTTTTTTTTTTTTTTTACAGAATTTTCAGTGTTTTTCTTTTATAGCGCAAAAAATAAAAAACCCAGAAGTGATCAAATACCACCAAAAGAAAGCTCTATTTGTGGGGAAAAAAAGGACAAAAATTTCAGATGGGCACAATGTTGTATGACTGAGTTATTGTCATTCAAATTGTGAGAGCACCGAAAGCTGAAAATTGGCCTGGTTAGGAAGGGGGTTTAAGTGCCCAGTGGTCAAGAGGTTAAAGTGAAATTTCCATCCCAATTTTTTTTTTCATTATTGTGCTCATTAGACCTAAAAAAGAAAAAAAAAGAAAGAAAAAAAATGTTTTACTTATCTGGAAATGCCTGCTGCTATGCAGTCCCACGAAATCTGCCTTTGGAATCACCTAGGATACTGACATCATCTCCCTCTAATGCTCCTGGGAAATGTGTGTCATAATTTCCCAGGATGCAGTGCGCTACCCAATTATCACTCCCCATCCAAGACTTCCAGGAAGTAAGTGCTTGTGGGCTTCACAATGCCCACAAGCAAAATGACAACGGTGTGGATATAGTTTTATAAACTATCTTTTTTTAATAACTATGCGGAGCGGCGGCGGATTGTAAAATAGTAAGTGACCAGAATTATATTATGAAAACGCATGATGAAAGGACATACATTTAAAAAATGCTAATTGTGGTTGGAACCCCGCTTTAATAAACTGGTCCCCATTTCAGCATAGTGAGCAAAGTACAAAATAAGGATAGCATAACGGTCATCACATCTACCCTTCACGTTTACCTTTCTTAATATATACTACACAATTTCCTCATCAAATTATATATTTGGCTTCCTAAACAGGTTCATAGATTTCCTGAATAATAATAATGATAGTAATATTTTTAACTGTCATAAAAAGCCAACAGGCCAGGAACTTATGTATGGCTAAAAAAAAAAAAACATGTTAATCTAGTTATGCATATGTTAAAAATATTATCCATGATTAATCATCATATCATATTTTTCCATCTCCTAAGCAGCAGGGATATATTTCCAACATATCGACAACAAAACCAATATCATGTGGGTAGATGAATTATGATCTTAGATAGTCTATCAACATGTAAAATTGTGTATGTGATTGGATATCATGTTCCACAGAAATTGTCCTAAACATGATTAACTATTTTATGCATATTAGTACACTGCTGTAAATAAAATGTAATTAAGTACTCTCTCATATTATTTATTTTCTACAGCATTTACCTTGTGTTTTTTTTTTCTTAAATACGTTATAAGTTTGTTTTGAAAAGTATCAACAAGTCTCATGTTGCTGCAGATTTATAAATTTAGTGTAAAATTTCTATTCAATTAACATTTCAAATTTACAAGCACTGCAGAATAAAGTCAATACAGATCTAACAGACTGAAGCATTATTTATTCATCTGGAGCTCCTGTAGCATATTTATATTTCAGTGACTTTTCTCCACAGGGGATTCCTGTCTGTTTGCACAGTCTAGCTATTGTCACATCAGGACATCAGGGCTAAATAGACAATATAATATATAACAATGTTATTACAGGTACATTAAAGTGTTTATATACAGAAGGTTCTAAATAATTATTTTCATTATTTGAAAAAAAAGTACATTCAGCAAATACCTCCAAGTGTTTATAATGTATAAGCTATGAAATATGAAGCAGCTGTACATAGTAACCTATCACATTTAAAGGTTCACTGTCAAGACTGACAATTAAGCCTTGAAGTGCATTCTTGGGAGCGCAGCCTAACTGCTTAATACTTCAATTTTTATATCCTGTATGTATGTCAGTATTTAGAGGTTCGCCTTATACTTTATGGACAATGGTAACTTACACTTATAAAAACAAAGACATTGACATAGTGGGCCATTCCTTATGACATAACAAATATGAAAGGGAAGAAACTTGGAGATTCATGTAACTCACATACAATCCTCAGTGGCCAATTGTAGTGTGACATGGATTTTCAATAAAGATGTTTGGGGAGGTTTTAGCAGTTTGTCACAGTTGTTTCTTTGTATGCTGCTTCTAAACCAGAGGAGAGGGATGCTCTGTGTGCACCATGGGGCTACATAGAGGCAAAGTGAATACATTTTTACTTGTAGCACCTCCCTGACCCCTGGAGGCATGGTGGTACCCATAGAGACCGGGTGGGTTGACATTTCACCTTAGGATGAAGTTCTCAGGCAATAATAGCAAATGTGAACAGATTGGAGCTAGTCACTTTTAGGTGAAGCAAAATTAGTTTATTGCTACCATAGGAGATGGAGTCTACATTAGCAGAACTCTGGTTTCCACATGTTACTGCACAGGAAAGAGCCATTGAGTTACATCCAACACCCCTGTGAACTAGGATATTTCAGTAAATAGTGTAGAAAATGCAGAATTCCTTCTACAGGAGACTGAACCAACTCCTCTGGGTCTCCGTACTGAATCAGTCCAAGATAATCAACCAGCCCCTATGGCGCTTTATCCTGTTTCCAACTTTCTCCAGCAAGGTTCACAAGCTTCCTTGGGACTCCACTCTATATTCAGACAGGAACAGCAACATGCCTAAGCTCCAAGCCCAAATACATCTAGACATTTTCAGGCAGGCCTTAAAGAAGAAGCCTAGTCAATGTGCACCCTTCCTGGTTGCAGCCTGGGGGTAGAAAGCTTTCATCAGCTCACCCCAAATTTTCATACTCTTTCCCATAATGCACTGAGTGTGATCTCACACTAATGCCAGAGGTGACAGTGCCACCCACTGACAGAAGGGAGAACTGCAAGGCCAGATTATTTTAGAGGAAGGCTGAGTAAACACAGACTAAATGTTAGTATAAGTTTACTGCAGTCATGCAAACTAAATTTAAAATCACTGCTTAGGGCAGGATGACTACATACTTTTAGCTTATTTCCTGAAGAAAATATCTCAGTACCCAAACAATACTGACAGGTTCATGATAAACATACCAACATATGCATTCTACTGATGCCCAGGAGAACCAAATCATTTATGTAATTTCTGATTTTGTTAAACCTGCCCACTTCTGCCCCATTTCATATATGTTAATTTTGGCCAGTAAGACCAGTCCCCTTACTGAAGGGGAAAAAGATATGTAGGAGGTAGAGCATGTTAAAGGGTTAAAACTTTGTGGTTATATGAGATTGTAATTCAGGACATCTGAGCTACAGAGGATTGCATACTAGTGATGGTAACACATGTTATGTGTGCTGCAATGCTATTCATTGTAAAAAGAAACACCAAGGTACATCCAAAATGCATGTGTACTGCAATGCACCACAGCTCAGCACAATGCACAATGCATGATGTCCTATGCGGTAATAAAATGCAGCCTTTTAAATGTGCTGCCTAATGCAGACTTTGTATTCTACTCCAAGGGGTCAACCAGACAAAAAAAATATTTACTGTATAAAAATATAACACATTTGTATATACAGTATATAGATTATAAAATGTATTTCCAACTAAAATGATTATGCATGGTAATGTGTTACATTATATCCAATGTTTGTAGGCCATGCAAGTTCCTCCATCCCAAACTTGCTTGTCCATGTTTTTATGGACCTTGCTTTGTGCACGGGTTCAAATTGTTTGGTGGACTTGACTGGCCTACAAGAGTCCTGACCTCAACCCGATAGAACACCTTTGGGATGAATTAGAGCGGAGACTGCGAACCAGGCCTTCTCATCCACTATCAGTGCCTGACCTCACAAAATGTAGCTACCTTACAATAGTAATTAGAGAACTGCGCCTTATATAATGTGCTCTCAATAACAAGCTGCTCCTAAACTTAAACATCTATTGCTGCATTAATGGTTGTTTTAATATTCCTCTAGCAAACATGCTGGCTGTTTCTTTGATCTTGAATGTATACACTCTCATAAATATGTGTATCAAATATATTACATAGATAATGAATATTACTAAGAAGGAGGGAGAGTCTTTTAATATTTGACAGTTAAATGACATGGATCTAATGTATCTCCAAAAGGGAACATGACCTAATCTGGACTTAAGAAAGAAGCCTAGGATCTATGAAGCTCAAGAGGGACACAAAGACCAACTAGCACAGGTACTTACAGGTACTACATGGTGTCTACACTTCAGTATTGTTGCTACCTTAAGTATTTTGTAGGTCAAGTAAGGTTCACACAGGTACAGACATTCCAAAAATAAAAAAAATTCAGCATTCAGTAGGAAAAGACCATACCTCATATCCCATCCCCTTTGCTTAGTCAGGAATAAATGGAAATCTCCAGCCAGCCTGAAGACTTATTTTTTTTATTGATTTTGATGTTTAAGGCTCTTATATTCAAAAAAGTTATGTAACCTCAGTGTTTCATTGTCAAACAAAGCTTCAGTACTTTGTTTTTGCTATTTCCTTATTAAACCTGTAAAAATGAATTAACACAGATTATTCTAGAATGCCTAAATATCTAATATTAGGTGGTATCAAAAAGTCATATCTGCAGTAATTCCGTTTCAGATGAAGTGGGTTGTTGGTATGTTAAGGTCCCCACATGCAGAAGAATGGACTGAGAGGGCTAAAGAATATGGCCCGAACAGCATGAACATGTGGCTGCCCCCCGGACAGCTATAATATTTATTTATAAAAAAAAATCATGTCACTTTAAGAAAAATGTACAGTAGGTCAGGTGGGAAAATAGGGTCAGGTAACACTGGAGTATAGGCAGGGAATCTCATTGATCCAACCAGGATGTTTCAAAAGGTCACATGACCAGTGGGAACATTCTGGAAGTGGGGCAAGGCTGTATAAAGGGGTCCTCCGCAGGAATCTCCTCACAGCTGGTCAGATCACAGCAACAAGCTCCCCACCCCCCACCCTTGTCAAAGGCACTTTATGTGGTTTTGTCACTCTTTCAAGGTTAAACGTTTTTTGTTTTTTGATATAAGGTATTGCTCAAGTCCTGAAGACTGAGCTGTTTATATCTATTATTTACAAGTGAGAATTTTATGAATTAATAAAATGTTACACCAATTACACCAATAAACGTGCCTTGGCCAATTATATTCCAAGTACGTTGTGAGTGTATTTATTTATTAAAGGTAAATTTGGTATTGAAGGAGGGATAGACCTACATTTCCATGTGTATGGTGACTGCAGTAATGTTAAGTGATGTAAAAAGAACTTTAAAAGGGGAACAACTGAAATTTCTGACAAGTCATGGAGTGATGGTTGTCCATCAACTTCAGTCATTGATGACAACTGAAGCAGGGTGAATGAGCCCATTTTGAGAAAGATCATTATCATCATCATCATCATCAAGAAATTTGCACAGGTAATGGTGGAGAGTTTGGGATAGCAAGCCTGTGCGAAGTGGGTTCCAAAGCAATTAACATTAGATATACAGCAGAGACAGGTGAATGTGTGTGGTGAGCTTCTGAAACTCCATGAGGTATAGGGACACATATTTCCCCCCGATGTGCACTGGTCAGTTGTCCTTCATCCACCCTACAAGCCACTGTTGGCCCCATTCGACTTCTGCCTGTTTGGGCCAAGAAAGGATTAGATCCATGGCACAAGATTTGAGGATTTGCAAAAAGTTTAAACAGCTCTGAAGCAGTGAAGTTAGATATGCTCTGTAGAATTTTTCCAAATCTGATTTTAGGCTTGGGTAATTGCATTGAAAGTGATAGGGATTATATGGAAGAGTAACTTTGAGTAGAGGAATTTATAAGCTAATTGTATGTATGTTCACTATTTCCATCTATGCATAAAAACATGTTCCAAGATGTTGATTTACTAATGGCAAATAGAATGTTCCCACTGCATGGGAACTAGCCTCATTAGTGAATGAGGTAAAGCTCGACTGACTTTTAATAGCCTATCATGTGCAAGCAAAATGCTGTTTCCACATTCACAAAGCTCTGAGGCAACTTCCATTGCAAAGTACAACATCCTATTTGTCCTTAGTAAATCAACCACTTTATCTCAACAGCTATTACTTTTGGATACCGCCACAAATTTCCTTACTTGTACAGAAATCGACCGCAACTATAACTTTGTTATTATAACCAAATTATGTGTCATTCATACAGGCAAATCTTCAATACTTTCTAATAGTGTCAACATTTCCCTGCCCCTTCCTGCATTCTGCACTTGGCCACTAACAGCCTCCAATGTATTCACCTCTAGCTTTTTATGGCAAACCATTACCATTTTTTATAACATTTCTATCATCTTCTGAGCACCAGATAACGTATCAAATCAGGCAGTAAGTGGAGTCTACATTGACTGGTAAAAGGGAAAATGAGGGCCAAAGCAGAAGTGGCTGGTGAGCTTGTATCTGTAGTCTTACCTATCCACAGTAAATAGATTGATATTTTATGTAGTGGTCAATGAGTTGCATTCATCTCTCAGAGTATACCGTGTTTCCACGAAAATAAGCCTGGGTCTTATAAATAAATTTTGGCAACAAAAGACACAGTATGGCTTATTTTCGGAGTAGGTCCTACCATGTAATGTGCTGTCTCTACCCCTCTCTCTCCCTGCGTGACAGGAATCCCCAGTTTGAACCAAGTTAAAATGCTTGTAAAATTCTATAATCCACTCTATTACAGTATTATATAATGTACAATGTGTGGGTTTCTGTAATATAATTGTGCCAAATACCTTTGTTACAGTGCCGCTCTGTGCTTCTGTGACCCGCCGGAGCTCTCTTCCCCCACAATTATATTACAGAAACACACACATTGTACATTATATACTACTGTAATAGAGTGGATTATAGGATTTTACAAGCATTTTAAACTAAGGCTTATTTTCAGGGTTGAGTTTATATTGCAGCCCTCCTGGAAAATAACGCTAGATCTTATTTTCGGGTAGGTCTTATTTTCATTATCAGTAATGATCCGCCTCCGTGTGTCCGTAAGCTCAGCGGGGATCGCTCCGTATATCCCCGCTGAGCCGGCGGCTGACAGGGCAGTCCCCATACACTGTGCAGGGACCGCCCTGTCTTTTCTCCGCTCTCTCCTATGGGGGGATCGGATGAACACGGACCGTGTGTCCGTGTTCATCCGATCCGCAGATGGAACAAAAAATAGGGTTTTCTTCCGTCCGCAAAATCGGATCTTTGCGGAGGCGGGTGATTACGCGTGTCAGCGGATGTTTATCCGCTGACACTCGCAATCACATAGGGACCAATGTATGTCCCTTTTTCATCCGCAAACAGATGGATGAAAAAGCGCACGTCTGAAAGGGGCCTTAGGCTGTTTTAGGAACTTCCTGTCTACTCTAGCACTCACTCCACGTAATTTCTCTGGATACACATTTTAACAGTGGTGGACTTTGGATATGCAATGTGTGTCAGCACAACTGGTTTTAGTCTCTACTAAGGGTGTGTGTGATAGGAAGTTTCTGAACAAAGACATTAATGGCAGAATCACCAGGTGTTATTTTAATAAAAGCTGCAAAATAAAAAAAGATTGAGAAGTAAAGTGTTGGGATACATGTTCTCTCCCTTGGGATCCTATCACTGAGAAACACTTTTGGACCAGGCTGCAATCTAGAAGTTAAACATTTGTAAAAAACTAAAATGTGCCTTATAATATACACCTCTGTATGACCTGTTTATACACAAACTGCATTCTCCAATCCAAAAAAAATAAATAAACATTCTAGAATTTCAGATGTATGTGTTCAGTTGTTTCCAGGAATAAACCAGGAGTAATGATCATCTCAAAATCTATTAAAATTATTGCAGTAGAAGCTATAATTGCCTATAAAGAAAACTGAATCAATTAGTTTTCTTTGTTAGGATAATATTCCCCTAAATCCTTCCTGCCCAATTAATAGAGTTTCCAAAAATCACAAGCTATTATATTTAAATTTATAGCTTTAGTGAACTTTTACGGAATCTAAACAAATCCCTGTACACTATCTTTCTTTACTTAATTAGCACTGTTTGAAACCAAAACCATTTATAAAGACAAAACATGGCTCATGATGTATTTCAATAAACCCTGGACAAATTGCAATTACATCTACTTTATGTTTGATACAATTTTCAGTGGTAATCTACATAGTAAACTTAAGTAGTAATGGGAGCAAAAAAAATTGCAGCATCAGATTTCTGAGTTGATGTTACAATGTTTAATCTAATTATCTACATCTACCATGTCAAAAGAATCAACATTAATTAAAAGTAATGTGAATTATTAATTGTAGCTTTGCAGAACACAGTGATTTTTAGCCATTTAAAAACTCACCCTTGCCAATAAGTTATTAGTAAAAAAATATATATTCCAAGCACAAGAAAAAACAGAAAAGATTTTTAGTAAAGGAGAGTAATAGAAAAACAGAGAAGTTATCTTTACTATCCTAGTTTTTCCTCTGTAACATGTCATAGGTGATTTTATATAACACTCAAATGAGAAAGGGAATCTGAAAGTGCAGCCTGTGGTTATAACATTATAAATCATTCAGGAGAAGCTAATACCACAAATTTGTTGCTACATTCCAAAGCCTTCACATCACATCATATATCAAAAAGCCATATGTATACACACCTGCTACATAAAAACTACAACTAATTGCTTAACAAATAGCATTTATTGACACATACATGTCATATACTCTTGCTTAGTAATATATTAGACTTTATAAATATTTCTAAAGCCCCTTTCACACCGACATTTCATCTGTCTGTTTTTCATCCATCCGTTGCTGGTTGAAAAATTAACTGCAATTTATTTCTATGGGCATATGAATGTAAACGGATGATCAACTGTTTTGTATCTGTTACAACCAGGTCCATTCAGGTCCATTTTTATTAAGGGGCGAGTCTCAGTCCTGTTTTATTTAAATGACCCTGAATGAAAGTTTAGAGTGATTAATTATTCCCGGGGTGTAACTTAGGAATCGTTAGCTAATCACGGAGTAGTTAATATGCCTTACGCATTAAGGGCCAGATTCTCAGTGGGTGAGTTGCGCCGTCGTATCTATGCGCCTGATTCATAGAATCAGTTACGCATAGATTTCCCTTAGATCCGACAGGCGTAAGTCTCTTACGCCGTCGGATCGTAACTGCATATTTACGCTGGCCGCTAGGGGCGTGTACGCTGATTTACGCGTCGAAATATGTAAATCAGCTAGATACGCGAATTCACGAACGTATGCCCGGCCGACGCAGTACAGTTACACCGTTTACGTTAGGATTTTCCCGGCGTATAGTTACCCCTGCTATATGGTGGCGTAAGTGCGGCGTACCAATGTTAAGTATGGCCGTCATTCTCGCGTCGGAATTTGAAAAAGTTACGTTGCTTGTGTAAGTCGTCCGTGAATGGGGCTGGACGTCATTTACATTCACGTCGAAACCAATGACATCCTTGCGGCGGATTAGGATCAATGCACACTGGGAAATTCCACGGACGGCGCATGCGCCGTTCGGGAAAAATGTCAATCACGTCGGGTCACAGAACATTAACATAAAACACGCCCCCCTGTCCCACATTTGAATTAGGCGGACTTACGCCGGCCGATTTACGCTACGCCGCCACAACTTACGGAGCAAGCGCTTTGAGAATACAGCACCTGCCCGTCTAAGTTGCGGAGGCGTAACATAAATCGGATACGTTACGCCTCTGCAAAGATACGCGGATCTACGTGAATCTACCCCTAAGGGTGTAAGGATTGGTGGTAGAACCAAGAGATACTAGGAATTGAAGCAGACAAGAGGAGGGACTCCCTATTTGGGGAGGTAGTGAAGTTGACTCAACTTTTTACAGCATAGTATGTGTTAAGTGGGGAGGGAGTTTTTTTTTCATTCTTCTTTTTTCTTTTCCTATTTATGTTGGTTTGTATTTCTTATTAGTTTTGAATAGAACAACTTGGGATGTTTTATGTTTACGTTGTTTTCTTTATGATACTATGAAAATATGTTTGTATTATATTGGTTTGATATGTTGAATCTCAATAAAATACAATTTGGTAATAAAAAAAAACGGACCTGAATGGAGATAATAAATGTAAATGGAAAACATCATTAGGTATTAGATGCATTAGTTATTAGATGCAATCAACCGCTGGTCTTCTAGCAACCAGTGACTCATCCCTATTGTCAGCAGTAGTACCCCATATGTTAAGAGCATGTTGCCTTATTCACATAGGGGGGGCAGGATCTGGGGGTCCCCTTTGTTAAAGGGGTCTTCCAGATTCTAATAAGCCCCCCGCCCGCAGACCCCCACAACCACTGGGCAAGGGTTGTGGGGATGAGGCCCTTGTCCCCATCAACATGGGGACATCCTCCCCATGTTGAGGGCATGTGGCCTGGTACGGTTCAGGAGAGGGGGGGGGCCGTACTCTGTCCCCCCTCTTTTCTGCGGCCGGCCAGGTTAACATGCTCGGATAAGGGGTCTGGTGTGAATTTTTGGGGGAACTCCACACCATTTTTTTTAAAATTTTAATAGGGTTCTAAAGTTCACACGAACATTTGGTGTGTTCGCAAGTTCTGGTGCGAACCAAACAGGGGGGTGTTCGACTCATCCCTAGCTACAAGATACCCCCTGCATATGTACCCATGTGTTTTATTACCTGAGTAATGTGGGTCATATGCTGAAAGTGAGAGAATATATGAGCATTAAGGTAGAGCATGTGCGATTCTTACCGTGGACGTGCAGCACTGGAGTTGTGTGGATGACGTTCACAAAAAAGGAAATAGCACAATGTTTTATCACAAGTATACAGAGTTTAGTCACTAATTATACTTGTGTGGAACACAAAAGTTTGATAAGTAGATTTGGTGTGGTTTTGGCACTAATATTTTGATTATAGAGACACTTGTTTTTGGATATTTAAATAGGAGCACATCATTTTTGTTTGTTTTATTTTGCAATGTGTGAACACATTTTTGGTGCAAGCAGCAGCTGGTAATATACACATATTATTTATAAGGTGTAGAGAGTGCAGGAGTATTTTTAAACTTAAAAACAGATGTAAACAAAAAAACTTGTATATTTAACTTCTCATTTAAGCCAGGATGAACAATCTCTTTATATAGCCACTGAATTTCCACTGAAAAGTTTGTGTAACAGTCCTAACTAATCAGTTTCAGAGTCAAATTTTAAATAACATCCCTTAGCACAAAAATATGGCAGAATCTAGAAGGATCTGTATTTTGAATTTTGCCCCATATAAAAACCTGCCGGTAGAATGCATTCACAATTTACATAATTGAATGCTTCAGCTAGTCACTTGACATGCTTCTTCTATGTTCATGCAGTTCCAGTCATGCACCACCAGTGGCGTAGCGTGGGGCGTCAACTGATGCGGTTACCCAGGGTGCAACATTTAGAGGGTCGCAGACAGGACTAGCATCACCATAAGACAACCAAGGCAGTCACCTTAGGGAGGGAGCACCAGATGAGTGGTAAAATCCAAATCCCCAGCAACTTGATGGGGATTTGGATTTTTCAGATACCTTTCCCCCCAGCAGGCAAACTAAAACCTCCAAGTTGTGCCCAGTACCTACTGTTCAGCTGCTGTCCCTGAAAAAGCAGGAAGAATGGATCCAAGCATGCAGAAGAGGGTGGAATGATGGCTGGAACCTGATCCAAAGTGTGTGAAGGAATTAAGCACCATGCTTTGCAGGGGGGGTCAAGCCGGGGGTGCTGGGGGAGGAGGTCAGGGTGGAGGAGGCTCCCTGTTGATTGCTGGAGCTGCTGCCGCCACCTGAGATGCTGCTGGAGATATTCTTCTGCCTGGACACAACTTACCCTCCTGTCCCTGGAGCTTCAGAATGGGTGAGATGTGATGGAGGATGTGTGTCATGGGGGAGGGAGGTATTGTATCTGGGGGATGTAATCAGATAAAGGGATCTGGTGGAGTATCTGGAGATGTGATCATAGTAAAGGGATGGGGAGATCTGGGGTTGTGATCAGAGTGGAAGGATCTGGTTGGGATCTGGGGGTGATCAGAGTTGAGGGACCTGATGGGGTATCTGGGGGTGTGATCAGAGTGGAAGGATCTGAAGTGATCTGGAGGTGTGATCAGAGTGGAGGGATTGGGTTCTGGTTGTGTGATCAAAGTGGAGGGATCTGGTGGGGATCTGGGGGTGTGATCAGAGTGGAGGGATCTGGGGGGAATATGGGGTGTGATCAGAGTGGAAGAATCTGGGGGGATATATCTGGGGTGTGATCAGAGTGGGGGGGATATGGGGTGTGATTAGGGGGGTATCTAAAAGTCAACAGGTTAGGGGGCGCAAATTACTTGCCTTGCCCCAGGCGCTGATGACACATATGTTTCTTTGCTTCTCTGTTGACACCATGACAACTAAATTCCTGTCCCGTCATATTCTATATGACTGCTCTTTCCATCTTCCTCAGCCTTGCTCTGAGCTCTTGCTCTCCTCTAGTTCTCCTCAGTTTGCTCTATACCCTCTCAGTCTTCCTTGGCACAAATCAGAGCTCCACACCCCTCTCTCTCAGCCCTCCTCACCCTGTTCACTCAGTCTTCCTCAGCCCTGCTCTGAGTTTAGCTCTCTCAGCCATTTTTGCCACCTTCTTTTTGTCTTTTTTTTTTACTTTCTTTGGGTTCCACTGCCCACTTCCAATTCACCATAGGCCTTATTCTGAGTTCTAGTTCAACACTTGCTCACTAATTTCTACTCTCCTGATGTGGGCCACCAAAATTCTTCACCAAACTATTAATTTTGAGCATGATGCCTTGATAGAGTAGCTAGGTTAGCTTATGTTGTGAACAGCCAGAGCCAGAGCATGTCCATGATTCCTCTATGAACTAGGTTTTGACAGACAGACAATAATCAGTGGACAACAAGTTACTTAGTCTAAATAAAGACTTGTTTATAAACTTTTAATAGACAATTAGAGTGACTAGACACTTCTTTCCAGTGTTTCCTGACTCGTATTGAATGAATTCTGCATGTAATTGGCTCTATTGATTAGAGAATACCCATATTGTTAACATATTGCATGCTTTGTAGAGTGGAGCTTCTCCTTAAGAGGATTTTGACAGCATTGCATATTAAAGAAAACCTGTCATGAGAGAGAAATTGAGGTTTGCTATTGCTGACCTCTCCATCTGAAAATTTTATTTGCCTGTCTTTCAAGCTGACTCTTCTGCTTCAATAATCTGAATCACTGACCAAGGACAACTATGCAGATAAGGACTTTACTCTGACTTTTCTAATCTACATACTTATTCCAGATAAGTGGCTTATAAAAAATTAAAGCCAGTGGGTCAGAGGGAAACCAGCATTGTAGAAAGAATATAGCTAGACAGTTTCTGCATTTCTAACATGAAAGGTTTAGCTTAAAGTGGAATTAAAAGTTATGAGTTATGGATATTGGTATCATTGGAATAAGGTTTGCAAATATAAATGTAGAGTGTATATAGAGAGATATATACTGCATTCCGTGAAAGGGAATCTTCTAGTAAATGTGTAAGGACAAACTTTCTAACCAGTTGGGTTTGTGATAAGACTGTTTTCAAGGTCATGAAGCGTTGTCTGACTGTATAGAATGTAAACAGTTGTAGAACATTTTCTTCAAAAGAAACCTGTTTACCTAACTGTCCCTCCACTGCTAGTGACCTGTATATCAAGGGAATGATGAAACCTGGCTATAGAATTTATGAGAGACATGGCCTAAAGTACAGAGTATACATGAATGCATACATGAATGCAGATTCATGTAAAGAGTGGACATACAGTAAATGCTGAATGTGTGGAATGTCTGTATGTGTGGAATGTGGAATGTCTGCCACATTTATGAATTGAAAAACTTTCTGAATGGGCTCATTAGGGCTTCTGATCATTATATTATTTTGTATATACTCTGTGAAACTTGTCATCTATTTCTGGGATCCAATAAATGCTACACTCGCTGGAAAAGAACCACAGATGCTTGGAGCTTCGTTAGACAAACATTAAATTATTGACAACACTAAACTGTATGGAAAAATATGTTAGCAGAAAGGATTATATATTGCAGAAGAGACATGATATGTTTCTTCTGCTATAAAGGAAACTTACCTAATTCACAATCTTCTCTAGAATGTACATTAAGTTGAGCATGCACACCACAGTGTAAATTCTGGGAACAGATTGGTGCCAGAATGAATGAACTCGCATGCGTGGAAGTAAAGTCATTCTTGCCTAGCCTGTCAAGATGTTTGGAAATCCCAGGTGGCCTTATTTAAATCTCCACATAATGTGTTATCTTTGGAAAATCCCCAAATAGTAAGTCGTGATGGTACTATACCCCTGCAAGAATCACTAAATGCCTACCCTCTTATCTCTCTACCTGTGGATTTGAGTGTATACCATGGTCAATACAGTTCTTCAAACCTATACAAAGACCCCTGGGAAACTCTCTCACATAAGCCTATAGATAATACCCCATCTGGGAATATCAGTGAATGCAACACTCATATCTTTATGGATGGCCATGAAACAGACAACCCTTCAGGCGTAAAAATCACCAACTTAATTTTGCCAAGCTAAATTAAGAGTTGCAATACATATTTAGAGTTGGGTGAACAGTTCGCCCCGAGCATCAGTTCGGACCAAACATTGGCTGTTCGCCCCGTTCACAGAACACGCAGGGTGATCGGTAGGTGTTTGCCACGCCCAACAATGTACTGCACACTGCACAAAGCTTTGCCCAATCAGGGTGCAATATAAGCTGATTGTTAAAGAGTGGGCCGGGAAGCCAGTCGGTAGAAAAAAGTAAAAAAAAAAACCTGTGTGTGGTTGGTATGGATTTTAAGGGGAACCTCACACCATGTTTAAAAAAATGGCTGTGGGTCCCTCCCAAAAATCCATACCAAACCCTTTTCCGGGCATGCAGCCTAGCAGGTCAGGAAAAGGGGGGGACAAGCAAGCACCCCCTATCCTGAACCATACCAGGCCATATGCCCTCAACATGGAAGGGTGGGTGCATTGGGTCTCATTCCCAAAACTGTGACAAGTGGTTGTGGGAGTCTGTGGGCGAGGGGCTTATCTTAACAAGGGGGCCATAGGGGTACATATGTCACGGATCAGTGCATGCTGGGGCAGTAGGCAGCCTGCCTTCATGTCGGTGACAACATTTTTTTTTCAGGTGTGGTGTGATTGACGATGGATTTACACTTTTTTTTTATTCTATATTTTTTAATAATGGAATTGTCAAAAACTGTGTGTGTGTGTGTGTGTGTTTTTATTACTTTTTGACACTTTTTTGGTAAATTGGTAGTATATTCATTCACATGGGGGGCAGAATATGGGGCCCCCCTTGTTTAAGGGGGCTTTCAGATTCGGATAAGCCCCCTGTCCGCAGACCCCTACAACCACCGGCCATGGTTGTGGGGATGAGGCCCTTGTCCACATCAACATGAAGACAAGGTGCTTTGACCTGCCGGCTGCATGCCCAAACAAGGGTCTGGTATAGATTTTCGGGGGGGCCCATGCTGTTTTTTCTTTATTTGCAATTGCAACCGTGAGTCATTTTAAATGTGATTGTACTATTTTTTTTTTAGAAATTTCATTTTTGCTTTAGCCTGTTCTATATATGCTACAGATGCGCCAATTTATTGGCAGACTAAGGGGACCCCCAAGCACTATGGGCCAGATTCAGAGAAGAAGTACGCCGGAGTATCTGCTGATACTCCGGCGTACTTTCAAATTTGCTGCATCGTATCTTTATTTGGAATTCTCAAACAAAGATACGATTGTTTTATTGTGTTTTATTTTTTATAGGTAGTGAGGGAGTTATTAATATAATTGAATCTTGCTGTAGGTGATGTAATATACATGTACAGTATGTGTGCATGTAACTGAATCTTGCTGTAAGCTTGAGTGTTACAATTATAATAAAGGGTCAAACACCTCATCAGTGGAGGTGATCATTTTGTCCCTCACTAAGTAAATCAGCTCATAGATGATTTGATTTTATTTCCTTCCACCAAGAAAATCACAAAATTCCCCCATCAACACAGTCAGGGTTGATGGGGAAATGCCACATGGGTGTTTTTAATTTTTTTTACACTTTCTTTGTGTAGCAGGCTCCTGCCTCATGCTGTTACACTAGATTGTTTTTGTGTGTGAATATCAAATGCTCTGCTTCTAAAGGGAGCATGTTTTCTGAGATCTGCCCCCAATCTCTATTACACCTTCCTGTCCCTACCCATTACCTACCCAGGTACGAAATTTAAAGAATTATTTCACTTTTATTGTTTCACTTTAAGCATTATTAAAATCACTGCTCCCAAAAAAACTGGAGTTTTTAAAACTTTTTTTGCATTGATACATGTCCCCTGGGGCAGGACTCGGGTCCCCAAACACTTTTTATGACAATAACTTGCATATTAACCTTTAATTTCTTCCATAGACTTTTTTTTTTATAATTCTTTATTTTATTTTATCAAAATTCCAACCATATTACACCGTTACATTTCAAATATATATATAAAGACCAAGTATATATCCATGTGTAAAAAATAAAAAAATCCCAATTTGACCCTCATGTCCCCCCTCTACCCCCCCCCTCTCTACCTCTTGATTCCTGTTCTTTTGGGTAACAGTTTTTCTTCCCTCCTATTCTGTCCCCATCGTGCCTCTAGACTGTAAATTTTTCCGCATAACTCCATGTTTTCTCAAATTCTTTCCAGCATTCCCATTTAAATTTGGTGTCTTTTAAAATTTGGTGTGGAAGCGCACTGGAGTATTTGTGTTTGTTTAAAATGGAAAGACAGAGTAGTAGAGTGATGGGGGAGGTGGATGGACAGAGAGATGGAAACAGTTAGGAGTGAGTTGGGGTCCTTTCACACATGTGGACCATTCAGGTCCACCTGTCAGTTTTTCAGGCAGACCTGATCAGACGCTCCATGCATCTCGGATGTCAGCGGTGACATGTCCACTGACATTTGATTCCCTTCCGATCTGCCAAATCCAGAAGGATGGTGACCCTATTTCCCATCCGTCTGGCGGATCGGATGAAAATAGATAGGCTGTCCGTTTTCATCGAATCCCCCCATAGAGACGAGCAGAGATCTGACAGGTCTGTCCCTGCACAGTGAGGAGAGACGGACATGTCATCCGCCGGCTCAGCGAGCATGATAAAGCAGCATTTAAAGCTGGCAGCTGTGTGCTGAACACATACAGTTCCTGGACACTCTGAGATATGCTTATAACTATCTGCATGTTTTGTGAGTAGGATTTTAACTGTTTAATAAATTTGACTGAATTTAAAGTACAGTTTTTTTTGTTTTCCCTGGGGATATGAATATGTATATTGGAGGTGGATTTCTGGCTGGAGGTGATCTATGAACAGCCCCTAACTGTGGGGTGAAAAAAAGCTGCTCTTGCCGATTTGTTAGTTCAGAAAGGCATGTATGTTTGGTGATTTTCCTATTGGGAGTAGTTCATGATGGATGGAGTGGTCACAGTTTGGATTAAAAAGAAAAAGAAATAGTACACTGCACATGAAACACTTTATTAAGAACTTTGATATGCTTGATCCACTTTTTGGATTTATGAACTGAAATATTTTTTTAAATTTTGCATGGAACATTTTATTTGGATATATTGATAAATCTGCACTTTAAATGGATTCATTAATTTTACACTTTTATAGCACTGCAGATTGAATCTGGGAATACCGTGATTCATAAGATACAGTATATTTATTACTCTCTGGAATTTGCCTAGGTCAGTGGTTCATCCTACATGACGGTAATGGCCCAAAACATACTTCCAGGCTGTGTCAGAACTAACTTAGAAGAAAATAAGAAGGCTTCAAATCATGGAATGGCACTGCAGTGTCCAGACTTAAACCCCATTGCACTGTTTTTAGATGAACTGGTCAGAAGAGTGAAAGCAAAACAACCTACAAGTGCAACACATTTGTGGGAACCTCTGCAAAGGATTTGGGAAGAATTTTCCAAACAATAATTGATTTCTGGTGTAAAAAGAATGCCATGAGCTTGTTCAGCTATTTTATCTGCAACAAGTGGCTTCTTTGAGGAGTCAAAAACATAGATTACATTTTGTTAAAGAAAACAATTCCATGATTTTATATTTAGTTGTTTATTTGTTCTACTGTTTTATGCTGTTGAATGCTAGCAACAGTTGTGTTTTCCTTTAAACAGAGTGGGTAGCTTTTTGAATTTCTTCATCTACAAGCATCTACATTTAACCTGTTCTAATTCATTCCCCATAGTATTCTGTAAATGTAGGTCAGTGATATACTACCAACTTCCTAAAGGCCAAGTGATTAGCAAAAATAAACATGTAATTTATGGGAGTAATTTACTATTTACAAAGCCAAATATCTAATCCGTACATGAAAAAATGTTTCTGATAGCTAAAATTACTACCTGTCAGAAAAAACAAACAAAGAGATATTCACTGTAAACCAAAATCTATATCAATTATAAAGTCCACGTTTGTTGGCAGTGGAAGAATAATTATGTAAAGTGCAATAAAGGCTTTTGAAAGGGAATGCTACTAGCTGCATTTACACTCTAAACAATTAAGTGCAATTAAAATGATGATTTAAAGTCATTAGCTACAGATACAGAAAAAGTGTAATGACCAAACAGCTAATTCATGTTGATTTGCATATAAAATACATCCTGCTTATACAGTGGATTTATTTTTTTTTAAATGGGCAGTGAAGCATATGCTTATTAACTAAGTTATTGCCAGACCTACTTTCAATCTGGAATTTGTCTAAATTGTTTAGTTTATATCATATTTCTCTATCAGTGGTTTGCAGAACCAACAGTTGGAGTTTGTCACATAAACACACAAATATTTCACAGTTAGGCATTTCAATTAGCTGGGCTGGATTTCCCTGGCTGATAATTATTGCTTTCCCCTGAGGTAAACAAGCTCTAGGCATGTTGAGATCTGATCATGCCTCTTTATGGAAAGATCTTTCAAAAGACAGAGCTGGTATTTGCTGAATTATGTACATTTCACACTAAGCCACACAGTCAAACAAACAGGCCATATTTACAACCATTAGCCAGGCATTTGCAATTTTGCAGCAGTTGCAAATAGCCACAAAATTACAGATCTCCGCATGTGCATAGTAACCAATCAGCTTCTAAATTAACCTTTTTCAACTAAGCTTTGACAGAAGCTGTTTGGTTAGTATGCTCAGCTGCACTAGATTCTGTGTGCGCCAGTTTTAGTAAATCCCCCCACTATGATTTTATTGTCTATGAAGCCTTCTCTATTAAAACTAAAAACTTTTTTCAAAAATAATAAAGGTTTTTGTAAACCACTTAAAGCAGGATTCCACCTGACAGTGTAGCTGCTGACAATTAATAAGAACACTTACCTGTCCGAGTCGGCCGCGATGTCGGCCCGGCGACGGCGATTGCTGACGATCGCTCAGTCCTGGTGCCTCCATCCTTACTGCGCATGCGCGACTCGCACGGCGCTTTGTGAATGGGTGGCTGCCTCCTGGGATACACACAGTTCCCAGACGGCAGCGCGGCTCATTCACAAGAAGACACGGCGATGTAGGACAAGATTTAAGATCCTCCGCGGTGGAAGAAGAGGCAGAAGAGTTACTTCCGCATAGCAACAGCCCTTTCAGGTGAGTATTAAAAAAAAAATATATAATTTTTTTTAAATTTATTTTAGGATTTTTAGTGTAAAGAAAAAAAACGGTTGGAACTCCACTTTAAGCCCTGGAAGACTTAACCCCCTTCATGACCAGGCCATTTTTTGCGATACGACACTGTTATTTTAACTTACAATTGCGCGGTCGTGCAACGCTGTACCCAATTAAAATTTATGTCCTTTTTTCCCCACAAGTAGAGCTTTCTTTTGGTGGTATTCAATAGCCTCTGCAGTTTTTATTTTTTGTGCTATAAACAAAAAAGCCTGTAGATTTTGAAAAAAAAAACTTTACTAGTAATGGAGATGAAAAGAGATTTTTAGCGGGACTGTGACATTGCGGCAGACAGACACCTGACTGCCACTTCTGACACTTTTGGGGGAACAGTGACACTAATACAGTGATCAGTGCTAAAAAATAAGCACTGTATATGTACTAATGACACTGGCAGGGAAGGAGTTAACATCAGGGGGCGATCAAAGGGTGAAGTGTTCTCCTAGGGAGTGCTATCTAACTGGGGGGGATGCTGTGACTGGAGAAAAACAGAGATCTGTGTTTCTGTTTAGCAAGATCTCCATCTCCCCCCTTACAGAACAGCAGTCCTTGTTTACATAGGCAGACTGCCTTTGTGCCTCTCCTGTGAATGATCGGCGGGCCCCAGTGGCAATTGCCGGCATGTGCCCTAGACCCACTGCACAAAATCATGTAGCTGTAAGTGATTTCATTCAGGAGGGCCACCCTGCCACAGTATATATGTGTGGGGGGTCCTTAAGTGGTTAAAGTAGAAGATGATCCACAGCTCCATACATGCTCTTAACCACTTAACCCCCAGACCATATTGCTGCCCAAAGACCAGAGCACTTTTTGCGATTCGGGACTGCATCGCTTTAACTGACAATTGCGCGGTCGTGCGACTTGGCTCCCAAACAAAATTGGCGTCCTTTTTTTCCCACAAATAGAGCTTTCTTTTGGTGGTATTTGATCACCCCTGCGGTTTTTATTTGTTGCGCTATAAACAAAAATATAGCGACAATTTTGAAAAAAAATAATATTTTTTACTTTTTGCTGTAATAAATATCTCCCAAAAATATATAAAAAAACATTTTTTTTCCTCAGTTTAGGCCGATACATATTCTTCTACGTATTTTTCGTAAAAAAAAATCGCAAAAAGGGTTTATTGATTGGTTTGCGCAAAAGTTATAGCGTTTACAAAATAGGGGGTATTTTTATGTCATTTTTATTAATATATTTTTTTTACTAGTAATGGCGGCGATCAGCGATTTTTTTTCGGTACTGCGACATTATGGCGGACACTTCGGACACTTTTGACACATTGTTGGGACCATTGGCATTTTTATAGCGATCAGTGCTATAAAAATGCATTGGATTACTATAAAAATGCCACTGGCAGTGAAGGGGTTAACACTAGGGGGCGGGGAAGGGGTTAAGTATGTCCCTGGGTGTGTTCTTACTGTGGGGGGGGAGGGTGGCCTCACTAGGGGAAACACTGATCCTCTGTTCATACATTGTATGAACAGAAGATCAGCATTTCCCCTGCTGACAGGACCGAGAGCTGTGTGTTTACACACACAGCTCCCGTTCCCCGCTCTGTAACGAGCGATCGCGTGTGCCCGGCGGCGATCGCGCCTGCCGGGCACACGCACGGGAGTCGGGGGCGAGTGGCCGCTCTAAGTGGCCGCTCTAAGAGCCGACGTTATACTACAGGCTCTCGCCCAGGAGAGCCGACCTGCCGCCGTAGAATAACGGCGGCTGGTCGGCTAGTAGTTAAATATCTTGAAAATGTATTAATGCTCCACAAAAGACAGATAGCTACAGCAGATGTTAACGTGTTTCAGCCATACCGACCTTGTTCACAACAGTATGTATGGGGTTGCGGATCATCTTCTACTAATTATTGTGTTGGCTGCATATTCTGCACTCAACAGCCCACGATGACTCTTGCATAATTTGGGTAGTAGCACTTTTTTTTTCTCTCTTACGGACCATTTTTCTTTAAGGTGCAGGTGTATGCAGACTATAGATATGAAAGTATATACATATTCCTAACAAGCAATAAAAGAGCTTTATTGTAGAAATAGACACTTTTCTTTTCATATTAGAGTGTGGGAGGGTTAAAACCCTATCAGGTTTTCATTGCCATCTGTGTCCTATAAGGGAGATTTTCCTTTACTTCCTGTCTCATGGCCAAAACAGGAAGTGAGGGGAAATCCTCCAAAATTAGGAGATTGTCACCAGGGTCACCAGAATTAGTCTTCCTATTGGAAGTTTTCCCCTCTATTACTTTTCTGGAGACAATCCAACATTTTGGATTCCACTTTCACTTTTGATGATAATGGTAAACAGGGCAAATAGAGCGTGTGGATCTCCCTAACAGAGACATAGTGAGCAATAAGGACATGACAGGTGTTCTAATTTTTCTCTACTCTATCTAAAACAAAAACAAAAAAAACTTTTAGTTTACTTTAAAGCAAACTATCCCTTACCTCTTTAGCTGCTTTCACGGAAAAGTAATTCTCAAAGATCACAACATAGACGCTAAAGTTTGCCTGAGGCTGGGTTCACACTACTACACTACTTTCATCCTACTTTGCTCGGCTACATTGGTCCTACATTTATCCTACATTGGTCCTACATCCATCCTACTTTCATGAACAGGATACTACTTTGGTCCGACTTCAATGATATTCAATGGGCCTGAAGTAGGATCAATGTAGGACCAAAAGTAGTACAGGGAGCATTTTCAAAGTCGGACCGACTTGTGTAGGACCAGTTAAGATGCTCTCATAGGGAAACATTGAACACAGAGCAAAGTAGGATGAAAGTAGTGTAGTAGTGTGAACCCAGCCTTAAGGCTGGGTTCACACTACTACACTACTTTCATCCTACTTTGCTCTGCTACATTGGTCCTACATTGATCCTACATTGGTCCTACATCCATCCTACTTTCATGAACAGGCTCCTACTTTGGTCCGACTTCAATGATATTCAATGGGCCTGAAGTAGGATCAATGTAGGACCAAAAGTAGTACAGGGAGCATTTTCAAAGTCGGACCGACTTGTGTAGGACGCTACAAGACGCTCTCATAGGGAAACATTGAACACAGAGCAAAGTAGGATGCAAGTAGTGTAGTAGTGTGAACCCAGCCTCAGTCGATTTAGAAACTAAGCAACACCTGCTGTGTGTTAACATTAGAAGGCTGACAAGCTGCCTAGATTCTGCTGTCTATGAAAGTTAAGAGGAAAACAATAGTTTTCTATGTGTTTGCTTGTGCAGCTCAGTTTATATTCTGGTATGCTACTTGTATGTTTGGATTACTGTACTCCTACACATGTGCAGGAGTGACATCATCCTACACCTGCCAATCAAGATGGCACCTGAAGAAGCCAGGGAGAAGATGCCAGCAAAGGCAAGAGCCCTCACGGGCGTCAGACAGTTTGTAGCTAGGTAAATTTTTTTGGCTTTTCATTCTACTTTAAGTGGCTCTATTGTGGCCTTTGAAGAGAAGTTTAAAAAATAGCACCTTTATTTCTAGGCCAATAGTTGTTAATATAATGTATATGCACATAATAATTCCTACATAAGTATTGTGGCCTTGCAGAAGCTATTTATCTTTTGTGGTTACAATGAGCCACTTCATAGGAGTGAAAAAAGACAGATTTTTTTACAGAAATGGTACAATAATAACTTTTCATCTTCATAAATACAGCATAGAGAAATCAATAATGCATGAAGAAAAAAATTACTAAAGATCAGCTCTATGTAAGTAAAGACATGGGGGAAAAAAAATATTTAGAAAGAAAGGATCTTTAAGACTAGAGTTGAGCGGACACCTGGATGTTTGGGTTTGGGTCTGAACCCGAACTTTAAAAAAAAAGTTCGGGTTCGGGAATCCGAACATGAACTCCGAACCCCATTGTAGTCAATGGGACACTGACTTTTTGAAAAAAAAATGCGCGGAGGTCCCCGCAAATTCAATAACCAGACCCTTTAGGTCTAGTATGGATATTAAGGGGAACTCCACCCCAAATTTAAAAAAAAAAATGGCGTGGAGTTCCCCCTAAGATCCACACCAGACCCCTTATCCGAGCACATTGACCTGGCGGGCCGCAGAAAAGAGGGGGGGACAGAGTGCGGCCCCCCCCTCTCCTGAACCGCACCAGGCCACATGCCCTCAACATTGGAAGTGTGCTTTGGGGGTGCCCCCTAAAGCACCTTGTCCCCATGTTGATGGGGACAAGGGTCTCATCCCCACAACCCTTGCCTAGTGGTTGTGGGGGTATGCGGGCGGGAGGCTTATCAGAATCTGGAAGACCCCTTTAACACCCCTTAGTAAGGAATAGGATTTTCCCAGTGACGTAGCACAGTGTGTGTCAGAGGGGGGCGGGGTCACGTGATGCGTGGCCCGCCCTCCCCTATAAATGAAACGTCAAGCTCCAGCGCGTCGTTCGTGGAGCTGTGCTCTGAATGGATGGATCTTCCCATCGCTGGACCAATCGTGGGCGAGAACACCCGTACACCCATCGCTGGAGAACTTATACGCCGCTGGATACAAGACAATGATGGATCAGGGAGCAGCATGGATCGTCTATTTTCACCGCTGGATTTTTATTTGGTTTAATTAATAAAGTATTTTGTTCAACGGTGTGTGTGTTTTTTTTTCAGACTACTATTTTCACTTCCTTTGTGAAATGGTAGGGGTACAGTGTACCCCATTACCATTTCACACAGGGGGGGTCAGGATCTGGGGGTCCCCCACCGGGCAAGGGTTGTGGGGATGAGACCCTTGTCCCCATCAACATGGGGACAAGGTGCTTTGGGGGGCACCCCAAAGCACCCTTCCAATGTTGAGGGCATGTGGCCTGGTGCGGTTCAGGAGAGGGGGGGCCGCACTCTGTCCCCCCCTCTTTTCTGCGGCCGGCCAGGTCAACGTGCTCGGATAGAGGGTCTGGTGTGGATTTTAGGGGGAACTCCACGCCATATTTTTTTTAAATTTGGGGTGGAGTTCCCCTTAAAATCCACACCAGACCTGAAGGGTCTGGTTATGGATATTTAGGGGGAACCGCACGTCATTTTTTTTTTAATTGACGGCGGGGTTCCCCTTAATATCCATACCAGACCTAAAGTGTCTGGTTATTGAATTTGCGGGGACCTCCGCGCATTTTTTTTTTCCCGGACCCAAACTTTTTCCAATTATTCGGGTTCGGGTCCGGGTTCGGGAAAAACCCAAAGTCCGTACCGAACCCGAACTTTACAGTTCGGGTTCGCTCAACTCTATTTAAGACCCCTTTAACACTGGCAAGGTGGGTCTGTTAGTGGTAAAGAGCCACTAGTTTTAGTGGTGCTTTACAGGTGCTATTTTTAGTGCTAACACGCCTGAAAACTGCTTCAGTGTGAAAGGGGTCTCCGCTCCTTCCCTAGCACTAATCACTGTAAAAGTGCCTATTGCCAGCACCGTCTTTGTCACCCTGACAGCTTTTTTTCTCATTGTTGCTCTGACCAACCCTGCAATGTTTCCAGCCCTTACCAATGGCATTGGTCCCCCTCCAGTCCCATCCCATCTGTGCTGCTGACTGATTCTCCCTCCTTCCCCTCCCGCTGCCTACAGCTTCACCTGGGGCACACAAACAAGCTGTCAGGATGGACATTAGTAAGGGGGGGTTAGTAAACCTATGTTTATCAGCCCTCTTCCTTTTCTTGAATGGACACAGTGAGCAGTCACTACTGATTACTCCTGTGTACATTAATCGCTGAAGTATAGTAAACAGTGTTTACTATGCTTCCATTTTTTTAATGAATAGGAGCCTCTATACAGACTCCTGTTAATTCATGTATAGTGCAGCTCAGGTTGCAGAGAAAGGGGCTGTATTCATTCTGTGATGGACACTTGTACTCAAGAGCAGGGCTGTATCCTGGCCTAGGCCAACAAGGCCCAGGCCTAGAGCAGCACGCTGCAGGGGGCAGCATGGAAAGAGTCCCCACTGGCTTGCGCTAAACTGTTAGTGTAGCGTCAGTCTTATGAGGCGTACTGGACAGAGAGGCAAATTAGTCTAGTTCCCCCATAAAGCAGCCGCACTGCTTCTGGCCAGCATTCCGCAACTGTGGGGGGGCGGAGCTTCTAATTTTGACTGTCCTGTTATCCTGAACCACAAACCTTCCTCCCTGTGCTATGTATTTTTTTCTGCACCATTGGCATGGTTATATCTTCTTAGTCCTCTCCATAAAATTTGCAGAATTTTGTGCCTAAAGTAGAACTATAGGCAACACTTTTTTTTAGGGAAGGGCGGGTCTTAAACAGCAAGGGGTGTGGCCTTCACAGGAAGGGGTGGGTCATATTTAAATTAGGGGGTGCACGAGTTTAGTCAGGCCTAGGGCAGCACAAAACCTAAATACACCACTGCTCAAGAGGAGTACATCCGCCGTATAAGCTTCCCTTTCCCACTACCAGCACAATGCAAGATCCCTTAGCCCACCCAGTCAATTGTTGAGACATCAGTGTAGGGTGGTGAAAGACATAAAACAAAGAGATATACACTCAGGGGACAACCCCCCTTCTTTGCATAATGACAGGACAGGGCAATAACAATAGACACACAGACAGCCCTGTGGGAATGGCTACAGGAGAAATCCTCCCTCCCCTCTAGCAGCTAATATACATACACATATGCATCCCATAATAGGTTGTTCCCAAGACAGACAGAAACAATAGAACAATGGGATACAGCCACTTAACAATAACCACATAGCAACCACCACCCCACCTCAGACTATCTAGCAATGGTATGAGACACTCCTACAATATTCTAGCAGTCTGAAAGGTATAATTATTTATCTTCATATATTTTCTGAGGTATATTGTTCATAAATATGATTATCCCAAGTGAAAGAGCCCCTTCATTCTTTTAACACAAACCACACATGTAGAACCCAGGATAACAGGGGTAAAACAAAATGCTGAGTCCGATGTGGTTGCATGGTTAGGACAGACCCAACTGGGGTTCTCGTTACCCTGTGCCCCTAGTAGACACAGTGTGACTTACACATAAGAGGGGCTGTGGTAAGCTGGGTTCCATGAGCCCCTCCACCTAAAGTGACCCCTGTCACACAGTCCTTTTCTCTCTCAAAAAAGAGACATCAAGGATCTGTTTAGATCTCTGATATCTCACCAAAGCCCCCAACCCCCCCCCCCCAGAAAAAAATGAAAACAGAGTTCCTCCGAAAAAAAATACTAAAAGTCAGCAGCTACAAATATCGCAGCTGCTGACTTTTAATATATGGACACCTACTTGTCCTGGGAGCCCACGATGTTGGCACCCGATCTCTCCCTCGGCTCTCAGGTGCTGCTGCCTCCATCTTCAGTAAGGCAATCAGGAAGTGAAGACTTGTGGCTTCACTTCCTGGTTCCCTACTGCGCATGCGTGAGTCGCGCTGCACGATCCCACTGGTCCCTGCTGTCTTCTGGAACCTGTGTGTCTCCCAGAAGACAGCAGGGGGGGGCAGAGTAGGCGCCAGACATGGCATAGGTCACTGCAGTCACTGCGATGATCTATGCCTGGAAGTGGGAGAAAATACCTGTATTACACAGGTATCTGCTCCCTCCTTCCTCCTGAAAGGTGCCAAATGTGACCCGGAGAGGGGGAGGATTCAGAAAAGAGGAAGTTCCATTTTTGTGTGGAACTCCGCTTTAAGAATGAAAAAAAAAAAAAAATAGTAAGACCTTGTTCATACAGGGCATACTACAGCGTAATTACCTGCAAGGCTGTGTTTATTTGAACAGGGATGCACAGGTGGACTATACTTTTAAAATGTATTTTTTACAATATAGGCATTGACTTTGAGTGCAGCTGTCCAGAACCTTCCTTACCTGAGGGGCATACACTTTAGTATGTATAATTTGGGGGGTCTTTTACAAATTCTGAAAGCTGTAAGTGAAAAATGATAACCTTGCATTTTCAGATTAAATTGTTTTTATATTCAGTTTTGCATACATTCAGTTTTCACCATTTCACATAAAGGCATATATTTGTTATTTATTAACTCGAACACAGTTTTAACATCTTTATTTAGTAGAAATTGTGCTGTAATTTTGCAAATTTTGGTATCACACTAACAATGATTTTAGTGAAAATAGCGATTTGATAAACATTTAAGCAAGAAAATCAGTAGCACATTTTTTTAATTCTATAGTTCATTTGCTTTCAGAAAATATATGGTTTGATGGGTCTTTCACAAACTCTAAAATCTGTAAGGGAAAGATAAAAAAGCAGTGGAAAAATTGCAAAAATCATCTGGCCACCAGAGCAATAGTGGCGCGCAGGGCCAGGCAGCGTAAAGGTTTATATGTGCTAAATGTAAACTAGTGTCTCTTTTTTATTTCTGCCTGTGTCATAAGATGGCTATTCCACCTGTCATGTCCCTTTACTTCCAATTATTTGGCAAGAGAACACAGTTTTTTGGTAACGCTGAAACTAGAGGAAATATGGCATTTTAGGTTAGCTATTTCAATGATAACATTGAAGGTATAGTCGATATCTGAAGGATTGACCACCATCCAATAAGAAATCACTGTAGATTGTGCATCCATCACCGATAAAAAAGATTGGGTACTCTTACCATACTAAGTGGACCCAATGCCAGTGGCATGGAGTCAAACAGGCATGGAACTGGGAATGTGGTCACTCTCAGGAGTATACCTTCAATTTTATCATTAAACATTTTTATTCAGTTTCTGTGATCTAATTTCACTTTTTGGACTTTTTTTTTCTTTTTCCCTCATGGGTTATTACCAATTCACAATGTTATTCACATTTATGGACTATTTAGTGTTTTCACATTTAGGAATTGTTGTTTTTTGCACCTAGAACTTTCATTCAGATGATTTATTCGCACATTAAAGGTGTTATATATCTAGGGGGTAATCCACAAAAGGGATACGCTGGCGTATCTACTGATACGCCGTTGTATCCCTGTTTCTATCTATGGAACTGATCCACAGAATCAGTTTACCATAGATAGGCAGAAGATCCGACATGTGTAATTGAATTACACTGTCGGATCTTAAGGATGCAATTCTAGGCCGGCCGCTAGGTGGCGAGGCCATTGCGGCCGGCCTAGAATATGCAAATGAACACTTACGGCGATCCACGAACGTTCCGACGGGCCCGTCGCGCTAAATCTACGTCGTTTACGTCGAGTTACGCCGCATAAAAATAGGGCTGAGTCCTATTTGACTAAGCCCTATTAAGTATGGCCGTCGTTCCCGCGTCAAAATTTTCAACTCTACGTCGTTTGCGTAAGACGTTCGTGAATGGCGCTGGACGCCATTTACGTTAACGTCTAAGCAAATGACCTCGGAGCGACGTCAGTTAGCGCAATGCACGTTGGGTAAGTTACCCGACGGAGCATGCGCAGTAGGTCCGGCGCGGGAGTGCGCCTAATTTAAATGGGAATCGCCCATTTGTGTTAGGAACGCCTTGTGCCGGAGGGAGTTAAGTTACACTGCCGCAAATTTCCAGGTAAGTGCTTTGTGGATCGGCACCTAACTTGGGAGATTTGCGGCAGTGTAACTTAACTCTGAAAAGTTAAGTTGCGCTCGGCGGCTGTGGATCTGGCCCATTGTTTGCAAATTTGCACAATTCTTTTCAGTTTACACATACAATATGGATTAGCGCCGCACTTGAATATTCTTATTATCTACTCAATTTGTCTGCTTGTAGTGCTTACAGCTTTTCTTAATGTATTGAGTAGCACAGTGTTTATTTTGAAATATGAAATTCAAATTTTTTATACACAGACCCTTAAATGCAATACATTGAAATTTTGCAACTCCTGGTGTCAATTAAAGGATAATGTCAATCCCAATGTCAGTTTAATTATAATTTGATGATTAAAAAAGATGATTAAAAAAGAAAACTCCTTCCCCTGTTGTCAGTGCATGCATTACTTGTAAGGAACTGCGCATGTGCGAAACGCGCTGTACTTTATGAATGACCCAGCAGCAGGGGAAGGAGGAGAGGAATTTCCCCACATCAAAGTCCCCAAGAAGTGGGAGAGGGTACCTGTCAAAATCAGGTATCCGCTCCCGCCAAAAAGGTGTCAAGTGTGGCAGAGCGGGGGGGGGGCAAACAAGCGGAGGATCCCCTCACTGTTGACAGCATTTTCTCCTCAGCTTCTGCTGAGTGCTGGTCTTTGGCCATATTGATTGGCTGGTGAGGGATAACGTTATGTGCAAGATTCATTCATTCATGCTTGACATGAAAACTGAACTTTCCATGTGCAGATCAGTGTACAATTTGCAGGAGATTAAACATTGCAGGTCTCTTCTGCAATAAGGAGATTTCATATTAATAAATTAATTTTTTTGACTTTAGTTCCTCTTTTAATGCCTATCCTCACGTGCTGTCTTTCAGTACAATAAAAGAGTATTTTATACAACTACATGACTGTCATTTGATACTGTTATGTGTTCCTGCAAGTTGGTAAACAGTGTGTGTGAGTTCTGGCAGTTGGATTGGTAGCAACTATCACATTTTGGATGAGCATTAACCCCTTGCTTTCAAGCTTAAAGTTGTTGTAAAGGCACAAGGATTTTTACCTTCATGCATTACTCCAACCTCCAGCACAAAATTAATCAGCTGTTTCATTAGACCATTAACGAATGAACAAATCATGTCAAATTCATTTGTTAACCAGTTCCTGACCGGCGCACGACGATGTACGTTAACAGAATGGCACGGCTTCACAAATGTCCCTATTAATTTGCGAGTCATGTGGTCACGTGCACGACACCGGTGGCACGCTCGCGACCCTGCCGTGAGCTCCGTGACCGCGCCCGCGGGACCCGCGGACACGATTGCATCTGGGGACCCGTAATCTGGTCACAGAGCTGAAGAACGGGGAGATGTTAGTGTAAACACAACGGGCCTGATCCACAAAGAAGTTACGTCGGCGTATCTATTGATACGCCGCGAAACTTCTAGTATGTGCCGGTGTATCTTTTTTCTGTATCCAAAAAACAAGATACGCCGGATTTTTGCTTAGATACGACTGACGGAAGTCTCTTACGCCATTGTATCTTAGTTGCATATTTACGCTGGCCGCTAGGTGGCGCTTCCGTAGATTTACGTGCAGAATATGCAAATTAGGTAGATACTCCGATTCACGAACGTACGTGCGCCCGGCGTATCGATATACGTCGTTTGCGTAAGGCGTCGGACCGGCGTAAAAGTTACCCCTGCTATAGTGAGGCGTACGCAATGTTAAGTATGGACGTCGGGACAGCGTAACATTTTCCGTTGTTTCCGTCGTTTGCGTAAAACATTCGCAAATAGGGCTTTGCGTAAGTTACGTTCACGTCGTCTAGGCATTGAGCGGGCGTAATTTAATTTGAAAATTCAACGTGATACTGAGCATGCGTGCGCATGCGCCGTTCGAAAAAAGCGTCATTTACGTGGGGTCATGCTTAGTTTACATAAAACACGCCCCCCTGTTCCTCATTTGATTTAGGCGCGCTTACGCCGGCACATTTACGATACGCCGCTGTAACTTTAGACGCAAGTGCTTTGTGAATACAGCACTTGCCTCCCTAAGTTGCGGCGAACACTGTCACTGATCGTGTTCCTGTCATCGAGAACAATGATCATTGACGCGTTACAGCAAGCTACGCCCCCTAACAGTTACAAGCACTCTCTAGGACACACTTAACCCCTTCATTGCCCCCTACAGGTTAACTGCCATTCACTGCCAGTGTCATTTTTACAGTAATCAGTGCATTTTTATAGCACAATGGTCCCAAAATGGTGTCAAAAGTGTCCGATGTGTCCGCCATAATGTCGCAGTCATGATAAAAATCACTGATCACCGCTATTACTAGTAAAAAAAATATATTAAGAAAAATACAATAAAACTATCCCCTATTTTGTAGACGCTATAACTTTTGCGAAAACCAATCAATAAACGCTTATTGCAATTTTTTTTACCCAAAACATGAAGAATAATATGTACCGTCCTAAACTGAGGAAAAAAAATGTTTTTTTATATATTTTTGGGGGATATTTATTATAGCAAAAAGTAAAAAATATTGCATTTTTTTTCAAAATTGGCGTTCAAAAGAAAGCTCTATTTGTGGGAAAAAAAGGACCTCAATTTTGTTTGGGAGCCATGTCGCACGACCGCGCAATTTTCAGTTAAAGCGACGCAGTGCCGAATCGCAAAAAGTGGCCTGGTCCTTAACCAGCCAAATGGTCCTGGGCTTAAGTGGTTAGTTTCGCTATCATTTCTTTCGTTTTTTCTTTAGACATTTAGATGCATCCTAATGTCCGAAAGATGATAAATGTGTCTGAATTTCGATTTGTTACGAAACTAATTGCACATGTCTAGTTGGAACTTGAGAGTAAATTCCACATGTTACCACAGCACAACAGCGTGAACCACACCCTCAAGTGATGGGTTCAAAGAAAGTAAGCAAAGTAAGAAAGTAAGCAAAGTTAAATATTTGGGGAAATATATTATCTCATAATAAGCCTGCAGAGTTATAATAATTTAAACCTACATATTTAGAGCCGGTTCACACTGGAGCGACCTGGGATCCGACTTCAAGTCTCCCCAAGTTGCCCCAAGTCACGCGGTCGAGAAAATGAATGGAAGTGAATGGGGGCCGTCTTAATGTACACTACTGAAGTCGCTCCGACTTCAGAAAAGGTTCCTGCACTACTTCTAGGCGACTTGTAGGCAACTTGTACCCATTGATTTCAATGGAAGTCGCCTCAGAAGTCGGATCAGTGTCTTAACTGAAGCAACAATACAGGAAGATACCATACATTTCTCAGGCAAACCCCTCCCTCCCACAGAGCTGATTGTTGTTTAATTGGCCACTGGAAAGCCTCCTGTCCTGGAGGCGACTTGAAGTTGCCTTGTAAGTTGCCTGATGATTCATACTCAAGTTGTGTCCAAGTCGTGCTAAAGTCATGTTGCCCCTGTGTGAATGGGCCCTTAGAGACTTGACTGAGTAGGCTAGTTCTCATGTGTAAATAACAATTTTTCTATCAAACAGTAATAAATAAAAACAAGTATGATAAGAGGGGGAACCAATGCGCAAAACAACCTAATCAAGGGTATACTAAACTAAAAGGAAGCTAAAATTAATAAATAGCAGCCACGACGGAAAGTGTTCTCACACTCAAGACAGATAAGAATAATGGTAGGTGTAATGGCGCTAAAGACACTAAAAGAACTTAAATACAATAAATAATCCTCATCACTAGACCCATAAAATAATTGAGAAAGTTTTGTGGTGAATCCTCCAATGGATGTGAATAAAATGTGTTCCACTCTGGGTCAATCCTAGAATACCATCCGACATCAACAAAAAATGTGGAGGGTATTAATAGTGGTAGATAATGATACGTACCTAATGATCAGTGAACAACTGTGCCAGACCACTGCACAATGTTGCATCAATACACTCAAAAATGACTAATTGGTAGCATAGTGAGCATAGATGATAGTGAAAAAAACAAATCCAGTATAATTAAAATCACCAAAGGCAGTGATCCATTAAAGTGCAACGTGCAATGATTAAAGTGCAAAAAATACAAAGTGATCCGAAGTAATTTAAATGACATGCACCAATGAGCATTAAAATGAAATCTATATGTGAAAAATTGTCCAGTGAAAAAAACAATATTAAGATGGTAACAATGTCTCAAATAATCCACCAATTGAGGTTAAAGTAAAACAAAGTGATATTGGTAAAGTGTCCCAGTGCATATAATCATGAAAAATAAACAATCATGATCCTATGAGTAAGCAACGTGAAACAGTTGCGATACGCGTGAGGACGTGGAGGAGCTGCTGGTGACGTCACCCGCTCGCGGCCGCAGAGCGGGGGACACAAAGATCGTACACGCCGACTTTTACTGCTTGAAATGTGAGTGTCTACTTGTTTCTTAAATAAAATGTTTTAATGTTACTACACTATGGAGGCTCCCCTTGCTTTATATTTCCTCTGAGAGACTGCAATCATCTGTGACCGAGTCGTGGGATTGAGGGAGTGGATGAGCAGCAGACTGCCTGTGAGATATCCATTTAGGCTTGATTACAAGCCGCTCTGAGGTAAG
This sequence comes from Rana temporaria, assembly GCF_905171775.1. Classification (NCBI taxonomy): domain Eukaryota; kingdom Metazoa; phylum Chordata; class Amphibia; order Anura; family Ranidae; genus Rana; species Rana temporaria. Next base: position 263,779,208 of record NC_053489.1, on the reverse strand, counting down.
GGGCTGGAACACCTAGTCTGTCGGACATTTCTGGGAAGACTGATAGTGGAAGTACAAGCACGCATGCACATCCAGCATTGATCACTGAACGCTTTGGATATAAGGATCTGTGTTTTGGAGCACATTTTTTTTCACATTTTTTTCACTGAACATCTATTCATGATTGTTTATTTTTCATGATTATATGCACTGGGACACTTTACCAATATCACTTTGTTTTACTTTAACCTCAATTGGTGGATTATTTGAGACATTGTTACCATCTTAATATTGTTTTTTTCACTGGACAATTTTTCACATATAGATTTCATTTTAATGCTCATTGGTGCATGTCATTTAAATTACTTCGGATCACTTTGTATTTTTTGCACTTTAATCATTGCACGTTGCACTTTAATGGATCACTGCCTTTGGTGATTTTAATTATACTGGATTTGTTTTTTTCACTATCATCTATGCTCACTATGCTACCAATTAGTAATTTTTGAGTGTATTGATGCAACATTGTGCAGTGGTCTGGCACAGTTGTTCACTGATCATTAGGTACGTATCATTATCTACCACTATTAATACCCTCCACATTTTTTGTTGATGTCGGATGGTATTCTAGGATTGACCCAGAGTGGAACACATTTTATTCACATCCATTGGAGGATTCACCACGAAACTTTCTCAATTATTTTATGGGTCTAGTGATGAGGATTATTTATTGTATTTAAGTTCTTTTAGTGTCTTTAGCGCCATTACACCTACCATTATTAATAAATAAAAACAATGATCTGATAAAAAAAATGCATTTTCTTACTATTTACAGTTAACACATTTTTTTTTTGCAAAGGTAAAAACGTTCCTGTATCTACTGTTATACAACGCTTAACTGCTTTTAATGGACTGCTTAGTGATTCTGAAAAACATTAAACTGAGCAGGTTTCATTGTACAGTTCATGCTTAGACACAAAGAACTAGACATTAAGACAGTAAGAGAGATGTGAAGTGCCATGATGTACACACATTTAAAAGAATGGCTACATCTTGACACACAATCAATAAAAAGACAGGAACAAGATCTTGGGACCAACTTCCCTAAACCTTGTCCCTCAGGAAATCAAAGTTCTCTTATCACTATTTGATTAATAGTAGTAACACATCCTGGACATTAATCATGTGTGTTTTGTATTCTAAAACAGATCAATGTGAGCAAATTAATTCATACACCACTGCTGCAAATCAATTATCTTATGAATAACAAGCAAGAGGGACAATTAGTTATGGACATGGGTTTGGAATAAAAAATGTACTGTAACTCTCAGAATAGTTTTTCTTTTTTGCTCATTTACTATACAGTTAACAGTTTATTATCCCTTTCATGACTAAGCCTATTTCTAACATTTCGGTGTCTTTTTATGAAAGTGCGGTAAAATACCGCTATTCAGTTCTCAGGCATTCTCAGGGGAGATCGCTCTCCTCTGAGTGCCTGTTTATGAAGCTCTGTAGATCGGTTCTCATGTTGAGATGAGAAGCGATCTACAAACGCCTGGAAACTCCTGAGAACGGCTGCTCTCACTATAATCTTGCGTGATGTAGCGGGATTACAGTACGAGGAAGTGAAAAATACAAAAGTTGAACACGAATCAGCACACAGTATACAGCACATATTAATAAAATAATAACGTTACATTCCCACCAAACAATATACATTTACCTAATTATTAAAAAAACATTGTTTTTATCAATATTTAAAGCTCATACATGTGCCTATTTAAATGTGAATGGTGTATAGTAAATGAATGGAATTCCACATATGTACATACACTCATTCATATAAATGAAAAATACATTTATAATCATTAAAACATTTTTTTAATAAAGTATACAAATATAAACCCTGTATAACTGTAATAGAACAGTCCATGGGTAAAACCATATTTTAGGGTTTACAATTTTTTTTTACTAATAAATTAAAAATGATATAAAAATGACTTTAATAATAGCATTTTAATGCAGGTAGAATTATATATATATATATATATGTATGTGTGTGTATATGTGTATATATATATATATATATATATATATATATGTGTGTGTATATATCTATAGATATATATATACACATAGAAATAAACACACACACACACACACACATATATATATACTATATGATTATGTGTATATATATATATATATATATATATATATATATATATATATACTATAAATTCCTAACCTGCTCATTTTGGGGTGTGTAATAAGTGGGGAAGATGTGTTCTGACTGTAGGGGCTTGTGTGTGAAGGATGGAAGTCAAAACACTTCCTTCTTCCTCCACAATACTCAGCCAGTTTCGTGCTTCTCTCTTTGATTCTCCACCTCTGAGATGGTGAATCAGAAAGTGAGAATTCTGTCACAGATCGCCAGTGAGGTGCTGAGATCGCACCTTCATAAACTGTCCGTTTCTGTGACAGTCAGTTACAGATTCTCACTGTGCTGCGATAATCAGCAGAGAACATGTTCTCCACTGATTACCTCAGCTTCATAAACTGTTTATGACCTGAGATCAGCGGTGAGACTCGGGATCGCCACTGATCTCACTTTCATAAAAGGACACCTTGGTGTTTACAAGTTAAAATCCGTATTTTTTGCTAGAAAATTACTTAGAACCTCCAAACATTATATACATTTTTTAGCAGATAAGAGAATAAAATGGTGATTGTTTCAATATTTTATGGCACACAGCATTTGTGCAGCAGTCTTTTAAAAGCAACTTTTTGGGGAAAAATACATTTTCATGAATTAAAAAAAAAAACGAAACAGTAAAGTTAGCCCAATTTTTTTGCATAATGTGAAAGATGATGTTACGCTGAGTAAATATATACCAAACGTGTCACGCTTTAAAATTGCGCACATTCATGGAATGGCGACAAAACTAAAAATCTCCATAGGCGACGCTTTAAAAAAAATGATGGTTACCAGGTTAGAGTTACAGAGGAGGTCTAGTGCTAGAATTAGTGCTCTTGCTTTTACGATCTGGCGATACATCACATGTGTGATTTGAACACCGTTTACATATGCGGGCACGACTTACATATGTGTTTTCTTTGCTGCGTTTTAATATATATTAAATATATATCTTTTTTTTTTTTTTACATTGTGTTTTAAAAAAAAAAATTGGATCACTTTTATTGCTGTCACGAGGAATGTAAACATCCCTTGTGACAGTAGTAGGAGGTGACAGGTACTCCTTATGCAGGGTTTGGGTGTCTAAAGACCCCAAATCCCTCCTTTGCACTTCAAAGTATTCAGATCACCAAAAACGGCGGTTCTGAATACTGTCTTCTTTTTTTTTAAAACCAGCACAATTGGCAGCCGAGTAAACCGGAAGTGATGTTGTGAGGTCGCTTCTGAGTTTACATACAGGAGACTGGAACAAAGCCATTTCTGGCTTCGTGCCAGTCTCTGTCTAGATGCCAGAAGAGGCGGATTGTGGATTGGGTCTCCCGGTGGGACGGGAAGCCCGGTAAGAGTGGCGGAAAACAGCAGGAGGGGGGATGTCATCTCCCGCTCCTCCGGGATAACAACCGAGCGGCTTTTAGCCTTATCGGTTGTTATCCCTGGAAAGCCGACCGATGGCTCTTAAAAACGGTTGCAGCTTGCAGCTGCGGGCATCATCCCAGTATAACCCTTTAAGCCGAGGCTGCATATGTGTGTACGCTCGGCGGCAAGGGGATTTATATAATCATCTCTAACCAATTTGGTACTACTGTTATATGGGTAAAGTACTGTATAATCCCATTAGCATTAGGGCTCTCAAATATATATTATATGCTTTGGCAAGCCTAAATATATTTTTAGTGATGCTACATTTGTAGGTATAGGCAACATAATGTACATATTATAATATAGAAAAAATACTGTACATCTCTCAGAAGCTCCATTTTAATTTAAGAATCACCATTGAAAGGAACATTCACCTGTTGAACAAATTTATGTAGAGTGTACTGCTTCCAGATACTGGGGGTAATCCACAAAGATCCGGCGTAACTTAATTTTTTCCATTTAAGTTACACTGCCTTAAAATTTCTACCTAAGTGCCCGATCCACAAAGCACTTACCTAGAAATTTTTGTGTAACTTAAATTCCGCCGGCGCAAGGCTTTCCTATTTTCATGGGGGCGATTCCCATTTAAATTAGGCGCGCTCCCACGCCGGCCATACTGCGCATGCTCGTGACGTCATTTTCCCGACGTGCATAGCGTGAAATTACGTTACGCCGAGCTTTGTGGATTGCGACGGGTCAATAAAGTTGCGTCGGGAAAAAAAAAAGATACGGCGCGAAAAAAAAAATTCAAAACAAAAAAAAAAATCGCGTCGCTGGACAGAAGGGTCTGTTTTTACAAGGTGTAAACAGTTTACACTTTGTAAAAGCAGCCCTAATTTTGCGTTTGCAAACTAAAACTTACGGAGAAAAAACGAAGCTGAAAAGCTTCGTGGATCTCCGTAAGTGCTAATTTGCATACCCGAGGCGGCATTTCGACACGAAATGCCCCCAGCGGCGGATGCGGTACTGCATCCTAAGATCCGGTAGTGTAAGTCCCTTACACATGCCGGATCTTCTCCCTAACTATGGAAAACTGATTCTGTGGATCAGTTCCATAATTAGAAACAGGGATACGACGACGTAACAGCAGTTACGCCGGCGTATCCCTTTTGAGGATCTGGCCCACTGTTCCCATAATGTCACCAATCTGACAAGATAGTATAGGAATTTGGAATCACTGAAAGCACAGAAAAGTGCAAGAAGATATGCGAACCCTTAAAAAAATCAGATTCCTGTAATCTATGCAAATGATAAGACTAAGTCAGGAGATCAAGTATTCTTCCTTTCTCACTGTCAGGGAAGACACATGCATGTGTGCAAGTGCATGGTTTCAATTAGTCATGTTTGTGGCCATTAAGCGGGTGCACACAAGTGCACATTGGCGCTAGGCAGGCTATTTAAATTGCACTAGTGTGAGTGTCATTTTGTCTATTACATTTATGAAGCATCTGTTCCTGTATCGTTCATCCATTGCCGGCCCAATCTGCTCCTGACTTTTCTTGAACTCTGCCTGCACCAAACCCTGGCTCGCCCCTGGACTATACTTCTGCCTTATCCTTATGCTTATGTGCCTTGCTGTTACTAAACCTGGCCTGACATCTGACTACTTCTCTGTCTTCTGTCTGTTTCTGATTTGCCTGGCAGTTTCTAACTTGGACTGTCTGACCTTGCCTTAGATCTTCTCCCTGCGCCTGATCCAGCCATACCTGTGCCTGTCATCAGCTCCTGCTTTTCTGCCTGCGTACTACCAGCCAGCTGCTCCTGCGCATCTAGATGCACATCAACACTCTCCAGCAGAAGTCTTATCAGACACTCCTTCCCCTCTGTTCTCTGGCATTCCCTGTTACATTACCAGGGCCCATGAGACAGAGCTGTAAGAGAGACCTTCCTCTACACTTTGGGCTCCATCTCGGGGTACATTACACTCACATTTGTACCATAATCTGATTATGTCAAGCCTTTACTTCTTCTGTGCTAGACTGCAAAGCATAGGGGAAAATTGCTGTACCATCAGAACCCTTATCTTCAGGCTCCAATGTACTGGTGGGTAGGAATGACAAATGAAATAGTGCACATGGTTGAAATTCTGCATAAAAAACATTGCCTATCTTCTGTCTTATTTTGAAACATTGTTTCTATATTGGAAATGTTGATAACATAGGTTTATCCACAGTCTGATATTGGGTCTCATCACAATAAAAGCTGTATCACATATCTCAAATCAAATCAAATCTCAAATGACATAAAGTAAAATACATTAGGTATCAATTGTACAGGGTGAACATCTATCTTCAAAATTTAAACACTATTATCTCCCCACTACCTCCTCACAGAACTCAGTAATTTACAATACCAGAGATTAAGAATCAGTGAACCTCAATTTCCACACATGTTTCTAACACAAATGTAAAACAGCTATGGAAAATAAGAATAGCTTGTGCAGGATATTATACCACCTATGAATATTTTCTGATGTGGTTCCCAGTGGTGTGAGTAGTACAAATTGGCAAAGAAACTTTATACTGCATGTTTTTATTTAGTGATCGAAAACGACCTCCTTATGTCCCATTCCCATTTGAGCATTGTGTGAATATTGTTCTACCTAGGAACAGGTTATAACCCTTACAGAAGTTAGTATTTACACTGCAGAGTTTACAGTGCATTGCAATGCAAAAGATCTTTTAGTTAGCAAGTGGTACATTTTAAAATCCATGTATTCAGCATTAGTTGGAAGTTTGAAATGATGGCATAGTCCCAGGATGGAGCTCAATCTGTTATCTGAATCGGTTAGCTGAAGATCTGGAATAAAGAAGATCAACCACGCTAGCGGTAGTTGAATATTTTGAGATGAACTAGAGTAAAATGGGCATAATTCTGCATCTGCCTATGCTTCTATAGTAGCTTGTATAGTAGGAAAACATTGGGTGCCAACCAGTATTTAATCTGGTCCCACAGGGCTGCTTGATTGTTTAGAAAAAATTACAACATTCTGTCCTTCCTATAAATCCATACATAGTCATTAAAGCATTTTTGGGTGGTATTAAAAAAAGACCTGGACAGCAGAACAGATAAATTATGAAAACAATAACACCTTTTGCAGAACAATCATTTTAAAAGCCACAATTCTTCCTGCAGTTTCAGGTTTTTGGGGGATTATCTAAGAATAAAATAATTAAAGTTACAGTATGCACATAAAGGGCCAGATCCACAAAGCAGTTACGCTGGCGTATCTATTGATACGCCGCGTAACTGCTAGGTTGCTCCGGCGTATCTTTGTTTTGTATCCACAAAACAAGATACGCCTGAAGCTGGGCTAGTCGGATCTAAGGTGCATATTTACGCTGGCCGCTAGGTGGCGCTTCCGTCGATTTCCGCGTTGAGTATGCACATTAGCTAGATACGCAAAACCACAAACGTACGTCCGGCCGGCGCATTTTTTTACGTCGTTTCCGTAAGGCTTTTTTCGGTGTAAAGTTACCCCTGCTATATGAGGCGTACTCAATGTTAAGTATGGACGTCGTTCCCGCGTCGAATTTTGAAAATTTTACGTCGTTTGCGTAAGTCGTTCGCGAATAGGGCTTTGCGTAGAATTACGTTCACGCCGAAAGCATTGGCTTGTTGCGGGTTAATTTGGAGCATGCGCACTGGGATACCCCCATGAACGGCGCATGCGCCGTTAAAAAAAAAACGTCATTTACATCGGGTCAAGACGTATTAACATAAAACACGCCCCCATCTCATCCATTTGAATTGCGCACCCTTACGCCGACAAAGTTACACTACGCCGCCGTAACTTACGGCGCAAATTCTTTCAGGTTACAGAAAATACGCTGTAAGTTACGGCGGCGTAGTGTATCAGAGATATGCTACGCCGGACGGAAAGATGCGCTGAGGTACGTGGATCTGGCCCAAAATGTCAACAATTGGATTCCAAAATACTTTATCGATTTAGGTACCCACACATGTTTGTATTGTAAATTAAAAAGTATTTCAACAGGAGGGACATATTTATGACCATTATTTGTGATTTTGCTTTGTTAAGTTCATAATATGAGATGTTACTGAAGGTAGCTAAGTTGAATTGGAATGTTAGCTAATAACTTAATGTGGCCAGAAATGATCGTGATGACACATCAGCAAACCATCCTACTGTATTTAATGATCCCATTATTCCACTGTGATCCCTTTAATGGTTAGGTCTATTCTAATACTTTATGCCACTGGTTCCATAACCATCAAGCCTTAACTCTAGATACAGTATGTGAAATCATCTGGTCTGAGACTATCCTGGATAAGCCTGTGAGGTGTTTCCCAGCATTGCTATTTTAAAGGATGATTGGAAAAGGGAAAGCCAGCCCAACCCTAAACTGAGAGGTGAAGCTCACTAAGGCGGTTAATGACCTTGATAGGTCTAAGATTCTGGTAAGAGTGTGTGTTTTAACTGGAAGGGGAGCACTGGGTGTTAATAACACAGAAGTGAATGTATGTCCTTTTTCCCACATATAAAGCTTTCTTTTAGTGGTATTTGCTCACCTTTGCGGTTTTTATTTTTTGCGCTATAAACAAAAAAAAACTATTTTGAAAAAAAAAGCAATACTTTTTGTAAAATGTAAAAGATCTTGTTTCCTCATCAATTTAGACCAATATGTATTCTGCTACATGTTTTTGGTAAAAAAAAACAAAAACAATAAGCATATATTGATTGGTTTGCACAAAAGTTATCTTGTTTACAAACTAAAGGCAACTAAAGGCAAATCCACTTTGCACTACAAGTGCAGACTACAAGTGCAAAGTGCACTTGAAATTGCACTAAAAGTCCACTTGGAAGTGTAGTCGTAAAGCTTAGGGGTAGATCTGAAATGGGGGGAAGCTCTGCTGATTTTATTATCCAATCATGTGCAAGCTAAAATGCTGTTTTTTATTTTCCTTTCATGTCCCCCTTGGATCTAGAGCGGTTCTCAACCTTGATAGTGTCATGACCCCTTGATAAAATTTCCAAAGTTGTGGGGACCACTAACAGTAGAATTTTCGTAGCATGGGTTGTCAGCACCCAAGGCAAGACAAGTAATTTGCCCCTAACCCATGGACAGTATTAAAACCCCTTCTGGTACCTTTTAGAATGTTCCCCTCTCTCTATGTTCTCCTTTATGTTCTCCTTTCTTTCCCTTTTATCTCTCTTTTTAATTTCTTGTTTTTTTCCCCCCATCCCTCTCTCTAGCCATATTTCCTGTTCTTTCTCTTATTCTTCCTCTCCCTTCCATGTATTCTCTATTTTTATTCCTTCTCTTACACCTTTGGGGGGGGGTGAGGGGCAGTGCTGGGGGGGGGGGGGGGGGAGTTCTGATCAGCCAACGTAGGTGCTCTTGATCAAGATCATCTGCTGATCTGAGAACTGTAGTGTGTCTCCAGCTCTGTGGTGTCTAGCAGCAGTGACACCTATGCGGAAATCAGGAGATAGGGTCTCCTCCAGCCCCTCCCACTTCACATTTCTCACCGGTCAGCAGACCTCTTTTGTCCAGACAGTTCTGTGGATCTCACTTGAGAAAGGTGTTTTTACTCCGAAACATTGTGATTCCCACCTCTACCTGATCTTGAGTATCTGCATGAAAGTTTGTTATTTTGGTATCCATCAATGTGTATTGATGTTTGATAATTGCTGTACTATTAGCCTGAATCTCCTCCCGTTCTAATGAAAATGCATATGTTGCTTGTAGCTGAGAGTTTGTCGTTGTCTAGATCAGTGGTTCTCAACCGTTCTAGTGCCATGACCCCTTGATAAAATTTCCCAAGTTGTGGGGACCCACAACAGTAAAATTATTTTCGTAGCGTGGGTTGTCAGCAGACAAGTAATTTGCGCCCCTAACTCACGGACATTTAGCTCTCCCTGAGTCCCTTTCACTCGTACAGTATTCAAACCCCTTATGGTACATATTAGGATGTACCACTCTTTGTTTTCCATTCTTTCCAATTTATCTCTATCCTAATTTCTTTTTTTTTCCCTTCATCCCTCTCTCTAGACATCTTTTTTGTACTTTCTCTTATTCTTTCTCCCCCTTTTTTCTTTGTTCCTCCCCCTGTTTTCCTCTCCCTTCCATGTATTCTTATTCCCTCTTTTGCTCCTTGGTGGGGGGGGGGAATGGAAGAATGGAATGAGTGGCAGTGCTAGGGGGGAATTGTGATCAGTTGCAGTGCTGGGGGGAGTTCTGATCAGCCAACTTAGGTGCTCTTGATGAAGGTCATCTGCTGATCTAAGAACTGTAGTGGGGACTTTGTATGGCAACTCTAATCACAGGTAGTGTTACTCACTGTGTCTCAGACTTTTTGGTGTCTCGTAGGAGTGACACCTATGTGGAAATCAGGAGATAGGGTCTCCTCCAGCCCCTCCCACTTCACATTCCTTACCAGTCAGCTGACCTCTAGTCTCTGTCCCCCAGCCATGCCGTGAACTGAATGAATGGCTGTGAAGAGGCTGAGTGGGCGGCCATCCCTGCTGGGTGGCCGCAAAAATGCTGGGAGAGCCAGGAGCAGCCCAGGACTTAGTGACCCCTGGCAAATCATCATTTGACCCCTGAGGGGGTCCCGACCCCCAGGTTGAGAACCACTGGTCTAGATAGAGATACCGTGAGAAGAACCTGTGCATGTACTCTGGTGTACTGTTTTAGCTGTATATGTTGCTTTCTTTCATAAATATACGAAAAAGCAAAATGTTACCTGTTTGGAGTGCTGCCTATTATTTACTTATATATTATGGTTCCAGGCTCTTTTTTGAGGAAGCCAATAATATATTTCTGTGAAAAAGTGGGAAAAAAACTGCGCTAGAACCCAAATAAACAAAGAAGGGAGCTGCTAGCACTCAAACAAAGTCTGGTATAAATGGTGGGCAATTAGTGCAGCGCTAATGATCAACAATATAGAAAGTGCACACTGGAACTAACACAATGTGAATTGTGAAATGTAAACAAAGATGTGAGTAATATAAACTAATAATGAAAGTTCAGAGAAGCGAGTAGGCTTCAAATAACAATGTGAGAGAAGTCCATGTGAAGAAAACACAATGAAGGAAAATTCTTCCCATTTAGATGGCTCAGAGTGAGAGGAAAATAAGTTGTCTGCAGTTGCTCTCAACATTTTCAAAACATGTACAGAACAGGTACTCTTACCAAATTGGATGAACACATCTGTTATACAACAATGGGTTATACAGGCTTGTGATCCCAGATGGTCTGGATCAGTGTTAGATGGACCCTTGCGGTCCCCAGAGGCCTGAATCAAACCTGGATAGAAACGGTGGTCCAGCATGCTGAGGTATGGAGTTTACACTCTTCCACTGACAGATGAATACCAGGGTAATTCCATATGAACTCCAAAAATAAAAAAGGGAATAGAACGAAATGCTCCCAATGGTGCAGGTCAAACCACATTTGGTTTATTTCCAATTCATGCTGTGTTAGTTGGATGTGCATTAGTTTACCTTTTGTTTTACTAATTTTCAGCTGTTGATTACCTTCCACAGACTTCTCAAAAAAAAAAACATGGCAGTTTAATTCAATGTTGTTTTACTTGTCAAAATGCAATAAGTGGATGTTCATCGGCCATATTGGAGCACCCTCTAAGTGGTGCCCTGTGTTGACTACCCAACTTAGGACATGTGATTTATTACTTATTTAAATACACACATATCTAAATGCAATAATAAACATTTTATATATTGCAGTTTGCCAGTCCATATATGTGGTGTCTGCATTCATTTTTATTTTTCAAACTAAGAACATGTTCAGGAAGCACAGGAACTTATATTGATCCTGACAGAAATGCATTGTCCTTGTCACATCCTGTGAGCTTAACTGAAATCACAAATAATGGTATATTCCATATGTAAACGTATTAATCCCGCCCCCCCCCCCCATGTAATGGGGATGAATAGAAGATATGTTTGAAGTCCATTCAAGGCTCTTAATATTAATACAGTTGAGTGAGTGTAGCCATTCTAGTACAGAAAGTTTGTTATTCACTTGGTAAGAATACATTTTCTAAAAAAGCCTGAAAAAAGAAAATGAATGCAATCACAACGTCTAAGGAAAGCTGAAAACTTGTTTAAAACATATGATAAACTTAGATATAGCACAACTACTTCTGTCCATTTTCAATTAGCATCACATGCAAGCTTTCATATGCTAGTTTTAAACAAATTATTAACGTATGCCTGAAGTTGAGTATTAATTACAGAAGTACTAAAGCTCAGTTTACAAATCTTTAGTAGATCAAAGCTGTTCTATGTACTTTACTTTGTGCTCCTTGAAACCTAATCAATTTCTGTGTCTACTATTCCCACTACTTCTAATCTCCTATTGATGTGTATTATACCTTTTCTAAGGTCTGACCTATCTTTTTGTCTCTTTTCTTTCATCTCACAACTTGAACCTTCTTATGTGGCTTTTATTTGCTGTGTGCTGCTAAGAACCATACTGAAAGACACTGGGTTTTTTCTTTTAAGATAAATTCAGTGCAATCAGCCTGCATTGATTTTACTGCAGGTTGGCAGCCAAGAAACATTTTTAGAAATAATCTTTCATTCTGTTTCCCTGTTTCCGCTTTCTTTGCTAACCTTACCTGAAAGCAATTGCCTATTCCCATATACAAGTGAAGAAAATTGTCAGCATATTTATTAAAATGGTTTGAATCTTAATTGCTTGTCTTTGTTCTACCTGCTGACAAATTATAATAATGGAGAGTTTTTGACATGTTTTTCAGTGGTATTGATTTGGAAGGTGACTTTGTTTCATTTTGCTGTAACCTCTCTATGAGTTAAAGAAATTGCATGTCAAAGGTATGATGAATTAATGCAGTTGGGCATAGAGTTACATTATATAAGAAATTTAAGATTTTTCATAAATCAACCTCAACTCTGTAAATGTAATCAAATAAATAAATAAATAAATAAACTGGTGCTTGTTACGAATTGAATATCGGAACAAACGGCTGCATACACATTTCTTGTGACAGAGAGGATGATGATCATTTCCTAAACCGATCTACGAAGGAAAACATGCAATTTTACCCCCTCACCTCTCCTGCATGTTTTAACCACTTAACCTCCCTGGCGGTATGATTCTTTCAGAAAAAACATGCTGAAAGCGGTACCATTATTTGCAAGGAAATTTGGCGTTTTATATTGTAGGCCTGTAATTTTTAGAAATAACTCACTTAAATCTGACCAAACAAGATTCTAATAGGCATCCCGGGTATGACATTTTTTAAAAAACAAAATTATAAATTATAATATAATAAATAATTATAACAAATAATAATATAATTATAATAAAAATTATTCAATAATGTAATCAAATCAAAATCACTGAAATTTGCTCAGTTGCAGAATTGTCGCTGTCATTACTTTTTTTTTTTGATGACGAATTTCCCCACAAATCGCTATCGCACAATTCTGCAAGTGATTATAATTTATTATCGCTGTTTTTTAGCTGATCTAAAACTATTTTTGACATAAAGGGACACTTTTGGTTGCTATGGACAATCTACAGTTTGCAGGGAGAAAGAAACATTTTTATTATATAAAATGACATGCATGACACAGGGCAGACCACTAGGGACAAGGGGGGTGTGTTTTTTTTACATACAGTACTGTAATCTATACTGTATGTAATGTGTTTGTTTACTTTTTTGAATTTGGCGCCGTTCTCCGTCCCCGTGCGGTACAGGAGGACGCTGTGTGAATCGAGCGAGGTCCCGCTCGCTCACACAGCGCGGTGGCATCGCTGGATCCAGGGACAAGGTAAGTAAACAGTGCCTGTGGATCTAGCGAGGCAAGCCCGAGTCTGACTCGGGGTTACCGCTCGCAGCATGAAAATCTAACCCCCAGTCAGACTCGGGAATACCGCCAGGCAGGTTAAGGACCAGGGCCTATTTTTCAGACTCACTGGCGGGGATTCAGATACATTGGCGTATCTTTGAGCGGGCGTAGCGCATCACATATGCGCTACGCCGACGTAACGTAGAGAGGCAAGTACTGTATTCACAAAGCACTTGCTCCCATATGTACGCTGGCGTAACGTAAATGGGCCGGCGCAAGCCCGCCTAATTCAAAGTAGCAAGGTCGTGGGCATGTTGTATTTAAATTAACCGTGACCCCATGTAAATGAGTGGCCGAACGAACGGCGCATGCGCGCGCATGCTCACAATCACGTCGAATTTACTCCATAACATACGCCGGCTCAATGCCTGTGACGTGAACTTAACCTACGCCCAGCCCCATTCACGTACAACTTACGTAAACGACGTAAAAATATACGCTTGTTCCGACGTCCATACTTTGCATTACCTGCGCCTCATATAGCAGGGGTAACCTTACGCCGGACGTAAGCCTTACGTAAACGGTGTAGCTAAATCCGACAGGCGCAAGTACGTTTGTGAATCGGCGTATCTAGGTCATTTGCATATTCAACGCGTAAATCTACGGAAGCGCCCCTTGCGGCCAGCGTAAATATGCACCCACGATACGACGGCGTAGGAGACTTACGGTCGTATCTTGGCCAAATTCAGGCGTATCTCGTTTCCAGAATACGCATAAAGATACGACGGCGCACATTTGGACTTACGACGGCGTATCTGGAGATACGTCGTCGTAAGTCCTTTCTGAATTCCGGCCAGTGTTTATAAGTTAAAATAATTTTTTTTGTTTCTAGAAAAAACAAACATTATACATATATTTTTTCTATAATTATTTTTTCTAACGCCCTAGAGAATATTATGAAAGAGTAAGTTGATACCCAACATGTCACGCTTTTAAATTTCACCCACTCGTGGCATGGCGACAAACATTTACTCTTATAAAAAATCTCCATAGGCGATGTTTAAAAATGTCTACAGGTTATCAGTTTTGAGTTACAGAGGAGGTCTAGGGCTAGAATTATTGCTCTTGCTCTAACGATTATGGTGATAGGTCACAGGTGTGGTTTAAACACCCTTTTTTATATGCTGGTGCTACTCACGTATGTGTTCGCTTCGGTGCGCAATCTCATTGGGACAGGGCACTTAAAATTATTTATTTTTCTTATTTATTTTACTTTTTATTTTTTATTTTGACACTGTCCTTTTTAAAAAAAAAAAATCGGTCACTTTTATTCCTATTACAAGGAATGTAAACATCCCTTGTAATAGAAAAAAAGCATGACCTCTTAAATATGAGATCTGGGGTCAAAAAGACCTCAGATTTCATAATTTACACAAAAATGCAAAAAATAATTTAATTAATTAATGTCCTTTAAGAGTATTGGGTGGAAGTGACATTTGACGTCGCTTGCGCCAGTCAATGCTATGGAGCAGAATGGCAGCCATCTTCCCCTCACTCAGCAGCCAGCCAAGCAGGGGAAAGGACCTGATCGTCCGTAATCGGCAGAGACCACCGATAACAGTGATCTTGTGGTGAATCTGCTGCAGAGACCACTTTTATCTGAAAGAGGACCGACGGATACTGGGGTTATGGCAGCTAGCTGCTGCCATAACAACGATATTCCTCCTTAAAGTGCTGCTTTGTTTGTGCCAGCCAGTCCCAGCTGTAAGCCTCACACCAATGTCATCACTTCAGTCTATCTTCTAGATCCTAAGGCTCCTTTTACATGCAACGGAGTCTTCTCTGATCAGCAAAGAAAACATGAGCAGATCTCCTGCTGAATCAATGCTGAACAAGACAGATGTCAGTTTTTTTGTTACACCTGTGCTTAGGTTGTGCCCCCCCCCCCCCCAGCCCCTGTTTTACTTACCTGACCCCGATCTTCCTCCGGCCAGGAACAAGCACACCAGCACTAGCTGGTGTCTTGTGTCCTGATTGGATAGATTGATAGCAGTGCAACCATTGGCTCCTGCTGCTGTCAATCAAATCCAATGATGTGGCACTGGGGGGTAGGGCTGAGTCCTGCATTCTGTGTTAATGGACACATATGTGGGACTCGGGAGCGCGCCCCCATGGGTGTCCACCAAGGAGAGCATTTCTCCAACGTGGACACTTGATGTGGGGAAAAGCCACCAGCACCACTGAGGGACCCCAGAAGAAGAGGACTGGTGCCACTCTGTGCAAAACGAACTGCACAGTGGAGGTAAGTATGACATGTTTGCTTTTTTTGTTTTATTTTTTTAAATGAGGGTTTACAATCCCTTTAACTATGTTGTCTGTTAAGTCTACCTCAGTCATGTTTTTGGCCCTCAAAAATAAAAAAGTATACAGTCTGTTTCTATATTTTTTTTTTCAGACCTGGATGGACACAAGTCCTTTTACATGCAAATGTCTGTAGGGCTGCATATAGCTTCCAATCAGGTCCACATGAAAAACTGACAGGCAGACCTGTCTAAGAAAAACCCACAACTGGGCAACAAATGAAAAGTGTCCACGTCAGGTAGGTGGTGATGTAGGCATCATAAGAAAGACCTCTTGTGCTTAACTGCTTGCCGACCAGCCGCCGCAGTTATATGGCGGCAGGTCGGCTCTGCTGGCGAGATCATGCAGATATACGTCATCTCACTGTGCAGTCAATAGGGGCACGCGCGCGCGCCCCCCGCTCGCCCCTGATGCCGACGCGCGTGCCCGGCCGGCGCGATCACCGCCGGGCACCTGCGATCGCTCGTTACAGAGTGAGAACCGGGGAGCTGTGTGGGGGAGCTCCCGGTTCTGTCAGGGGGATAAATGACTTATCGTCTGTTCATACAATGTATGAACAGCGATCTGTACTTTCCCCATGTCAGTCCCACCCCCCTTCAGTTAGAACACACCCAGGGAACATAATTAACCCCTTCCTCGCCCCTAGTGTTAACCCCTTCCCTGCCAGTGGCATTTTTATAGTAATCAATGCATTTTTATAGCACTGATCGCTATAAAAATGCCAATGGTCCCAAAAATGTGTCAAAAGTGTCCGAAGTGTACGCCATAATGTCGCAGCACCGATAAAAATCGCTGATCGCCGCCATTACTAGTAAAAAAAAATATTAATAAAAATGCCATAAAACTATCCCTTATTTTGTAAACGCTATAACTTTTGTGCGTTTTTTTTTTTTTTTACGAAAAATATGTAGAAGAATACATATTGGCCTAAACTGAGGGAAAAACATGTTTTTTTATATATATATTTTGGGGGATATTTATTAGCAAAAAGTAAAAAATATTATTTTTTTTCAAAATTTTCGCTCTATTTTTGTTTATAGTACAAAAACTAAAAAACGCAGCGGTGATCAAATACTACCAAAAGGAAGCTCTATTTGTGGGGAAAAAAGGACGCCAATTTTGTTTGGGAGCCACGTTGCACGACCACGCAATTGTCAGTTAAAGCTACGCAATGCCGAATCGCAAAAAGTGGCCCGGTCATTGACCAGCAATATGGTCTGGGGCTTAAGTGGTTAAAAGAAAGGAGAAGGCTGGGGACTGGAATGCCATATGATCAGGGGTTTTAAGTTTGTAAAAGCAACATTTAGGTAGATTCTTTCATTTAATATGTCATAAATTAGTGCGGGGGGTGGAAGTAGTCCTGAAAATTGCTTTGCACGGTTATCAGGCTGGAGGCAGAGAAGTGTCATAGGAGAACCCAAGGCTCATTTTCTGAACAATAAGTATCTCACCTGTCTGGCTGTGCAGGGTTCAAGAGGTTGGATAGATAAGTAATAAGAATGGAAGAAACCGTAAACATATGTGTCATAACTATTTATTAAGCTATATGCCTAAAGTTGCACTTTAATACATTTGTGGTGGTTTCAATTATGATTTAGCATCCACAGATGCAAAATACACATTCAAAAGATATTACTTTTTTAAATGAGTTCTGCACAGATTGCTTGCCTTCAAGAAAAAACATATTTCATATAATGAAAAAATCCATAAACAGAATCTTAATCTATGCTGCCATTGGCTCATTTCTTCTTGTGGAGTCAGGTTTCTCCTGCTTCATTCTGCCTTTTAAATAAGTATAAGATTAGTGTTGAGCAGAATATGCCATATTCGATTTCGCGATATATCTCGAATATATATTCGAATATTCGAGATATATTCGCTAAATTCGAATATTCGTGATATTTTATCGAAATTAATTGAATGCGATTTTTCGCTATTGCGAATGCGAAAATAATTGCGATTTTTTTAATAACTGCGGTAGGAGCGCTCTGATTGGCTTAGAATATTCGTGATATTTTATCGAAATATCGCAACATGCGAATGCGATATTTATTGCGCAATTTCGAGATATGCTGGAGGAGCGCTCTGATTGGCTCAGAATATTCGTGATATTTTATCGAAATATCGCAACATGCGAATGCGATATTTATTGCGCAATTTCGAGATATGCTGGAGGAGCGCTCTGATTGGCTCAGAATATTCGTGATATTTTATCGAAATATCGCAACATGCGAATGCGATATTTATTGCGCAATTTCGAGATATGCTGGAGGAGCGCTCTGATTGGCTCAGAATATTCCTGATATTTTATCGAAATATCGCAACATGCGAATGCGAAATTTATTGCAGATATTTCGAAAACTGCTGTAGCAGCACTCTGAAATCGAATATGTATGATATTTTAACCAAAATACATATTGCGATTGCGATTTTTCGATCGCGCATGCGCAATTGCGCGAACAACACGCGACCATTTCCTGGAGCCTTGCCAGTTTCCCAATATTACAGCAACATGGTGGGAAGCAATTTCTCAAAGTCTGAGGAAAAGTTGCTGATTTGTGTAAGTATTTTGACCACTGTTATTTCATCATCTTCAACTGCATTTAAGTCTAGTTTAAAAGTTAGTATATATGATCAGATATTAGTATTTAACCAAAAATGTGTCTCCTGCTTTTACAAAACTACAAGTCCCAGCATGCCTGGACAGCTGCAGACACCCTGGTTGGCAAATGTGTATTTAGGCACTTTTCCTTGTTATTTAGCATAATGAATTTAAAATTTTTTTGGACATAGGACGTATGCGAACGTCCTGACTTCAGTGTCCTCAAGGCCCAAGGACGTTCGAATACATATTGCCCTTTAGATGTTGCAGAACTACAACTTCCAGCATGCCTGGGAATGCTGGCACTTCTAGTATTGTAAGTTCTGCAGGCCCACATTTTTCAGGCCTTTATGCACGGGTCTCTAAACTGTGGCACCCTAGATGCAGCAAAAGTAAAATTCTTAGCATGCACTGAAAGACCGTGGCTGATGGGAGTAGTAGTTTTGCAACAGCTGGAGGTGGACTGGTCTTGAAACCCAGAGTTAGGTAACAAACCCGTAGTGTTTTGCAACCATTCTGCCTCCAGCTGGTTATTTTCTGTTGAAAAGCCTGTGGCGTGCAAAACACAACCCAAAAACTCCACCCGGTGCAAGGAAAAATTTGCACACACCTAAAGAGTGACATCACAAAAAACTGCGACGGTTGCATACGTCAGTGGTCCTCCGAAAAGGTCCCGTCTCTGACCCCCCGGGGCGTTAGGCTCCTAGGCTCCTGACAGGGAAAAGAGTTACTGTGGTCCATACAGCCGAAGCCATATGGACCCATCTCGGTCCAAGCAGCGCAATCAACACGCGAACAACACGCGACCATTTCCTGGAGCCTTGCCAGTTTCCAACTTATGATCGCAGCGCAATCACACAGCAACATGGTTGGAAGCAATTTCACTAAGTCTGAGGAAAAGTTGCTGATTTGTGTAAGTATTTTGACCACTGTTATTTCATCATCTTCAACTGCATTTAAGTCTAGTTTAAAAGTTAGTATATATGATCAGATATTAGTATTTAACCAAAAATGTGTCTCCTGCTTTTACAAAACTACAAGTCCCAGCCCAGCCCAGCATTTAAGTCTAGTTTAAAAGTTAGTATATATGATCATATATTAGTATTTCACAAAAAATGTGTCTCCTGCTTTTACAAAACTACAAGTCCCAGCATGCCTGGACAGCTGCAGACACCCTGGTTGGCAAATGTGTATTTAGGCACTTTTCCTTGTTATTTAGCATAATGAATTTAAAAATTTTTTGGACATAGGACGTATGCGAACGTCCTGACTTCAGTGTCCTCAAGGCCCAAGGACGTTCGAATACATATTGCCCTTTAGATGTTGCAGAACTACAACTTCCAGCATGCCTGGGAATGCTGGCACTTCTAGTATTGTAAGTTCTGCAGGCCCCCATTTTTCAGGCCTTTATGCACGGGTCTCTAAACTGTGGCACCCTAAATGCAGCAAAAGTAAAATTCTTAGCATGCACTGACAGACCGTGGCTGATGGGAGTAGTAGTTTTGCAACAGCTGGAGGTGGACTGGTCTTGAAACCCAGAGTTAAGTAACAAACACGTAGTGTTTTGCAACCATTCTGCCTCCAGCTGTTTTTTTCCTGTTGAAAAGCCTGTGGCGTGCAAAACACAACCCAAAAACTCCACCCGGATGCAGTGAAAAATGTGCACACACCTAAAGAGTGACATCACAAAAAACTGCGACTGGTACATACGTCAGTGGTCCTCCGAAAAAGGTCCCGTCTCTGACCCCCCGGGGCGTTAGGCTCCTGACAGGGAAAAGAGTTAGCAACGCATATCTCCCCTATACGTGTATCCTGTGTTGTTAATAATATATTCATAATTATGCAAATGATAATGGCTGCTATATTTATGCAAAAAAGGTGGCGACCGAAATGGCAGGATATAAAATCTTTCATGTTACCCCTGTCATTGATTAATAAGGCGAGAATGCTTCCAATTGTTGAATAGCATACATTTACGTCATATATCCATAAGGCTGTCAACAGAAGTATTACAATATACTTTGTTCTTCATCTTGCAGAAGTTCCTGGAAACAGGATATGATGACCTGCGGCGGCAGCCACAGAAAAGGGCTGTGGTCAGCGCCCTAATCGCTGACTTTGGCGGCCAACATGACCACAAGGCCATTGTTAAGAAGTGGTCTGACCTCAAGAGGCGCCAAATGGGTAATGTCAGACGTCTTCGGGCTAAATATCATCCAGGTAAGTTATTGTTGACAGTTATGTTTTTTTTTAAAAAAGTGTATTTTGTGCGTGAACTCGAAAGAGAGAGGAGCCGGCCTGCAGGAGTTGGGAGGCCTCCCCCAGAGGCAATCTGCCACCTTTCTCCATGCCCCGGTTGGCAATGGCGGGTGTGAGGGGGTCCTCCCAACCCAACCTCGCATAGCACACCCACCAGTGGCGGGGCTGAGACCACCAAACTCAATTCACAGGTAGCCGAGAGCGGGATCCGAACCCCTAGCTGCAGAGGTGAATCAGTTGTCAGTGCAGTGGCAATCGCGTGGAGCCACCGCAGCTCCTTTGGTGACAGTTATGTAAGGTCATATGTAATTCATGTAAGGTCAGATGTTGTTAACCAAGATGCCATGTTGTGCTAACATATATCACCACCGGCCAAGGTATTCATAGTACTGTTGAAAAAAGACATGGGGCAGCAGACAGGAACACAGAAGTTATGTGGGAACATAATTTTCCCATTGCTTTGCATGGGACTTTAAAGAAAAACCCCGACCATGGCAAGTGGGGGTGGGTAAGGTTTAAACCACCTATCCTATGTTTGTGGCTGACATATAAGTAACCTGTGTGCCAAGTTTCATATAAATATCTTTAGCCGTTTGTACGTGATGCTGGAACATACATACATACATACATACATACATACATTTATGCACACACACACGTTGAGTTTTATATATATAGATTACCACTAAATTCCTGTGTTAGGAGTGGGGTTGTTATAGTAATCCCGTGTGCTCCATCAGGCCCTTTTTTTAACATGAGATGGTCTGAACAAAACAAAGGAGACAAAAACAGCTCATTTTAACATGGTTGCATCCCAGCTCACGCTCAGTCCCCTGTAGTGCCCACAAGACCCTTTAATATAACATTGTCCCATTGGTTAACTGTCTATATAAATCAATTTGTATTCATATACAATACAGCAGAGTACACAGAATTTGCATACGTCATTAGAAAACATTTTTATAATATATGAACATTGTGTTATTATAGGAGCTCCAATGCCAGTTATCCGCGCCAAGCGCAGAAGGCGCCAGGCCGATGAGGAGGAGGAGGAGGATGCGGCAGAGGAGGATGCGGCAGAGGAGGAGATGGATGAAGAGGAGCAGCCAGGGCCCTCCCACTCCCCAACCCCAGCTCCTGCTGAGGAGCAAGCTGAGGAGATTCCCCCCCCCACCACCCCAGCTTCTCAAGCGGAAGAGCAGGAGGAAGAGAGCGGTCCTGTGAGCCTCGCTCAGGAAGGTAAATATGTGCACAATGATTAATAACATTTCAACAACAAAATGTAGATATAAAAATGGACAACATATAAAGCGCACCTGTCAGATTGTAGAACCATAATATGGTATTGATGCTAGAAGTATACAGGTAGTGCATAATTATTAGGCAAGTTGTATTTTTTGAGGATTCATTTTATTATTGAACAACAACCATGTTCTCAATGAACCCCAAAAACTCATTAATATCAAAGCTGAATTTTTTTGGAAGTAGTTTTTAGTTTGTTTTTAGTGTTAGTTATTTTCGGGGGATATCTGTGTGTGCAGGTGACTACTATTACTGTGCAGAATTATTAGGCAACTTAACCAAAAAATAAATAGATACCCATTTCAATGATTTATTTTTAACAGTGAAACCAATATAACATCTCAACATTCACAAATACACATTTCTGACATTTAAAAACAAAACAAAAACAAATCAGTGACCAATATAGCCACCTTTATTTGCAAGGACACTCAAAAGCCTGACATCCATGGATTCTGTCAGTGTTTTGATCTGTTCACCATCAACATTGCGTGCAGCAGCAACCACAGCCTCCCAGACACTGTTCAGAGAGGTGTACTGTTTTCCCTCCTTGTAAATCCCACATTTGATGATGGACCACAGGTTCTCAATGGGGTTCAGATCAGGTGAACAAGGAGGCCATGTCATTACTTTTTTTTATTTAATACCCTTTCTTGCCAGCCACGCTGTGGAGTACTTTGACACGTGTGATGGAGCATTGTCCTGCATGAAAATCATTTTTTTCTTGAAGGATGGTGACTTCTTCCTGTACCACTGCTTAAAGAAGGTCTCTTCCATAATCTGGCAGTAGGACTGGGAGTTGAGCTTGACTCCATCCTCAATCCGAAAAGGCCCCACAAGCTCATCTTTGATGATACCAGCCCAAACCAGTACTCCACCACCACCTTGCTGGCGTCTGAGTCGGACTGGAGCTCCCTGCCCTTTACCAATCCAGCCACGGGCTCTTCCATCTGGCCCATCAAGACTCACTCTCATTTCAGTAGTCCATAAAACCTTAGAAAAATCTTTCTTGAGATATTTATTGGCACAGTCTTGACGTCGCAGCTTGTGTGTCTTGTTCAGTGGTCGTCGTCTTTCAGCCTTTCTTACCTTGGCCATGTCTCTGGGTATTGCACACCTTGTGCTTTTGGGCACCCCAGTGATGTTGCAGCTCTGAAATATGGCCAATCTGGTGGCAAGTGGCATCTTGGCAGCTGCACGCTTAACCTTTCTCAGGTCATGGGCAGTTAAGTTTGCGCCTTTGTTTTTCCACACGTTTCTTTTGTTTGATGATCACGCTTCAGAAGCTTTGCAATTTTAAGAGTGCTGCATCCCTCTGCTAGATATCTCTCTATTTTGGACTTTTCAGAGTCTGTCAAGTCCTTCTTTTGGCCCATTTTGCCAAAGGAAAGGAAATTGACTAATAATTATGCACACCTGATATAGAGTGTTGATGTCATTAGACCACACACCTTCTCATTACAGAGATGTACATTACCTAATATGCCTAATCGGTAGTAGGCTTTCGAGCCTATACTGCTTGGAGTAAGACAACATGCATAAAGAGGATGATGTGGTCCAAATACTCATTTGCCTAATAATTCTGCACTCCCGGGATGTGTTAGACACATAACAAGTGTATACACATGATAATGATTGATTAATAAGCAAAAAAAATATTTTATTTATTTGGTAACGTTCTTTGAAATCCAAATGTTTTTTTATTATATCCTAACAGTAGCAAGAAAGATGATGCAGCAGCACGCGCTGCTAAAGAAGACACATCAGAGGATAAAGGGAAATCATGAACAAATTAAATACCTGGTCCAGCAAAATACGCAGCTAGACCAGCAGCAATTAGAATATCTTGCTGAGCTGGAAAGGCTTCAGAAGCTCATGCTCAGCTATGTCTGAATTAATTTTTTGATTAAAAAATGTTATTTTTTGGAAATGTTTCATTTCTTTTTGAGATCGATTTTTAGGTTTTTCAACACATCTAACTTCACATCGAACAAATCAACATCAACACATCTAACTTCATAATAAGCAAAAACATTTTATACTATCATTTTATTTAACACAAACCTAGGACAAACTAAAGCACACGGACACAGACACGACGAACACAAAATAAACTGTTGAAAAATGAACATAACAAAAGCAACAATAAATATATATATATATATACAGAGAGAGAGAGAGAGAGCAAGAAAGAGAGAGAGAGTGCAGATTTGCTCTTGCAGACAGCCTAATGGTTGCAGTATAAAGGCCGCAAACCAGGGTTTAACATAAGGTTAATTGTTTTAGTTACACTTGCTGTTACGATCCGGTCTGGTAGCTTGAAGCGGAGGCTGTTGGTGAATCCGCTGTGCCAGAGAGGTCATGAAGCTTTACTCAGCATGGAGGCAGCAGCAGTAGTATTAAAATATAATGTAACTAGACAATGCATTTCCTGAGGAAAATGCGAGTGGGAATGCTGAATAGCTTAATTGCTGAGCCCCTTGCCAAAGACATTCACCATAACCACTACACTATCTTTAGGACACACAGCTTCTTTCTCTATCTGCAAAGTATAGAGTATGCTGACTTCCTGGTCGCCCCTCCCCCCTCAAGAGGTTTCCCCTCCCCCCCAGGTCAGTGAGGAGGAATATTGCACTGAGGTCAGGAAAGTTATTTATGGAAAGAAATAACATTACAAACGCTTTTAATTCACAGATCAAATACATGATTTAAGCCTCCAAACAAAGCTTAATAAATCCTCAACCGTACATGCGATCGATACAACGACTACACCGTTTGAAATACACGGCCCTTGTGAACGCATTGATATGAAATTTATGTTGATAAACTTAAAAATGTGGCCATGTCTGCGATTTAGAAAACAGCGTCTTTGTGAGTTTTGCAGCAACATTTTTTAGATAATTTAACATGAGAGTCTATGAGACATAATTTCTGGCTGTTGCTCCAATAACTAAAACTAAAATACGTATCGCAGAATTGATCACATTGCCAGAAACCAGACAAGCATAGCTACGTTTTGATATAAAAATTGTGTATGAAAAGTAGATCTTGTGGGCGTGAGACCATTTTGTTTCCCCTTTTTGTAAAGATATTTTTAATTACAAAGATCTCCAATGTTAAGGTCACATGACAGACTCTAAATCCCCTCCATAGGATTACATTATAACCTATCGCATTTTTGTGAAAAATTCGCAAAACGTAAATTGCGTTTTCAACAAAAAATTGTAAACGATGAAGATCTGAAAAGTCATAGCCGGATAGCTAAATATTTTGTGACCGCTTTACAGTTTTTTCAGTGTCTGTAAGTGAAAGTATGAAGTAGCTGAAACTTTTGGCAGGGCATGTGAATTCAAAGGGGAAAAGGATGTTCTCATTGACTTCAATGTTAAAAAAAGGGTCTAAAAGCTTAAAATTTATAAAAGTGTAAAAAGTAGAAAAAAACTTGAAGAAGTCCCATCATTAGCTGAAAGAGACGAACATTTTTACAGTTGAATGGTCTCAATAGCTGAAAGTATGCCGAAGTTACGCAGAACCAAAAAACGTAAGGAATAATAAGATTACTAAATTTACGTATATCAATACTGGAAATGTTTATTAAAGCATTCACACTAATTAAGATTAATACATTTACGGGTATCCATACTGGGAATGCTTATTAAAGCATTCCCACTAAGTATCACACAGGCATGATTTACAAGCAGTAGTGGTAATAGTAATACATAGCATAAAAACACTTGGGGAATACTGTACAGCATCAGTAGTGGTCATAGTAGTCAATAGTGTACCAAAAAATTGGGACACAGGTGTCTTGACTGAGCTGTAATAGTAGTAGTAGACATTGACAATACAGTGTCAAATCACTCGGGCAAGAGGTGCCATGATGAACAGCAGTCTTAATAAGAGTATATAGGGTGTGAAATAACTGCTGACATAGGTGTATTGACTGGGCAGCAGCAGCAGAAGCAGCAGTAGTATTAACAGTAGTAGTTGATACAGAGTCATATCACATGGGCAGGAGGTGCCATCATGAACAGCAGTAGGAATAGGAGTATATAGAGTGTCAAATAACTGCTGACATAGGTGTATTGACTGGGCAGCAGCAGCAGAAGCAGCAGTAGTATTAACAGTAGAAGTTGATACAGAGTCATATCACATGGGCAGGAGGTGCCATGATGAACAGCAGTAGGAATAGGAGTATATAGAGTGTCAAATAACTGCTGACATAGGTGTCTTGACTGGGCAGCAGCAGCAGAAGCAGCAGTAGTATTAACAGTAGTAGTTGATACAGAGTCATATCACATGGGCAGGAGGTGCCATCATGAACAGCAGTAGGAATAGGAGTATATAGAGTGTCAAATAACTGCTGACATAGGTGTATTGACTGGGCAGCAGCAGCAGAAGCAGCAGTAGTATTAACAGTAGTAGTTGATACAGAGTCATATCACATGGGCAGGAGGTGCCATCATGAACAGCAGTAGGAATAGGAGTATATAGAGTGTCAAATAACTGCTGACATAGGTGTCTTGACTGGGCAGCAGCAGCAGAAGCAGCAGTAGTATTAACAGTAGTAGTTGATACAGAGTCATATCACATGGGCAGGAGGTGCCATCATGAACAGCAGTAGGAATAGGAGTATATAGAGTGTCAAATAACTGCTGACATAGGTGTCTTGACTGGGCAGCAGCAGCAGCAGAAGCAGCAGCAGTAGTATTAACAGTAGTAGTTGATACAGAGTCATATCACATGGGCAGGAGGTGCCATGATGAACAGCAGTAGGAATAGGAGTATATAGAGTGTCAAATAACTGCTGACATAGGTGTCTTGACTGGGCAGCAGCAGCAGAAGCAGCAGTAGTATTAACAGTAGTAGTTGATACAGAGTCATATCACATGGGCAGGAGGTGCCATCATGAACAGCAGTAGGAATAGGAGTATATAGAGTGTCAAATAACTGCTGACATAGGTGTATTGACTGGGCAGCAGCAGCAGAAGCAGCAGTAGTATTAACAGTAGTAGTTGATACAGAGTCATATCACATGGGCAGGAGGTGCCATCATGAACAGCAGTAGGAATAGGAGTATATAGAGTGTCAAATAACTGCTGACATAGGTGTCTTGACTGGGCAGCAGCAGCAGAAGCAGCAGTAGTATTAACAGTAGTAGTTGATACAGAGTCATATCACATGGGCAGGAGGTGCCATGATGAACAGCAGTAGGAATAGGAGTATATAGAGTGTCAAATAACTGCTGACATAGGTGTCTTGACTGGGCAGCAGCAGCAGCAGCAGAAGCAGCAGCAGTAGTATTAACAGTAGTAGTTGATACAGAGTCATATCACATGGGCAGGAGGTGCCATGATGAACAGCAGTAGGAATAGGAGTATATAGAGTGTCAAATAACTGCTGACATAGGTGTCTTGACTGGGCAGCAGCAGCAGAAGCAGCAGTAGTATTAACAGTAGTAGTTGATACAGAGTCATATCACATGGGCAGGAGGTGCCATGATGAACAGCAGTAGGAATAGGAGTATATAGAGTGTCAAATAACTGCTGACATAGGTGTCTTGACTGGGCAGCAGCAGCAGAAGCAGCAGTAGTATTAACAGTAGTAGTTGATACAGAGTCATATCACATGGGCAGGAGGTGCCATGATGAACAGCAGTAGGAATAGGAGTATATAGAGTGTCAAATAACTGCTGACATAGGTGTCTTGACTGGGCAGCAGCAGCAGCAGAAGCAGCAGCAGTAGTATTAACAGTAGTAGTTGATACAGAGTCATATCACATGGGCAGGAGGTGCCATGATGAACAGCAGTAGGAATAGGAGTATATAGAGTGTCAAATAACTGCTGACATAGGTGTATTGACTGGGCAGCAGCAGAAGCAGCAGCAGTAGTATTAACAGTAGTAGTTGATACAGAGTCATATCACATGGGCAGGAGGTGCCATGATGAACAGCAGTAGGAATAGGAGTATATAGAGTGTCAAATAACTGCTGACATAGGTGTATTGACTGGGCAGCAGCAGCAGAAGCAGCAGTAGTATTAACAGTAGTAGTTGATACAGAGTCATATCACATGGGCAGGAGGTGCCATGATGAACAGCAGTAGGAATAGGAGTATATAGAGTGTCAAATAACTGCTGACATAGGTGTCTTGACTGGGCAGCAGCAGCAGAAGCAGCAGTAGTATTAACAGTAGTAGTTGATACAGAGTCATATCACATGGGCAGGAGGTGCCATCATGAACAGCAGTAGGAATAGGAGTATATAGAGTGTCAAATAACTGCTGACATAGGTGTCTTGACTGGGCAGCAGCAGCAGAAGCAGCAGTAGTATTAACAGTAGTAGTTGATACAGAGTCATATCACATGGGCAGGAGGTGCCATGATGAACAGCAGTAGGAATAGGAGTATATAGAGTGTCAAATAACTGCTGACATAGGTGTCTTGACTGGGCAGCAGCAGCAGCAGAAGCAGCAGTAGTAGTATTAACAGTAGTAGTTGATACAGAGTCATATCACATGGGCAGGAGTTGCCATGATGTACAGCAGTCTTAATAAGAGTATATAGGGTGTGAAATAACTGCTGACATAATTGTCTTGACTGATCCAAAGGAGTCATGGGAGAAAATCATGTGGTCAGATGAGACTATAATATAATTTTTTGATCATAATTTCACTAACCGTGTTCGGAGGAAGAATAATGATGAGTACCATGCCAAGAACGCCATCCCTAATGTGAAGCATGGGGGTGGTAGCATCATGCTTTGGTGGTGTTTTTCTGCACATGGGACAGGGTGACTGCACTGTATTAAGGAGAGGATGACCGGGGCCATGTATTGCAAGATTTTGGGCAACAACCTCCTTCCCTGAGTTAGAGCTTTGAAGATGGGTCGAGGCTGGGTCTTCCAACATGAGAATGACCCAAAGCACACAGCCAGGATAACCAAGGATTGGCTCTGTAAGGAGCATATCAAGGTTCTGGCGTGGCCTAGCCAGTCTCCAGACCTAAACCCAATAGAGAATCTTTGGAGGGAGCTCAAACTCCGTGTTTCTCAGCGATAGCCCAGAAACATGACTGATGTAGAGAAGATCTGTGTGGAGGAGTGGGCCAAAATCCCTCCTCCAGTGTGTGCAAAGCTGTTGTAAAACTACAAGAAATTTTTGACCGCTGTAATTGCAAAGAAAGCCTACTGTACCAAATATTAACATTGATTTTCTCTGATGTTGAAATAGTTATATTCAGCACTGTAAATACATCAGGTCCGGGGCTTCATCAGGGAATGCATGGCAAGGGACCCTTCAGCGCCCTGAACCGACGACGGGTGCCAGAAAGTCACCGCCGATCCAGGACTCATTCATCTTTATGAATGTGAGTCTGTCCACGGACTCTGTGGACAGACGGGTCCTCTTGTCCGTGACCACCCCACCTGCCGCGCTGAATGTCCGCTCAGATAGTACGCTGGAGGGGGGGCAAGACAATAACTCCAGCGCATACTGAGCGAGCTCGCGGCAGGTGTCCAATCTGGCAACCCAGTACTCCATGGGGTCGTCGGTGCTCATACTGTCAGAAGCACCGACGGACGCCATGTAGTCTGCCACCATGTGGGCCAGCCGCTGGTGGTGACTGCTGCTGCTGCTGCTGGTGGTGGTACTGGGTCGCTCGGTTTGGAAGAACATCCTCATCTCTTCCATTAGGTCCCCTGCTCGGCTGCAGCTGGGTGCAGCCACCTGCTGGGTGAGATGAGGGGGGACAACTGGAGGCCGGGGAGTTGCCTGCTCCAACCGTCTGACAATGGCTGCCTGCAGTTCCTCCATCCGGTGCTGCCTCCGGCTGGCTGGGATGAACTGCTCCAGTTTCCCCTTGCACCTGGGATCCAAAAGGGTGGCCATCCAGAAATCATCCCTCGTCTTGATGGTCTTAACCCGGGGGTCCCTCCTGAGGCATCTGAGCATGTGGGCAGCCATGGGGAAGAGCACAGCCCGCTGTGACTCCTCAATGCTGGCCAGGTGAATGAGGTGCGACTCTTCTTCCCTGAGGCGCTGCTGGTCAAACTCAGACATGCCCAACCCCCGGACTATCGGTGCCCCCAACACCGGCTCTCCCTCCTGACCAGGCCCTGACTCCGGGACGACACCAGCAACCACCTCCTCCTCCTCTTCATCATCATCCTCCTCCTCCTCCTCCTCCTCCTGGTCCTGGCCCTGGTCTCGGTGGAGCATTGCTGACTCCTCCTGCTCCACCAAGGCACTCTCCCCAGCCTCGAGCAGGCGATCTAGTGTCCTCTCCAGCATGAACAGTATTGGCAGCACGCTATTGAGGCCAATTTGCTCACTGCTGACCATCTTGGTCGCCTGCTCGAAGGAGGACAACACTTGGCAGACCTGGTTTATCTGCCCCCACTGCGCACAGGCGATGAAAGGGAGTTGTGGTGAAGCCCTCTGAGTGCCTAGTTCCATCAGGTACTCCCTCACCGCCCTTTGCTGCTCCCACAACCTCTTCAGCATGTGGAGGGTGGAGTTCCACCGCGTCACACTGTCCACAATCAGCCTGTGAAGGGGCAGATTGTACTTCCGCTGCAATTTGGACAGGGACGCGGTAGCGGTTGGGGAGCGCCTGAAGTGGCTGGCAATCCTACGCGCCTTTGCCACAATGTCACTCAACCCTGGATAAGTGCGCAGGAACTTCTGCACCACCAGGTTGAGGACATGTGCCAGACAGGGCACGTGCGTCAGACTGCCAGCATGGAGGGCGGCGAGTAGGTTGCTGCCGTTATCGCAGACAACCATACCTGGCTGGAGCCTTCGGGGTGTCAGCCACTTCTGGACCTGAGCTTGAAGTGCTTTCAGCACTTCTTCTGCAGTGTGTCTCCGGTCCCCTAAACTAACAAGCTGGAGCACGGCCTGACAGCGCACGTGCCCCACACTTGAGTAGCTACGGGGGCGCTTGCTGGGAGGCTCAGCAGCTGCGGAGACAGTGGCTTGAGGGAGACCAGCAGTTCTCCCCTGGACACCCCGGGGCGGCACCACAAGATCGGTTGCCGACGATCCCTCACCGACGCCTCGGAGGGAAACCCAATGGGCCGTGAAGCTGATGTAGCGTCCCTGCCCATGCCTGCTGGTCCAGCCATCCATTGTCAGATGAACCCTGTCGCTGACAGCGTGATCCAGCGACAGGGTTACATTCTGAACAATGTGCTGGTGTAGGGCAGGGACACCAGTCCTGGCAAAGAAATGGCGGCTGGGGACACGCCATTGGGGTTGGGCCTGCTCCAACATCTGCCTGAAGGGGTTGCTGTCAACTATGTTGAAGGGCAGCAGATGTTGGGCAATAACCCTTGCCAGGAGCCCATTGAGGGAACGCACACGTCGGTCTCCAGGGGGGAAGGGAGTGGTGCGGTCAAAGGCGTCTGAAATCGACGCCTGGCGCCGGACGGCAGTGCGGGACACAGACGTGGAGGGTGCTGTGGAAGTAGAGGTCTGGCTGCCGGTACCAGTACCTCTACTAGAGGGAGCGGGGGGGGCATGACCTGCTGGAAACAGATGAAGATGTGGCAGGGGCTGCTGTACCCTGCTCACTTGTGGTGGTGGCGCTGCTACCACCACCACGCTTCATCTCCTCATACAACGCCCAGTGGTTTATCCTGAGGTGCTGGTTCAGGGCTGTGGTACCCACCCGAGCCAAACACTTCCCTCTCTTCACCCTCACTTTACAAATCCGGCAGATGGCCACGGTAGGGTTGTCTGCCACCAGGGTAAAGAAATTCCAGACAGGTGACTTCAGCACCGCCCTCCTGTCAGATGGGGTGACGCTTACTTGCACCTGCTGGGATTCGGTGCGCACAGGTGGAGCTGCCTGCTGCTGCTGCTGCTGCTGCTGCTCCTCCTCCTGACACCTCCTGCTGCCATCACCAGTGGAGACCCTGACGATGGTCTCCCTGGTGGTGACCTGGCGCACCGTTTCACCAGGGTGCCTACCTTCCCCGTCGTCACTGACGTAGTGAGCCGACGCGTCAGATGGCAACCATGATGGGTCACCCTCTTCGCCCCCAGAGATGTCAGACCAAGGGCTGAGATGTGTTGGTCTGAGGGAACCACGTGACATGGAGCCTCTAGCCTGGCTCCGCTGTCCCCTCACCCACGCCTGGGTCTGACTAGGTGCTGCTGTTTCCTGCACCAAAACAGCAGCACCAGTTTGAAGGGATGTCTCTGGGATACTGCCAGCAGGTATCCCATCCTCCTCATCCATCCCTTCAAAAAGGTCCTGACCATCAGGACAGAGCTGGAGGTCTGCCTGATGCATGGCCTCCCCC
Organism: Rana temporaria; assembly: GCF_905171775.1. Lineage (NCBI taxonomy): Eukaryota > Metazoa > Chordata > Amphibia > Anura > Ranidae > Rana > Rana temporaria. The sequence goes on along the minus strand of NC_053489.1, from coordinate 263,746,974 downwards.
AAGAGATCCCTATCACTGTCGCTGTCGAACAGTAAGATGCTGGACTCTTGGGGGCTGGGGGGGGGTAGTACAGGCAACGGTGTAATGGTGGTACTACTGTGAGTCGGGACCGACGACTCAGTGGCACTGCTGTGCCCCATGTAGTCCACCACTACTTGAGCCTGAGATGGCAATATCGGGCGGCTGCCCGATGGGAAGAACTCCCGGATCAGGCGTACTCCCCTTGCACCCGATCCTCTACCACTAGTAGGGGCACGAGAGGTACCCCGTGCTGGCAGCGATCCAGCACTGGGAGTAACTCCCCTACCCCTACTGCCACGGCCACGGATGCCGCTCATAATTGCTGATATGTGTGTGGGGGGGTTAAACTTTATTGGGGGGGAAAATGTGAACAAAATGTGTTTTTGTGTTTTTTTTACAAGACAGGCACGCAGACAAAGACGTACACAGACAGCTACTAAACTATAAGAAAAGTAGTACACCAGACAAGGACTACAAAATTAAAGAAAAAAAAAAAAAGCACTAAACAAACACTAACTTTTTTTTTTTTTTTAAACACAAAACACAGACACTAAACACACACTAAGCTAAGCTAGATGAAATAAATGTACACTAACAGTGTGTACACTTACTACACAAAATTTAACTAAACTGAACACAAAACTTAGCTTTTATAAAAGCTCTTTAGGGAAAACTAAACAAAATTTGAACTGAGATGCCTATCAAATATCACTGAACAGTGAACCTGCAAGATCTGACAGTAACACAAGATGAACAAAACTTAGCTTTTAGAAAAGCTCTTTTATAAAGCTCAGATCAATATGTGTTCTGAAATCTCTTGCAAATATAACTGAACAGGGAGGATTGCAGGATCAAACAGTAACACAAATGAAAAAAACAGCACAAAACAGCACAAAACGTAGCTTTGAAAAAAGCTCTTGGGTCTATTGCTTTGAAAAAAGCAGTTGATATACTGGAAAAGATCCACTGGAATCACTAAATAGCAATGCTGGTGATGATCTAAATCAATCAAGAACAAAGACACAGGAAACCAGGAAACCAGGAACACAGAAACAGCCTCCACACTCTATAGCAAGCTTCTGAATCTGCAATGAAATGGTGCTGGGAGTGAGCTTATATAATGTCCATGCAGGCAGGTTCCTATTGGTTGCTAACCTGTGACGAGTGTGGAAGGAGAACTCTGATTGGCTCTGATGCAAAAGGGCGGAGCAAATAATCGCGCAATATTCCTATTGCCGAATATTCGCATTGCGATTATTCGGCAATATAAAATGATCGCTTCAGCTACTCGGCCCAATGGCTCTAATCATACCAGCAATGCTTTCAGACGTCTATGGAGATCACTAGGATGTGATCTGTTTTAAAAATGAAACTGTAAAAATCGCTCTGATGCGGAAGATCGGGGCGAGGAAAATAATCGCGCGATATTGCGTTTGCCGAATAATCGCATTGCGATCTTTCTGGAAAATTCAATGAACGCTTCAGCTACTCGGCCCAGGGTCTCTAATGATACCAGCAATGCTTTTAGACGTCGATGGAGATATCTAGGATGTGATCTGATTCAAAAAAAAAATTGTAAAAAATCGAATATTCGGAATTGCGAATATTCACCGCGAATTTCGAAATATAGCGCGATTTCTCGAATATGCTATATTCGAGTCGAATATTCGCAATGCGAATATTCGTGAGCAACACTATATAAGATAACGGTTTAAATTTAGTATTTAGATTTAATGCACTTTTGTAATTAGCCGCTTCAGCAAACAGGTGATTGAGGCAGCCAATCATAAAGACTAATGAAGAGAATTGTGTGTCATATAGCTTTGTAAGTACTTTGTAAGTGCAATTTCTCTATTGGTGTGTCTACAGCTATACAGTTTATTTCTACAGCCACTCTTGCTTTGGCTATGTGTTCAACGGAATGTTGAAGCATAACTATAATAGATTTGGGCATTCTAGAAGTGTAGTTTAATTGTGAACAATACTGCAAAATGATGAGATCAGCAAGTTTTCGTTTTTTTTCAACTCAAGAACAAACATGAAATGACTTATACAAGCGGTAGCTCTAGTTACATACATCTGACTTACAAATGGCTCCTACTTACAAATGGAGGGAGACAACAGGAAGTGAGAGGAAATCTACCACTAGGAAGGGAAATTCACTCCTGTGAGGCTTCGTACATACGACCGAGGAACTCGTCGGACGAGACACATAGTTTTCCTCGTCGAGTTCCTCAACAGTTTTCTCGATGAAAAACATACACACAACCGTTTTTCTCGGCAAAAAAGCTCTCCAACTATGTTTCTTGATGGATTCTGTCGAGGAAACCGGTCGTGTGTACATGGCCTGAAGCCTCGTGCACACGACCGAGAGTGTCAACGGGAGTCTCAATTTCCTCGTTGTGTTCCTCATCGGGCTGGTTTTCGACGAGAAACTTGAGTGTGTGTATGCTAAGAAACCCGCGCATGCTCAGAATAAAGTATGAGACGGGAGTAAAAGTAGCCTTAGTAATGGAGATAACAAATTTTTCACGCTGTAACAGACTGAAAAGTGCAAGTCGTCTCTTAACAAACTTTTACTTAACACGCGGTAACATGAGATTAGCAAAAGAAGCCCCAAGGGTTGTGCCAGTGGAATCAAACTTCCCCTGCCATTGTATGTGTTGTACGTCACCGCGTTTGAGAACGAGGAGATTTTGTCTTGACCGTGTGTACGCAAAGCAAGCTTGTCGAGTTCCTCGACAAGCCTAACAAGGAACTCATCGAGGAAAACACAGTGTGTTTTCCAACGAGTTCCTCGGTCGTGTGTACGAGGCCTGAGAGTCATTATGGGAAAAAGGTACCTCCACTGATGCTTTATCACCAAGGCTTGTTTGCACAACAACCCAAAATTGTCAAAATCCAATTGTCATTGGGACAGAAAAATAAGGGAAAATCCTCTGAACAGGGAACAGACAGCAAAACAAATGTTACAGGGCTCTTAAACCTTTCCTATGCTAGGGGAAAAGGACTTTATAACCACGGCCACACCAAATTATTATTAGCACCACATCCCTTGGTTAGATCCAAAACCAAGGGATGTGGTGCTAATAAAAAATGCTATCCAAAACAATTAAAAATATTTGTTTGGGCTGGAGCTACACTTAAAAAATTTACCTGTTTTGACTTGCAAACATATTTAACTTTAGAACAAACCTACAGTCTCTGTCTTGTTTGTAACCCAGGGGGCCGCCTGTACTTGTAATTTCTAGAACGTCATTGTGTATGTAGCCCCTTTAAAGGTAGTTTTACATATCTGTGTAATATTTGGCCACTTCAAAGGTAGTTTCAAAGGTAGTTTCACATGACTGCAAGTTTATCTGATCTATGGCAATATATATTTTTTTCATTTTGCTCTTATTTCTAGCTTTCTGTTTTTTATATATAACATTAATTATTTACATAATCGTTTATTTTAATGTATGGTATTTTTTGAAAATATTTTACTGATTTAACAAATTTTATGTTACATTATTAATGTTTAGAAAATGCAAATGTTGTTTCTTTCTTTGAAAAAAATAAAAATATTGAATAAAACTTTGATTTGGCCAGAGTAATAGAAGATTGTGGTAGCTGTATTCATGTTTTACAAACTTGTTAAATTAACAAAATTAAAAATTAAAAACCCTAATTGGCAATTTGCTGAGCTGCAGAAAATCTCAAACAAAACAAACATCTGCATTTTGAATTGCTATATAAAACTTTAGGTCTCCTTCCTTATATAAAAAAGTCGTAGAGGTATAATAAAAAGGCATCTAGATGATAGTAACAGTTTATGTAGTTGTTTATGTGGAATTTCTACATGTTATACTAATGAATAATAATTGATAGTAATACTATCTAGTCCAGGTAATACTATCTAGTCCAGGTAATTTTGTTAATTTTTCATATGCATGTTAGAATCTAAATTTTATGCTATAAAAGGACCTACCATTATTAAATAGTTATATATTATCTGAAAACAGAGACCCTGAAAAATAAAATGATGGCATTTTTCTTGTCACATGATATTTGCGCAACTGTTTATTTTCAGATTTAAATTTAGATTTAACAATGAATTATGACTCTTAAAGCTAATTTGCATTTACATTTTTTTTGTATTTATTTTATTATATATATTTTACCTTTTTTTTCACTTAACTTTATTCCTATCACGTGGGAGAAGTAAAAAGTCCCGTACATAACAATATGGGTATGTGACAGGTTTTCTTTATGGAGACATCAGGGGTTTTCTAGACCCCTCCACTGCAGCTAATTGAACACTTTCTGACGGCGCTATAACCGAATGACAGGTACAGCGCAACCAGCTAGTTGTGGAAGGGTGTCCCTGGGATGCACAGCCGGAAGTGCTCATGATGACCCAGCGCATCACGGATTGGGGTAAAGGGCCAATCACAGCAGCCCTTTATCATGTAATCATTCTGTCCAATGATGGAGCAATCACTTTGTCAACAAACTGGCATCATGTTTGGTTCAGCCCCCCCCTCTCCACACACTGATCGATACAGTGTGTGAGGAGAGGAGGGAGACAGTGCAGCAGTGTGAGGGGGGCAGGATTTGGAGTGCTACATCAGTGCCATCACAGTTCTCACCCATGCCACATTAGTGCCATCACAGTGCTCATCTGCGCCACATCAGTGCTATCATAGTGTTCATCCATGCCACATCAGTGCTATCACAGTGCCACATCAGTGCCTGTCAGTGTCATCACAGTGCTCATCTGTACCACATCAGTGCCATCACAGTGCTCATCACGAGTGGCATCACAGTGCTCATCCATACCACATCAGTGCCATCACAGTGTCCACCAGTGCTATCACAGTGCCCATCAGTGCCACATTAGTGCCATCACAGTGCCCATCAGTGCCACATCAGTGTCCATCAGTGCCACATCAGTTCCATCACAGTGCTCATCAGTGCCACATCAGTGCCATCATAGTGCCCATTGGTGCCATAGCAGTGCTCATCCATGCCATATCAGTGCCATCACAGTGTCAATCAGTGACAGGACAGTGCCCATCAGTGCCACAGCAGTGCCATCACAATTTTTTAAGTAATGGAGTTATTTTTTTTGTACTTAGCATCTGTAAATGTTTTTAGGGTCAATCAGTTCTGGCACAGTTACAGGATCTAGCAAGCAAATTTGTATTTTCGATTTGGATTGTCTTTTGGTGTTTACAGTCACTTGGTGCTTAAAAAATATATTAGATGATGTATTTACTTGCTTACTTCTCTTCTCTGGTTAAGTCCTTGGGTTTTCCTGAATGTAGTTGGACTGGCTTTGATGATCTAGGCACTATCTATACCACTGCTTGGATATGTTTTAATTGTTTATGTCCTTTAATGCTCTGGAGGTCAATCTCACAACAAACAACTGTCCATACAATAAGCCTTGAGAGTATGCAGACACTAACTTGATGATATGTAAAATATTTTAGGCTGCCCATACAGCAGTTGTTTATCAGTTAAAATGCGTCTATATGCAACATTTGTTTTAGTTTTGGATTAAGTGCCCGCTCACACTACCGCGACTTGGAATCCGACTTGTGTCGCCCCAAGTCACGTGATATGAGAAATTACATTAAAGTGAATGAGAGCCGTCTTAATGCACACTACTGAAGTCGCTCCGACTTCAGAAAAGGTTCCTGTAATACTTCAAGGTGACTTCTAGGTGACTTGTACCCATTGATTTCAATGGAATTTGCCTCCAAAGTCGGATCAGTGTCTTAACTGAAGCAACTTTACAGGAAGAGAAAATAATTTTCCCAGGCAAACCCCTCTCACAGAGCTGATTATTGCTTGATTAGCCACTGACAAAGTTGCCTGTCCTGGAGGCGACTTGAAGTTGCCTCAAAGTTGCCTTGAAGTTGCCTCAAGCTGCCTCGCAAAGTCGTGCTAACTTGCATGTCGCTGTAGTGTGAACCGGCACTGAGTGGGTAGTGTTTATTGTTGTCAGGCACTACATTAGAGAGATTTCCCATTGCTCACTCTCCCAGAGATAACCTTTTGACCAGATAAGAAGTAAAGAAAACTCTCCAACAGCAACACAGACAGAATAAAATGCTTTTTTTAAGTACATTTTTTTAAGTTAGGTAGGGGAATGCTATGTCAGTTTTTTTTATTATTATTTAGTGTTGTCTGTTTATCTGTTGCAGATTATTACTTGATGCCTGGTAAAAGTGCCCCAAAAGTAATGCCCTGTACACACGATCGGTTAATCCGATGAAAAGGGTCTGATGGATTTTTTCATCAGATATCCGATGAAGCTGACTTTCATCAGTCTTGCCTACAAACCATCAGTTAAAAAAACGATCGTGTCAGAACGCAGTGACGTAAAACACAACGACGTGCTGAGAAAAATGAAGTTCAATGCTTCCCAGCATGCGTCGACTTGATTCTGAGCATGCATGGATTTTTAACCGATGGACGTGCCCACAGACTATCGTTTTTTTCTATAGTTTTTTTAACCATCAGATCATTTTAAAACAAGTTCCTAGTTTTTTCACAGATGGATAAAAAAAACGATGGGGCCCACACATGATCGGTTCGTCTGATGAAAACGGTCTGATGGACCGTTTTCATCAGACGAACCGATCGTGTGTACGCGGCATAAGAAATCTCTCTAGCAGAACTCTGGCAAGTAATAAAACCTGACAAAAATGTTTTAGTTTGTGTGACAAATGTGTGTGAAAAATACGTATGACCAAGTCCTCTTTACAGACCAGACCTGATGCTAGATATTCTAATAGATTAGCTTAGAATATATTTAAAAATAAAAACTTTCAGTTAGTGGACAGTGGACAGTTTCCTGGTAAAAGGCGCTTTATATGTCTCTTCTTCCAACAAACCCCCTTTAGCAGTATTGTATGTGCATGAGCTGTGCTGTGTATGCTTTCTATATATGTAAGAGCTGAGCTAATTCAATCCTCCTTATTCAACAATGTTTCTCAATGATTATTAGAAGTTGTATCATCACTGGCTGCCCAATGGAGATGCTAGGTATGGAAGAAGTTTCAGAGAAGATGTAAAGCCTAAATGTGTTTTTATATATATATATATATATATATATATATATCAGGGGCGGACTGACAACTCATGGGGCCCCCGGGCAATAGAAGATTATGGGGCCCCGGGGCTTACAGATGGCCACCACGCCAAGAGGCAGTGCAGGCAGGGCATATTGTCCCTGGTTTTATTGAGCCTGGCAACCCTGATGGGGCCCCCTAGTGGCATGGGGCCCTCGGGCAGTGCCCGAGAGCCCCAATGGTCAGTCCGCCCCTGATATATATATATATATATATATATATATATATATATATATATATATAGTTGGGAACAATGTGGAAGTATTAGAACCCCTGGTAGGTTTTTATTGTTGTCTGTGTTTGTGGTGGGGAGATTCACCCTCACTGCTGACGGTCATTGTTTTCAATAGGGGAATTGAAGTCCACATTTGTGATTTGTCATGAAAGCAGAAGATAATTCAAAATATTTCAAGGGATTTCCAATAACTTAAAGAGATCTTACTTTGTGCTGTGTTCCTGGTACAAGGAAGTAAAGTGCAATTATTCCCTGAAAGATCAAAAATTATATGGTTCTTATATGGTTCTTTTATGGTTTGGCTGTACTTCTATTGTGGAACACAGGAGTGTAGACTGTTCTGCACTCTTGTGACCCATCTTCAGAAGACAGCCCACTGTTGGCTGATGTCACAGAAGTGCTCCATATGTTGTGGATCCTCCCACATCCCTGGAAAAGCATCCAGCTCAGCCTCTCAGCAAGCTACTGAGAGCCTTGCCTGGCCACTCCTGCCCCATCCACAGCCCTGTTCTCCATTTAGTAACAAAAAAATGTGGTGATATGGCGCACTCTGTTTAAAATTCAAAAATGAAATAAGAAATATGGGGAAGGGGAGAGAGGACTGGGTGGTGGAGGTAGTTTGATTAAAAAATAGTTTTTATGGGGGAATTAATCCATGTAAGGTAAAAGGATATGTGTTCAAAGACGGCTGCCAGTTCAAAACAAGTGTAGAAGTAAAGAACTCTGTAATAAAAGAAGGGGAGAGAGAACAGCGCCCTCTAGGTGCAGTAATTACATTTTGATATGACACAATAGAAATGATTGCACTCACAGAAATGTTGTCTAAATAGGCATGGTAAAGATCATCCGCTCTGACTTCCGGGTGCAAAGAGAAGAGGAAGGTGAGTCTGGTGTCGCTGTTGTGGATGGTTGTCAGCAGTCGGGTCTGTCCTCCGGGAACAAAGCTGGAGACGATGCTGCCGGATGGATGGAACACGATCTGCGTGCACAGTGGACAGCTTCTCTTCCGGGTCTGGTCACTTCTCTTCCGGGTCTGGTCTTCCGGGTATGGTCACTCGTTCTTCAGGCATTGGATCTAATACCTGAAGAACAAGTACGAATACTATGAAAGCTAGCACCACCCCGCTGACCTGACCCAGAAGTGACCAGACTCGGAAATGAAGCTGTCCACTGTGCATGCAGATCGTGTTTCATCCATCCGGCAGCACCATCTCAAGCTTTGTTCCCGGAGGACAGACCCGACTGGTGACACCCATCCACAACAGCGACGCCGGACTCACCTTCATCTTCTCTTTGCACCCGGAAGTCGGAGCGGATGATCTTTACCATGCCCGTGTCCCCAACATTTCTGTGAGTGAAATAATTTCTATTGTGTCATATTAAAACTTAATTACTGCACCTAGAGTGCGCTGTTCTCTCTCCCCTTCTGTTCTCCATTTAGGGCAGAGGGGCAGAACAGAGAGCCAGTGACTGACAGTCACCGGCTCTCTGCTTATGGAGCCCTGAGAACTGAACGATCAGAGATGTTTAAAACCAGCGGGGGGCAGATGCAGCATTGTACTGATGTACCTAGGTAAGTATGATTTAAAAAAAACGAATTGCTATACATCTTTTAACTATTTCCTAATAAATCCAAAACTGTAAAAAAAAAAGTTTTAAAGTTGATATATATTGAAATCTTTTTTAAAAAGATAAGACATTCAAAGGATAGAAAGAATAAATAACTTGGTTACAATAACTCATCGACCTAATGAGCCTAATATATCATGCTACATAGCATTACACATTTCACTGCAACAGCAAATGATGCCATTATGTCATTCAGCAAAAGTACATTGTACTGTATCATATCATTAAAACAAATGTTGTAAACAGTCACTAGAACATATTGCACTGTAATAGCAAAATCTATCATCCAGAAATGTATATCACATCATAATAGCACATATATCACTCTGCAAGAACTTATCAGACTGCGGGGTGGGTGCAGAGCCCAAAATACAGTGTGCGTTCAGGGTCATCACCTCCTGTATGCCTGTTAAACTCGCAGTTGTTTACGTACAGCCACTGCATGTCCATTCACTAACATAGACTACCTATACGCAGCTCCAGGCACCTCAAAATGTATAAATGTCTCATTCATGCTGTATGGGCTTCAGCTCCCATGTGAATGAAGCCCAAATTGATCAAGCTCCATCACAACCTAGTTTCCTTGCAAAAAAAACATACCAACTTATGTTCTAGGCAAGATTCAGTTATTTTTTTATAAAGAAGTAACTGACGAGATAGAAGCCACTAAAAAATCTACTTTTCTATTAGACCAATAGGCTGCAAATGACAGAAAAACACAATGCCAATGTGACAAAAGTGCACCTCAAATATGTAAATAGAACTGCACACTGAACACAGGATTGAGATGTAAACAGGCCCCCCAAAAAAACTATTTGTGCCAGCAGAAAACTTCTCCATGTAGTAAAGAAACAACACAGTATATAAATCAGCCTCCCTTAAATGTATCACAATACAAAAGCATATGAAGCTTTGGAGAAAGCACAGTGCTGCTGAGCAATGGGACTTAATCCTAGAACCAGAAAGCAGCACACATAAGAGAATCTCTGGCCAGGTTACACAGAACCAAGATCAGGAGCAGCATATGTCATTCTAAAAAATTCCATTACACTGGTTTACGATGTAAAATAGCGATTACCTTTCATCAGGTCTCTTCCTGCAGAGCACACACCTCCCCTCTCCCTGGCAGCACAGAGGGCCAAATCCTCAAAAGGGATACGCAGGCGGAACTGCTGTTCAGCCTGCGTATCCCTGTGCCTATCTTTGGAACTGATCCTCAGAAGCAGTTTTCCAAAGATAGGCAGAAGATCTGACATCTGTAAGACACTTACACAGTCAGATCTTAGGATGCAGTACCGCATCCGCCGCTGGGGGCATTTCGCATTGAAATGCCGCTTTGCGTATGCAAATGAGGACTTACGGAGATCCACAAAGCTTTTCAGCTTTGTTTTTTCTGCGTAAGTTTACGTTTGCATACGTAAAATTAGGGCTGCTTTTACAAGGTGTAAACTGTTTACACCTTGTAAAAACAGACCTTTTTTTCGATCGCCACGATTTTTTTTAAATTTTGAATTTTATTTTTCAGCGCGTAACTGTTTTTTTACCCGACGCAACTTTATTGTCCCGTCGCAATCCACAAAGCCCGGCGTAACGTAATTTTGCGCGCTGCCCGTCGGGAAAATGACGTCACGAGCATGCGCAGTACGGCCGGCGCGGGAGCGCGCCTCATTTAAATTGTCATCGCCCCCTGGATAACAGGACCGCCTTGCGCCGGGAGAATTTAGGTTACACTGCGTGAAATTTCTAGGTAAGTGCTTTGTGGATCGGGCACTTAGGTAGAAATTTCCCGCCAGTGTAACTTAAATGGGAAAAATTAAGTTAGGCTCCGATTTTGAGGATTTGGCCCAGAGTTTACTGTTTGCACTAAATTCCCAGAGTGGCCGGGGCTTAGTGAAAAAGTCCCAGGCACTGCATTGAGCATGGTTGCAGACTTCCAATAGTGAGGGAGTGGGCGGGTTTTAATGGCAAAGCCCTGGGCACCGCACTGGTTGTAATTACAGGCTTCTAATAGTGGCGCCATGCTAATAATGCTAAGAAAGAGAGACGCTGGGGCTGTGTTAGAATTGCTGGTACATTTACGGTGGCTTAACGTATCGCATTTACGTTACGCCGCCGCAAGTTTTACGGGCAAGTGCTTGATTCACAAAGCACTTGCCTGTAAAGTTGCGGCGGCGTAGCGTAAATCTCTCCGGCGCAAGCCCGCCTAATTCAAATGATGGGGGCGTGGATCATTTAACCAGTTCCCGACCCCCGCATGTACATATACGTCCACAATATGGCACGTACAGGCACATGGGCGTACACGTACGTCCTCGCCTATTAGCGGGTGGGGGGTCCGATCGGGACCCCCCCCGCTACATGCGGAGGTCGGGTCCGCTCGGGGAGCGATCCGGGACCACGGCGCGGCTATTTGTTTATAGCCGCTCCGTCGCGATCGCTCCCCGGAGCTGAAGAACGGGGAGAGCCGTGTGTAAACATGGCTTCCCCGTCCTTCACTATGGCGGCGCATCGATCGCGTCATTCCCTTTATAGGGAAGACACGATCGATGACGTCATTCCTACAGCCACGCCCCCCTACAGTTGTAAACACATACTAGGTGCACCCTAACTCCTACAGCGCCACCTGTGGTTAACTCCCAAACTGCAACTGTCATTTTCACAATAAAGAATGCAATTTAAATGCATTTTTTGCTGTGAAAATGACAATGGTCCCAAAAATGTGTCAAAATTGTCCGAAGTGTCCGCCATAATGTCGCAGTCACGAAAAAAATTGCTGATCGCCGCCATTAGTAGTAAAAAAAAAAAAATTAATAAAAATGCAATAAAACTATCCCCTATTTTGTAAACACTATAAATTTTGCGCAAACCAATCGATAAACGCTTATTGCGATTTTTTTTACTAAAAATAGGTAGAAGAATACGTATCGGCCTAAACTGAGGAAAAAAAATGTTTTTATATATGTTTTTGGGGGATATTTATTACAGCAAAAAGTAAAAAATATTGCTTTTTTTTCAAAATTGTCGCTCTATTTTTGTTTATAGCGCAAAAACTAAAAACCGCAGATGTGATCAAATACCACCAAAAGAAAGCTCTATTTGTGGGGAAAAAAGGACGCCAATTTTGTTTGGGAGCCACGTCGCACGACCGCGCAATTGTCTGTTAAAGCGACGCAGTCCCGAACTGTAAAAACACCTTGGGTCTTTAGGCTGCATATTGGTCCGGGGCTTAAGTGGTTAAATTAGGCGCGTTCCCGCGCCGAACGTACTGTGCATGCTCGGTTTTTAAATTTCCCGCCGTGCTTTGCGCGAAATGACATCGCACCGACGTAATTTTTTGAACGTCGACGTGAGTTACGTCCTTTCCTATTCACGGACAACTTACGCAAAAAAAAAAAAAATCGACGCAGGAACGACGGCCATACTTTAACATGGCACGTCTATCTATACGCCACAAAATAGCAGCTTTAACTATATGCCGGGAAAAGCCGACTAGCGACGACGTAAGAGAATGCGACGGCCGCGCGTACCTTTGTGAATCGCCGGAAAAAGCTAATTAGCATACCCGACACGGAAAACGACGCAAACTCCACCCAGCGGGCGCTGAAGTATTACACCTACGATCCGAAGGCGTACGAAGCCGTACGCCTGTCGGATCGAAGCCAAAAGCTGTTGTATCTTGGTTTGAGGATTCAAACTAAAGATACGACGCAGCAAATTTGAAAGTACGCCGGAGTATCAGTAGATACTCCGGCGTACTTCTTCTGGGAATCTGGCCCATTTTGTTGCAACAGATTCTATGTGCACCAGTTTTAGTAAACCTCAGTCAATGTGTTTCAGCTATGTCTGAGGAATGCAGCTGTTATTCTCTCAGTTTTGTTACAGAACAGGTAATCTTTACTAGAAATGAGAAAGAATCATGTGGTCCAAGGTACCAGGAGTAATTGGCCTCTATCCTAAATTCGGACAGAAAAAGAGAGAGTTTGGTCAGGGGGAGTTTAAATGAGGCCAATCACTATATAGAGTAAGCATGTGGGATATGAAAAACACAGTATTGCTTATATGGGTTCCAACAAAAAAGGGGGGAGTTTGTTAGGGATTTTAAATGAGAGATGTATACCAAAAAGCAGTCTTAGCAAAGGGCATTTTAAAATGCCTTGTGAGATCATGTACAGCATATTGACTGACAAAAAAAATGCATACATAAAAACGCATAAACACAGAGCCTGCTAAAAACCATTTTTTTGTGTTTTGCATAGCGAGTTGAAGGTGTGAAATATAGGTCGATTTATTGCTGCCTGTGCCTTCCCAGAAATAGTACAGAAGTTAGGAAGGTCCCCATCCACCAATAAATATTATCTACTGGTAGATGACCCTTCTGTTCTATTTCTAGAGGAAAATGTAAACTTTTAGAGCTCTTTTCACTTTTTTTTAACCAAGATATATAATTGGGTGGATCTGCTTAATGGAAACAAATCCATAGTGGAGAAGGATCTGAGGGTTTTAGTAGATCATAAGCTCAATAATGGCATGCAATGCCAAGCTGCGGTTTCCAAAGCGAGCAAAGTCCTTTCTTGTATTAAGAGAGGTATGGACTCCAGAGAGAGAGATAATTTTGTCACTGTTCAAATCACTAGTAAGACCTCATCTGAAATATGCAGTTCAGCTTTGGGCACCAGTTCTCAAATAGACATGTGCAATTAGTTTTGTTCAGAATTAATATTCAGACGAATTTTTCATTATTCAGAGATTTGGATATATCCGAATACCCGAATTACAATATAAAAAATGATATCGAATGCTGCAAATAACATAATGAAATTTGTCAGAATTTCGGAAATTCGAACTGAAATTCTAATCGAATTTTACATTAAACTCCAGTCTAATTCTCAGTACACATATTGCTGAAATCAAAGACCGTGTGTGTTGTTAGAGTGCCATTTTGAAATAATGCTTTTTTTGTTAAGCCAAATTTGATTTAAAGAGTCATTTACGAAAGGCAAATCCACTTTGCACTACAAGTGCACTGCAAATACACTTGAAAGTGCAATCGCTGTAGCTTGCTGTAGATCTGAGGGGAAGCTCTGCTGATTTTATCATCTTATCATGTGCAAGCTAAAATGCTGTTTTTTTATTTTTCTTGCATGTCCCCCTCAGACCTACAGCGACTGCACTTCCAAGTGGATTTTCCCTTTGTAAATAACCCCCATTGTAATCATTGGATGAATATTTTTCTTTTGTATGTTCACTTTGCTGCATTCAAAACAATATAACATTTTCTTTTCGACCAATTCGAAAATTGATTCGATTTGATCATCTCGAATCTAAAAAAATCTGTAAATTCAAAGAAAATTTGAAAAAATATGAATACGAATTCCGAAAACGAATTCCGAAAACGAATTAAACGAATCAACCGAATTTAACTAAACTAAATAACTAGATTTACCAATCAAAAGAAAAAAAAAAAATTTTTCTTCATGCACAAGTGCAGAGAAGGGCAACCAAACTGATAAGAGGCATGGAAGAACTCAGCTATGAGGAAAGATTAGAGGAACTGACTTTATTCTCTCTTGAGAAGAGGAGATTAAGGGGGGGGGGGATATGATCAACATGCACAAATACATAAGAGGTCCATGTAGTGGACTTGGTGTCACAGAGGAAAGGGGGGCACTCTTTATGTCTAGAGTAAAAAAAGATTTAATCCCCAAATACGGAAAGGTTTCTTCACAGTAAGAGCTGGGGAAATGTGAAATAGACTCCCTTCAGAGGTGGTTCTGGCCAGCTCAGTAGATTGCTTTAAAAAAGGCCTGGATACTGTCCTAAATGTAAATAATATAACTGGATATTAACATTTATAGGTAACGTTGATCCAGGGAAAATCTGATTGGCTCTTGGGGGATCAGGAAGGATTTTTCCCCCTGCTGTAGCATATTGGATCATGCTCTGCGTTTTTTTTTTTGCCTTCCTCAATCAACTGTGGGTTTAGTATTGTGTATATGGGATTGTATTTTTTTTTCTTTGGTTGAACTAGATGTGTCTTTTTTCAACCTGACTAACTATGTAACTTTGTAACTAAATCTTGGCACAGGTTTTAAACTCTTCTTAAAACTACATGAAGAGCTTTGAGAGTAAAGTTTTTTCTAGAGATTTGTGCAGAAATCCTCTTTCAGTAAGTTTCACATAACAGGAAACTAACATATTTCAAGGTCTGCACCCACTTACCATCCTCTGACTATCAATTATGACGTTTTCTTTCAATATAAGGCCTTTCATGTGTTGTTATCTGTATTCAATGCCTTTGTTCAAATACTGTATATATTTTGTACTGTGTGAATTCAGTTTTCATCTGTCAGAATGCCTGAAGATTAAATCTTGTATTCTGAAACCTTGCATTTTTATTATTCTTAGGTAGCCCCTAAAAGATATCACTTGGATAATACTGCCTTTGTAGTTATTGCTGGATAATGCAATACAACACATTTTCTTTCCTTTTAAAGTGGCTGTACATCCTGTATAACAGCTTCAAATCTTTTGGGAAGGTGGTCCACAAGCTTTAGGAGTGTGTCTATAGGAATGTTTAACCATTCTTCCAGAAGCACATTTGTGAGGTCAGGCGCTGATGTGGACCAGAAGGCCTGGCTCACAGTCTTGGCTGTAATTCATCCCAAAGGTGTTGTATTGAGTTGAGGTCAGGACTCTGTGCACGCCAGTTAAGTTCCTCCACCCCAAACTCACTCATTCATGTCTTTAGTGACCTTGCTTTGTGCACTGGTTTAAATCATTTGGTGGAGGGGGGATTATAGTGTTTTTTTTTCAGGGGTCTTTGTTCCAGTGAATGGAACTCTTAAAGTGGTTGTAAAGCCTAAACATTTTTCACCAAATGCATTCCTTGCATTAAGTTAAAAATGTTTAGGTGTCAGCATCCCCCCCCCCCTTTTACTTACCTGGACCATTATTTGATCAAGCGCTGTGCATATCTGCAGCTCTTCTCTCCCCTCACTACCGGCTCTCGCTGGCTTTGCTGGGGTACCGGGAGCCATATGTAGAAGAATACATATCGGCCTAAAATTAGGAAAAAATATTTTTTTGGAAAAAAAATGGGATATTTATTATAGCAAAATGTAAAAGATATTGGGGGTTATTTACGAAAGGCAAATCCACTTTGCACTACAAGTGCACGTGTATGTACACTGAAAGTGCACTTACTGTAGATCTAAGGGGAAGATCTGAAATGAGGGGAAGCTCTGCTGATTGTATCGTCCAATCATGTGCAAGCTAAAATGCTGTTTTTTTCCCCTTGCATGTTCCCTTCAGATCTAAAGTGACTGCACTTTCAAGTGCACTTGTAGTGCAAAGTGGATTTGCCCTTCGTAAATAACCCCCTTTGTGTTTTTTTTCTAAATTGTCGCTCTCCTTTTGTTTATATAGCAAAAAATAAAAACCGCAGAGGTGATCAACTACCACCAAAAGAAAGCTATATTTGTGGGGAAAAAAAGGACATGATTTTTTTTTTGGGTCCAGCGTTGCGCGGCTGTGCAATTGTCAGTTAAAGTGATGCAGTGCCGCATCACAAAAAATGGCATGGTCATTGAGCAGCCAAGTCTTCTGGGGCTGAAGTGATTAAATATCTACCGATTTTGGTTAAATAAAGCCAGAGATGCTTGTAGTTTGGAATTTTCAAACCTTGAGACAATTCCAGTATGCAAATGAAATCTTTCAGTCTAAATGTCAAAACTCTGGGCCAGATTCACAAAAGGGATGCCGTCGCAAAGATAGGGCACCTTTTACAAAGTGTAAAATTACTACACCATTACTACACCATGTAAGTAAGTCGCTTTTGAATTTTTTTTTCGGCGCAAGTCTTTTTTTCACGTCGCGATTCACAAAACGTCGGCACGTCGTAATTTCGCGCAAAGCACGTCGGGAAATTTGCGTCGGGAGCATGCGCAGTACGTCCGGCGCGGGGGCGCGCCTAATTTAAATGGTACCCGCCCCATTTGAATTGGCCCGCCTTGCGCCACACGGATTTAGGATACACCGCCGCAAATTTCCAGGTAAATGCTTTGTGGATCGGGCACTTAGACAGAAAATTTGCGGCGGTGTAACGCTGCGCCCGGGCTACGTGAATCTGGCCCTCTGAGCCCACCCCACAGCCTCCCTATTGCTGAGAGAGGATCAGTGCAAAAGATTAGCATTTTGAGCTTAGCTTCCTTCCTTAGTAGCACACATTAAACAGTTTATGCAGGCACCTTTTGGTGCATTCTTTATATACATACTGCATCTTTTTACAATTTCTTGTTTCTCAAGGGATCTGAATAGTGACTTTCAGAGATTAAATGTTCAAAGAAAAACCTAGCTATCCTTCATTTTTTTTAAATAATACCTTGAAACAATTTAAGCTATTCTGTGTTTATTTTATTATAGAGGTCAAACAAGGATTTGCATGGTAGAGAGTGCTTCTAAATAAAGAATTAATGTATTGTAACTGTGTAAAAAACTGACTTCTGGCTTCTGCTTCAGAACAAACATTATAGTAGTCAATATTTCTTAACATTAGAACAGATGGCCTGCCAAAATGTCAGTTTATATTTTTCTTTGCAGGATATCTCAGTGGGGTTTCTGTGTTTCATATAAAGACATTTTTTCGCATTACTTGCTATGCTGCCTCTGCTCTAATCTCATCACTGGAAAGTTATATCAGTCTTCCATTCGCCTTATCTTCAAGTGCATATGCTGCATCCTTTCTGGTTGCAGAGTACCCTTTCCTACTTTGAATAACTGCCTCCATAGCATAGGTCATCATTCAAACCCTGCACTGCAGATCTCTATCTTGGTATACAATATCTGCATATGGCAGCTGACCTACAGCTGATAGATATATTTCTAGCACACATAGTAAATGATGTCTGTCCTTTCTGCTTTAAATAGCACTCTAACGTTTCTCTAAAGCCAGTTTTTTTCTGATCATTTTAAATAAAGTAAGAAATGGTTAAAACTCCTGGTAGGTTTGTATTACTGTTTGTGCCCGGATGGAAAGATTTGCTTTACTTTTTGTCCCCTAGCTACAATAGGGGAAAAGATAGAGAAATTCCTTCTTTGACAGTTGTCCCTATTGGAAGATTTTTCATTGGATTGCTTTGATGAGTTTTCTTCCCTTTATAACAGTACTGTAGATTAGCACCATGACATTACTATGCTCCAGCACCCTTACAGGAAGCAAACTAATTTTCTCCTTTTGATAGTGAGACTGCGTGCCTGCTCTTGACATCTATGGGATTTACCAATGAGCCTTGAAAAAAGTGAGACCAATTTTTTTATTGTTTACACATCGCAAACCTGTCAATATTGGTTCCCATTTCATAAATAGAATATAAATATTAGTAACATAGCCACTTATTGAATTCATTTACTTTAGCCGATTGCTCCAAAAATGTTGCCGTATTTTAAATTAGTAGAAAATAAACTAGCAAAATCTATTTATAAGTCTATACATAATGGTGTTTTTTTTATGTAGCACTCACCACCCAGAAGGCGAGACAGTTTCTTCCAAAGTATTACAGAGGCTGCCTGCCACAGACCCAGTTCCATGCACACCGACAATACAGGTTCAGTCTTCCAGATTTCTTTTCTTGTGAATTTTATTGCAGATAAACTTGAACAGGAGGGGATCTAGGGGTTCAGTATACTCCAAAGTGATATCAGAAATCAACAGGACAAATTTCTTAGGGCAAATTCTTGGCTGCAGGCACACATAAAAGTCCCAATAAATCTCATGTTACTGCCAATGTCCCAGGAGCTGACTGCCATCCAGCATCCACATGATACACTTCACTGAGGGAGACAAAGATTATTCTCCAAACTCGGGCTCCAGAACGATGCCCATCAGCAAAAATCCTTTATCAAATCTTTTTTAGTACTTCAGCCCAGCAACTACTGAGGCCCAAATTGCAAATATTCTCTCACACTAACTGCCTCCCAAGGGCAGTAGCCCCAGGTGAACTGGAACCCCTCCCAGCAGAGGAAATAACTCTTTGAGCAGACTTCCACACATTTTTCACATCCCCAGCCACCCTCTGGATGTCCTTTTTCAGGGATTGGCTGAGGCATGATAAATATTTATAATTGGATATACAGCTCTCTCTGCCCTGTATTCTGGAAGCTTCTCCAAGAACCATGCAAAAGAAATCAAACACCCAGCTTAGAGAGCCATGGTTAGACAAAAACAATAGATCACTGCTCCAATGACTACAGTGAAGACAAAAACTAAAGTTAGCCTAACAGCCTAAGGGAAGCAGGGCACTACATCGATAAGGCTTTTCTTCTGTTTTTATGTCTCTTTACTTCATACATAATCAACAAGTAATCAGTGGGGGTCCTAGATTAGGCTACCCTGTTAGCTAGATAATTTGATAACAATTACTCACTGATTTTTTTTATCCTTGGGTGCTCCTAACAGAAATACAAATATATATTAAACTATTGGTAGGGATGAGTGGATCAATTCTACCCAACTAAGATTTGGCAGGGATTAAGCTTTTTTACTGCAAGCTTCCACATGCACAGTAGGGAACCGGCTGTGAAGCCAAAAGGAATGGCAGCGGCTGTACCCAACAGCTGATCTGAAGATTTGCTGCGTTGCCAACATCGTTGGATCCCAGACATGTAAGTGTCCATATATAAAAAGTCAGCAGCTGCAGTATTTTTTAGCTGCTGACTTAAAACATTTTGTGGGGGGGGGGGGTGGACCTCCTCTTTAAGATGTATGTACCCCATAACAAAGAGCTTTTCGTATTACCTCCATTTTGTTCTGTTTAACATACTATTAAAAGTGTTTTGTAATATCTGCTTGAAAAGTTCAAAACAAATACCTGTTGATCTTGCAAGAAATTTAGAGTCCTGGGTTCTCTGCACACTTGTGTTATCTCAAAAACCTTCATAGTTAATATATTTGTCTATAGAATGATTAGCCTTCACGTTGTATAGATCTGACCGTAGGAACAGCTAAACAATTTAGCAAAAGACAATAAGCAGAGCTTACAATACTTAGTTCACAAAAATGCTATAAGCTGACAGTCTACAACAGCTCTTAAGAGTCGAGTACATTTCATGAATTTTAAAGGCCTTTACTTATATAATAATACAGGTAAAATTGACATATGCTTTAATTATTGGAGCAATAACATTGAAGGGAGTAGATGTCTTACCCCTAAATCCCCTGCACCTTTTCCCGATCATTAATAGCAGGATCCCCAATAGATCCCATTAACTTTTGAGCAATAAGGGTTATGGTGTGCATGTTCCAGCATTAGTTCTCATACTAGTCCTACTGGTGTAGGAAATATCAGCATTTGTTCTACCAAATACTGATGAAATACTGAGATTTGCACATCACTGTTACTGATACACCATTTATTAGCAGTATGGATCTCATTCAAAAAAACAAATACAAAAAGTCTGCTCAGCTAAGAATAAAATAAAATTACCTGATGATAGTTTTTCAATAAATATGCATATTATAGGTTCTGACACATATTATGATAGGTAATATAACACTAAATCAATAATGAAGCTGAAAATAACAGAAGGTCTAATTTTCTCTGTTATGTATTTCAACCTGAGCCAGTCAAAGCTGAATTTTTATGGTATTAATACTAATTAGGTTTCATTTTTAATTAATGCATCTCAAGAACCCAGCAGGTAAAGCTTTTGGAAATGTTTTCACAGCCTGTGTTCCCATTACATTTGATCTATTTATCTCAATCATTTAGACTGCAGTCAATGTGAAAGTACACCATGGAATATTTCAACTTCTACACTATGTACTTTTGTTTTTTTTATGTATTCTGAAAGATGTTTGATTATTTTAACCTGATAGAAAAAAAATGTTGTCTCGGTTTCATAAGTGGAGGTGGGCTACTAAAAAAATGTTGTCTCGGTTTCATAAGTGGAGGTAGGCTACTAATGTGAAAGATAGCTGTCCTCTTAAATCAGTCAACCAAAACAATTTTTGTCTGTGCCCGCTCTGTTGTCAGGAGATGAACAGCTAAAAATAAGCCCACCAAAAAGGCTTTAAAATCAGCAGAATATGCTCTGCTTATGTTCTGCTTAGGCGTGAATGCAGGTTAAATGATTTTTCTTCACTATTCATTCTTCTTTTTAAAGATCTGAATAATGTTTTAAAGAAGAGGCGCATGAACACACTCATTATTTGTGAATTTTATGATTCTCTGCAGATTGGAAAAAATCAAAAGCACATGTATTGCAAAGATTGAAACCATTTTCAGAAACCATTTTCAGATTTGCTGATTTACCATTTTTGAGTCTAATGCTGCTTTAAATATCAAACTCATAAAAAGGGGAATTAGGGTTGGATATCTGTCTTCATTGGGACACTTAAAGGCGCCCCTGTCTTTTTTATTGTAATTTCAGTATCTTCTGACCCAAGTGGGAATGGTGTGGTGGCTGTCTTGGAGAATTATTATTAAGGATTGCAATCCCAGAACAAAATAGCTTTCCTCCTTTTGGGAGTCTTGAATGCAAGAACCCTTACAGTCAACAACTCTAGAGGCATATAAATGGAGAGACAAGTCGGGATGCCCAGACACACACAGTAGAGTACTGTACCTGTGGCACATGTCTGCAGGAAGCAGGTATGGAGTTCAGGCAGAAAAGGTGGGGACTGGGACAGAACATGCCAAGAGGTTAATGCAATGTGAAGCTCTAAGGCAGTGGTTCTCAACCTATCTAGTGCCGAGACCCCTTGATAAAATTTCCCAAGTTGTTGGGACCCCTAAAGTAAAACTATTGTTGTAGCATTGGTTGTCAGCACCCAAGGCAAGAGAAGTAATTTGCGCCCCTAACCTACGGACATTCAGCGCCCCCTGTGTCCCTTCCACTCGTACAGTATTAAAACCCCTTATGTTACATTTTGGGATGTACCACTCTTTCTCTTTGTTCTCCTTTCTTTCCCTTTTATCTCTCTCTATGCCAATTTTTTATTTTTTTCCCCATCCCTCACTCTATCCATCTTTCTTGTTCTTTCTCTTATTCTTTCTCCCCCTTTTTCTTTGTTCCTACTCCTCTTTTACTCTCCCTTCCATGTATTGTCTATTTTTATTTCTTCTCTTACTCCTTAATGGGGGGGGGGGCGGTGAGGGAAATGGGATGTGTGGCAGTCCTGGCGGGGAGTTGGGATGATTGGCAGTCCTGGCGGGGAGTTGGGATGAGTGGCAGTGCTGCCGGGGAGTTGGGATAAGTGGCAGTGGTGTGGGGAGTTCTGATCAGCCAACTTAGGTACCCTTGATCAAGGTCATCTGCTGATCTGAGAACTATAGTGGGGACTTTTAATGGCAACTCTAATCACAGGAACTATTACTCACTGTATCTCAGACTGTGTGGTGTCTCGCAGCAGTGACACCTATGCCAAAATCAGGAGATAGGGTCTCCTCCAGCCCCTCCGACTTCCCATTCCTCACCAGTCAGCTGACCTCTAGTCTCTGTCCCCCAGCCATGCCGTGAACTGAATGGGCTGCAAAAAGGCTGAGTAAGCAGATGTAGGCTACAGGAACAGCACCACCTGGGGGGCCACAGGCTCCAGGGAAAGCCTGCTGAACAGCTGAGAAAAGGCTGGGAGAGAAGCGTGGGCTTCAGGAACAGCACAGGATTTGGTGACCCCTGGCAAATCATCATTCGACCCCTAAAGGGGGGCCCGACCCCCAGGTTGAGAACCACTGCTCTAAGGGGTCAGATGTAGAAAGAGGAATGACAAGCAATAAGAAGTAGTTGGGGAGATTGTGCTAAGGTTGTGTAGGGACACAACTGAGTTGTATGGCATTAGAAATACTGGGGCTTTGTATATAGGAATCTGTTAAATTACCTGCTCATTTGGTTAATCTCTAAATTGATTTACTAATGGAAGATAGTGGTAGACTGCACTTATAAATTACTGCTATCTGTAAGTTTTTTTTTTATTTTTTAGACATATTAGCCAGCTTTTAACACTAGTTAACTGCACTTATTATTTTTTATTAACTGCTTGGCTTGCTTTGTGGGATTTTTTTTACTTTGTGACCGTTTTTTTTCTTACCATTTATATCTCTTTTTTAATTACTTTGTTTGTTTACTATTTGCTTGTTACTGGCTCTAATCTGGTGGTGGCTGTAATCGGGTAGGGGCATTGTGATCAGTCAAGGGGCACCCTGATTAGGTAGGGATACTGTGGGATAAGGCAAAGAGCACTGTGATAAGGTAAGGACACTGATCAGTAAGGGACACTGTTATCAAGTAGGGAAACTGTGATTAGCGAAGAGCAGTGTGAGTTATACAGTGTAACACTGACTAGGATGAGCTTATCACAGCCACCTGTGATTTTTGTGATTGGTCACAGTGATCACAGTGATCATATGGTACAGAGGCTCTCATTGGGTTTTTACTTCCTGCCTGTGATCTGCACTTATCCATTCACACATGCGATCACAGACATTGTTTACAGCCGTGAATGCTGTGATTTGTTACAGTGATAACATTGTACAAAGCCACTTTCATTGGCTTTGTACCTTTTTTCTGTGATCTGCACTTACCACTGACTGTGCAACAATAGTTACTGTGCTCATTTAAAATTAGACACCCAGAATCCTAAAGAGGTTAATCTGTCAAACTTGAAGTTGACAATACAGGTCCTTCACAATAGTTAAGAAACAATAAACTATTAGTAGGCCTTGTGGATGCAATCTGAGCATTATGACAACAACTCACTGAAGCTAATTGGATATTCATTGGCTTTAATTACCATCACTACATTAAATTGCTAAAAGCTGATCTGCAACGAGTTATCTTGCTTTTGGGTTGCTTTTGGCTAATATGTGCTAAAAGCTTTTTCATTTTTTACCAGTTTACAATAATTTAAAACTATAATGAACATTTAGTCAGTCAGCAGAACCACATTATAAAAGCATTAAATAATCTCTTTCTACATCTTTCAGTAAGAACATATGCTGCTAACATGATTCTATTTTTAGGAACATCATCTATGTGTAAAATACTGCTCTATTAGCTTACAAGTTTTTTTTTGTTATATTTAATCAAATTGTTTCAAAGTTTTATCTATTTTAGATTCAAAATCTAAATCTATCTAAACCTATCTGATGTTGGCATAGATTGCCAAAAGTGACTTATGCAGATAGCCGAGGAATGACAGAGCAGACAGAAATCTATTTGCATAGAGGCAAGTACACACTATAGAGGGATATGCTTTGTTCATTTTTCATTTCAGGATTTTACAACCACTTTAAATAATCATCAGTTATTCCAGAGCGACCCCCATCAAATCATTCTCTGCAGCTATTACCTTTTGTACTACCACCCCTCCCTTTAGAATGTAAGCTCTACAAGCAGGGCTCTCCTGTACCTTCTGTATTGAACTGTACTGTAATTGTGTTGTCCCCCCTATACATTATAAACTGTTGGTGCTATATAAATCGTGTATAATAATAACAAGTGCACTTTAACCACTTGAGGACCGCTGCACGACGATATACGTTGACAAAATGGCATGGCTGGGCAAAAAGGCGTACATGTATGTCCCCTTTAAGAGCCCAGCTTTGGATCGTGCAGAGCGACGCCGCTGGCGTGCTCGCGACCCGGTCCTCTTCTCAGTGACCGTCCCCGCGTGAACAGCGGACCCGATCGCCGTCAGTGTCCCGCGATCGGGTCACAGAGAGGAAGAATGGGGAGAGGTAAGTGTAAACAAACCTCTCCCTGTGCTTCCTAGTGTGGCTGTCACTGATCATCTGTTCCCTGTGTTAGGGAATGACGATCAGTGGCGTCACACGCACAGCCATGCCTCCCCACAGTAAGAACACTCCCTTAGGGCACACTTAACCCCTACAGCGCCCCCTCCTGGTTAATCCCTTCACTGCCAGTGTCATCTTCACAGTAATCAGTGCATTTTTATAGCACTTTTCACTGTGAAAATGACAATGGTCCCAAAAATGTGTCAAAAGTGTCCGATGTGTCCGCCATAATGTCGCAGTCATGAAAAAAATCACTGATCGTCGCCATTAGTAGTAAAAATAAAAATGCCATAAAACTATCCCCTAATTTGTAAACGCTCTAACTTTTGCGCAAACCAATCAATAAACGCTTATTGCAATTTTTTTTAACAAAAATTTGTAGAAGAATACATATCGGCCTAAATTGAGGAAAACATTTTTTTTTATATCTTTTTTGGGGATATTTATTATAGCAACAAGTAAAACATATTGCATTTTTTTCAAAATTGTTGCTCTATTTTTGTTTATAGCGCAAAAAATAAGAACTGCAGCAGTGATCAAATACCAAAAAAAGAAAGATCTATTTGTGGGAAAAAAGGACGCCAATTTTGTTTGGGAGCCACATCGTACGACCGCGCAATTGTCAGTTAAAGCGATGCAGTGCTGAATCGCAAAAAGGGGCCCAGTCCTTTACCTGCATAATGGTCTGGGTCTTAAGCGGTTAAGACATGTCTTTTTGGTGCACTGAGGCATGTTGTGTTAGTCAGCCTGCACTGACAGCAAATCAATGTATCTTAACAAAAAAAAAATGGTTTTAAAAAAAATGCAACTCACTACAATGCCACACACTGGTCTTTCACATCTGTGCATTGTGCATCATCTATTGCAACCTGTATATATGTATTTCAGTAAAAGCAGCCATGAATTTGCAATATAATATCTTCATCTTCACAGTAATGTTTAGTTTACAGGTCTAAAAATCCAAATGGAAAAATCTTACATTCACTATCACATACATTTTCTAAAATAGATATTTTAGAAACGTCACTATTACTCACTGGCATATATTACCACAGGATCAATTTTCTAAAGCTAGATTCCCAGCAAAACCATATTTGACATTTCAGAATAAGAACCTTAAGCAATTTGTTATCACCTAGCTTGCAAGTTAAATAAAACCGTGGCATATTCTGCATTGGGAACCAATTATTTCTGCTGTCTGTTTGACCAATTGTATCATAGCATATCAACCGCATAATAAACACTTGGTTTAATGAATTAAATTCTTAATTTTGGACATAATATTTTTATTCATTTAATCAAATGGCTTTGTGGGTTTGTAATATGTCCAACCTATTAATCAACGTATGTACCAATATTTCAACAAACATTAATACAATATCAGTTTCTGAGAATTTTTTAAATCTCAAAATTAGTAACACTAGACTAAATTATACGGTTGAAGCAATATTATTTCATACGTAGAGTTTTTGGATGTTTCCATTAGGAAATATAACTTTTTTCCTTATTTAATTTTCAACAGTTGATTCTTTTTATTGCATCATATAATTTTGAGATTTATAATATATGTCCACCGAGGCCATCTAGAGGTATTTATAGGTAATGTCATTTAAAAAACCTTATCAATTTTTGAGAAAACAATAATGCTAGCTGCCTGGCTCTTATGCTGACCCTCTGGTTTTAACATATTCTGAATTAATGACCTGAAACAAATGTGCAAACTATGCAAGTCAAAGGTCTGCCTTCTGAGCTAGTAACTTTACAGAAGCTAGAGAGCCATACAGGCAGGCAACTAGCATTTGAAAAATGAGAGATCGACAATGGAAGTTACCATGGTTATCTAAGAAAAGGTTTCCTTTAAGGAGTTCTCTGTGTATACTATATTTAGTATACATTGCTTTGGTATATTCACTTTTAACATATTAATGATATATACATACAGGTTGTTTTTTTTTTTATAATTTATGAGGATACATGTTAATGATATGATAACAACAAATAATTTTCAAACATACGGCTTTTTTTTATAATTTATGGGCATATGTGTTCTGATATTAAAAGTATAACCTTTGTTTATCAGTGTAAGCTGAAAAAAATAGTTTCCAATTCTACCCTATCTACCAAAGACATAAGTGGTTGGGGGGGGGGTGAACACCAGTAGGGGCACACTGAGGGAGAAACATAGTGGGTAAGGTGGGGTGAGTATTTACATCAATGACTATTTGCTAACCTTACACATCTATATTAACTACTCTAAAAAGTATGCTATTTTAGTCATTGGGGTTGATTCACCAAAACTGGAGAGTGCAAAATCTGTTGTAGCTGTACATGGTAGCCAATCAAATTCTAACTTCAGCTTGTTCAATTAACCACTTCAGCCCCAGAAGGATTTACCCCCAAATGACCAGGCCATTTTTTGCGATACGGCACTGCGTTAATTTAACTGACAATTGTCGTGCGACGCTGTACCCAAACAAAAGTGATGTCCTTTTTTCCCTACAAATAGAGCTTTCTTTTGGTGGTATTTAATCACCTCTGTGGTTTTTCTTATTTGCAATAAAACAAAAAAAAAGAGCAACAGTTTAAAAAAAAATATATATTTTTTACTTTCTCCTATAAAACATATCCAATAAAAATATGTAAAAAATCTAATTTCTTCATCAATTTAGGCCAAGTACTGCTACATATTTTTGGTAAAAAAAAAATCACAATAAGCGTATTTTCATTGGTTTACACAAGTTATCGTGTCTACAAACTATGAGATAGATTTATAGACTTTTTTTTTAATAGTAATGGCAGCATAGCCTATGGGGCTAATCTTTCAAAAACCCAAGCCGATGTCCGGGGGCGGAGCTAGGAACATTACGGCGTAGCGTTGCGGCAGCTCTGAGCTCCGGGCTCCACGATCTTCCCCAGGGATCAATATCAAAAAGGCAGAGGAAGGTCCTAGAAGGATGCCTGTAGACTAACCTCTGAAATGGCTGATGAGCTGACGAGCGGCGGCGGATCTTCCCGGCTCTGAAGGTGCAGACGTGAAGGAGAGAGGTCTTCGAGACTGTGCGGGGAAGGCGGGGCGGTGGACTCCTGACTCCTGAGCTGTACGGTGGCTGGACAAGTGGGCTGCGGCTGGCTCGTATTGGAGGGCTGGGACCGGACAGCACGAGGGACGGTGGATCGAGCGGAGGACACCCAGGCACCTGCAGCTAAGCAGAGCTGGGTGGTCACAGAGGAGCCAAGCGGTCCAGAGTGGGGGTCTGAGGACCGTGGAAGAAAAGAGAGCCGGTTCCTCTGACAAGGTGGGGGAGAACCCAATGGCTGCCTAGTGGTTGCAGCCCCCCCTCCCCCCTCATCCTGTCCCCTTAGTCTGGTCCGGGAAGGGCCCTGGAAGGGGCTGAAAAACAGGAGACCACCGCTGTCTCTCTATGGGCTGGATGGAGCTGGAGTGAGCAGGATTCTCAGGCTCTGCAGCAGCAAGTAAGCAAACAGATCTGGAGAAGTTTCAAATCAACAGCAGGTGGGTCAGACTTTTTTTTTCTTCCTTGGTTTTTGCTATAAAGGGAAAGTATTTCCAGCAAATGAAGGTTTAATGAGGTCTGCCTGAAAACTCAGTATTCAAAAAAAAAGAGTGTGGAAAGGACTGTAAAGGAAGAATAAAAGCGTGATGGAAATATAATACAATACACCCACTCTTTCTGAACTTACTGTACCCTGCTGTATTACATATATCATTGTTTTGAACAGACTGTACTTCCTTTTTTTTTGTTTGCCCACTAGAGGTCCAACATAGGAAGGAGTGCAGGAAGGACTACAATGAAAGCACTACTGTTTAAGAATTAATGATTTGATCCTCCAGGGAAGCCCGTCAAGTCACCAGCCATCAGCCAAATACATAAATAGGAAAATCCTTTTCTTGAATTTGCCTTGGGGCACAAGGCAGGTTTTAACCGGAAAAGAAGTCTCTTCCTTTTTTTTTGTCTAGACCGTTGTCCTGGAACAGGAAAGTCTAGACACACAGGCTAAAGGTTAATAAGACTTTTTTTAAATCGAAGAAGTTTTTATTGCTCATAAAACATACATAGAAAAGAAACAGTATGACACGACAGCAGTAGCATATACAGTACACTTTGCACAAACCTCTCCATCCAACATCTAGCACATATTTAGCAATTACCGATGGCATGCCCTCCAATCCCGCCTCCCCATACCTGGCAAGTCTAGTTACCGCCCAACAGTCTCCCCTGGACTAGTTCCATAGGGCTCAAGCCAGGTGTGGCCAGCCATGCGTCCCACAGCCTGTCAAATTTGCCCGCGTTCCCTCTGTGTTGAAAAATATATTTCTCCATAACCAGCATCTTGCTCATGTGTGTCAACCAAAATTTCAGTGTGGGGGGAGCCTCTAGTTTCCATTTCAGGAGAATGGCCCTCCTGGCCTGGAACAGTGCTCTGTTAAAAGCCAGTCGAGTCAGCTCCTCCGTGATTACTCCCTCCAGTACTCCAAGCAGACAATGTATCGGCTCCAGGGGGACAGAGACCCGGAACACAGAGTTAAGTGTTTCCAGGACCCCGCTCCAGAACCTATGAAGCTTGGGGCAGCGCCACAGCAGATGAATCAGATCCCCAGACATTACCTTACATCTGTTACACATTGGGTCGGTGACCCCACCCATCTTAAAGAGTTTCACCGGGGTAAAGTGGACCCTCAATAAAATATATAACTGGGATACCTTCTGTGCTACATTAAGCGAGCAGCTGTTGACCGCCAGCAGCGCTTCCTCCCACATGTCTCCTGTCATCGGGCCCACGTCTGCCTCCCACTGGTCTGCCACCTTCATGGGGTGCCCCTCTAAGAATGTGTCCAGCAGCATGTTGTAACATTGCGAGATAACACCTTTAGTCTCAGATGCGGCCCTCAAGACGCGGAATACCGGAGTGGGGGACTGAGCCCACTCCACCACGTCCCCCTGGGCTCTAATTGCATGCTGCAGTTGTAAGTAGAAAAAGAACATGGATTGGGGGAGTGCAAACCTGGACCGGAGGGTATCAAACGGGAGCAGCGCGCCTCCTCGGAATATCTGTTTGAGAAGCGTTATGCCTTGAAGGCACGACCTTGGGCCCTGATCTAGTTTGGCCAGTTCGGGGTACGAATTGTTCCCCCAAATCGGGCTGAATTCAGTGAATCCTGTGACCCCCTGAAGCTGCCTCGCCTTATTCCACACCTTCTGGGTAAGCGCGAAGGTGGGCATTTTCTTATTAGGTTTTTGAAACTGTTGGGCCTCAAGTCCCTCTGGTATCGACGTAGCCCCCGAGCCAAGCAGCAAAAGCCTAGCCGAGGAGCCAGCCGGAGCCGGGGACATGGCACCGATTAGGTGCTGTAGCTGTGCTGCTAAATAGTAGATCCATGGGTTAGGAAGGGCCAGCCCCCCACCCTCCTTGGGGCGCTGCAGTTGTTCCAGTTTTATCCTGGGGGTTTTAACATGCCAAAGCAGTTGCCTAAAAAGCGAATTGACCACTCTAAACGTTTTGAGGGTAATGACTACTGGGGAATTGTGGAGCAGGTACAGTAACTGCGGCATCAGAATCATCTTGATGAGGTTGGTCTTGCCCGCTAGGGACATTTTCAGCCTATTCCATATATGGATTTTGTCTCTAAACCGAGTCAGCAAGGGAAAGACATTCAGGCTACAGTAGTCGGTCACCCTAGGGGAGACATATACCCCCAAGTACTTAAAGGTGGTCACCACGGGAACAGGGCATGTGAGACCAACGTCGGACGGGGGAGACCCGTCCAGAAACATTAGGGCTGACTTAGTCCAGTTGATGGTGAGGCCCGAAAAATGGCCAAACCTCTCCACAAGGGACATCACCCGGCTCAAGGATTCCTCCGCATCCTCCAAAAACAGGAGCATGTCGTCTGCGTAAAGCATGATTTTTTCGTGCATGTCTCCGTAGCGGAAGCCCCTGACTGCAGGACAATCCCGCACCAGGGCCGCCAGTGGCTCAATTGCCAGAGCAAAGAGCAGGGGGGACAGGGGACATCCCTGCCTGGTCCCCCTGCCCAGAGCAAAGGGCTGGGACATCCTGTCTGATAAACGCATGGTCGCTTGTGGTGCTTCATATAGTAGTCTCACCCACCTAAGAAAGTTGGGGCCAAAGCCGAACCTGGTCAATACAGCCCACAGATACCGCCAGCCGACACTGTCGAAAGCCTTATTGGCATCAAGTGACAACAGTGCCCGGTGGCCGGCGGAATCCGACGGAGTCTGCATGTTAAGGTATAGGCGCCTAAGATTGGTTGCCGTGGAACTGCGAGGCATAAACCCTGCCTGGTCGGGATGGATTATGGATAGGATGACCTTGTTTACTGTGATGGCTAGCGCTTTTGCAAGGATTTTAACATCGCTTTGCAGCAGGGAAATGGGCCTGTAAGAGCCCGGATCGAGGGGGTCCTTGCCTGGTTTCAACAATAGGATAATATTGGCCCTTGTCATAGATATAGGAAGTTTCCCCAGATCGAATGAGGCATTGAATGCTCTCAGCAACCTGGGGAGGATTTCCCCCCCGTACTGGGTGTATACCTCCATGGGGATCCCGTCATCTCCCGGGGCCTTACAGGTGGGAAAGGAGGCTGCCGCCTCTATTAGTTCAGTAAGGGTCAGTGGGGCGTCCATCTCCGCCCGGGCCCGCCCGCTCAAAGTCGGGAGAGCCACAGCATCCACGTACGCCTGTAGTTCACTGTCAGTATAATCGTCCCGGGCCCTATACAGGTCTGAGTAGAAAGATGCCAATGTGGCAACGATCTGCTGGGGGTCATTCACTAACCGTCCCTGAGAGTCACGGATTGCTCCTATGGCTGGGGACGCCTGTTGGGACCTAGCAATCCTTGCCAAAAGTCGGCCTGTCTTCTCCCCCTCCTCATAATAGGCCTGCTTTGTGAAAAAGCGCTTCTTTTCCGCGGTGGAGGCCCTTAACCGGTCCAGAGAGTCCTGGCCCGATATCCAAGCCTCCCTCGCGGAGTCCGAGGGATCCGTCACAAACTGCAGCTCCAACCTCTGTACCTGATCCCCAACCTGTTCCAAAAGGGCAGCAGAATTGCGTTTAACAGAGGTGATTTCCGCTATGAAAGTGCCCCTGAGGCACGCCTTAAATGCATCCCATCCCTCTACTGTGATAACACCCTGATCATTCTCTGCAAAGTATTGCTCTATCTGCAGTCCTACCCGTTCGTGAGAAGTGAATAGCTTTAGCCAAAAGGCATTCATTTTCCAGGGAGCCCTGGGCAGGGAGGACGCTGGGCGGGTAATCAAGTGTGCCGCCAGGGGGGAGTGGTCTGACACCCCTCTGGGTAGGTATTCTGACTTGGAGACCATGTGTAACATATGGGGGGACCCTACGCACAGATCAATGCGGGATAGCGACCCGTGGGTCTTAGAGAAACAGGAGAACTGTTTGGTCGTCGGGTGTCTGGCTCTCCACACATCTATTCAACCCACCTCCGCCAACAGGCGGCTCAGAATGGTACCTCTTCCCCCTAGCGGTGGTAAGACCGGCGGGTGCCTATCTAGTCTGGGGTCAAGGCATCCGTTGAAGTCCCCCATGATCATAACAGGCATATCTGGCTTACTCACTAGGTATGACAAAAGGCATTGCATAACTTCTCTAGAAAACGGAGGAGGGATATAAACAAATGCAAGTATCATTGTTACGGTAAAAAATTTGCAATATAGAAAAACATATCTCCCATGAGAGTCCACTGCCGAATCAATTTCCTGGTAAGCCAAGGATTTGTGTACCAGCACACTCACCCCCCGAGAATAGGAGGTGTGAGTGGAGTGGTAGGCCTTGCCCACCCAGGAAAAACCCAGGCAGCCTGATGTGTCCCTCGTGAGGTGCGTCTCCTGTAGGCCCACAATGGCCGGGTGAAATTTTTTCAGGCAGGAGCTGATCATGGTACGCTTCAAAGGGTCATGAACTCCCCGAACATTCCACGTCACTATTGGTGTGGTAGCCATGATACGGAAAAAAAAGTAACAGCGCCATGGGGTGTGCGCCCCAGCGGATCGGTCCTGAGCCAAGTCATTGGTATGGGTCGCTGAGTTTGAGCACTAAGGTCAGATGTGGGGTGTGCGATCCTGTAGAAGTCTATCCGCACGTGGGGTGTGCTGGGGAGCACAGATACAAGGGGAGGGGGCGGGAGGCAGCAAAACGTGTACTGAGGTGAGCAAAAAAAGAAACAAAAATAAACGAACATAGTCTCTGGGGCTCAGTGCCAACTGGGCACCAAACAGTCCACCCCTTCAAGCGGGATTGATCTCGAACTTGTGCAACATGGTGGGGGTGTCTCCCCCACAACCGCTTTGATTCCATCATAGGGAAATATCAGCTTTTGAAGCATTGAGCCAGCGCTAACCAAACAAAAAAATAAACATTGAACATGTCCCGCTTCACAGGTAGTGAAAAAAGACTCCCCCATTCAGCAAGTGTCATACCTATTCCGCCGGGTGGGGTTCCGGGCTTCAGTCTCCCTCGTCCGCATCTCGTCTCCTCCTCAGGTCTTGTTCATTGCGATCTAGCCAATCAGCAGCTTCCGCAGCGGTTTCGAAGAATGTTGCTTGACCTCTGGCGGTGACCCTCAGCTTGGCCGGGTACAACATGGCATAGGTGACCTGGATTCTTTGTAGACGTTTCTTTACTTCGGCAAACTTGGCTCTCCTTCTCTGTACTTCTGCCGAGAAGTCTGGGTAGAATGAGACCCTTGCGCCGTTGTAGTGCACCGTTCCCTTTTCCCGGGCCAGTCGAAGTACAATCTCTCTGTCCCTATAGTTCAAGAGCCTGGCAAGCATGGGTCTAGGCGGATTGCCTGGCGGGAGGGGTCTGGGAGGTGTGCGGTGGGCCCTCTCTACCGCAAACAATGTGGTGAACGCATCTGCGCCAAATACCTCCTGGAGCCAAGATTCCACAAAAGTCGTGGGGTCCCTACCTTCCACCTTCTCGGGGAGCCCCACTATGCGTACGTTGATCCTCCGTAAACGGTTTTCGATGTCATCTGTTTTTGCGTTCGCCTGGGCCGCCTGTTGTAGTGCCGATCTCGTATCTCTGGTAAGAGGGGGTATTTGATCTTCCACCTCACTGATGCGTCCCTCCACCGCCGTGGTCCGCTCTCTGATTTTCTGAATGTCATGTCTAATAAATGACACAGTTTCTGTCAGTGCTCCAAACTGTAATTTTAAGCCATCCACAGATGCCGTCACAGAGGTTGTGCATCTCTGCACTGCCTGCAGGATCTCGCTTAACGTGGGCTGCGGGGCATCTGCTGACCTCTCTAGCATGTCAGTGATCTGATCTTGGTCCAGGGACACCTCCAGGGGCAGCGTGTCATCTAGTGTGGAGGCGCCATTTTGCCCTCCAGCATCATGTAATGGGGTTGGCAGCAAGGGGGGGAAGGGGTTGCTAGGGCCCTGCAGCTTTTGAGTATAGTAAAGCATGTCCTTAGGCTGCTCCCTTCCCTGCTGTTTTTGGGCTTTTGTGGACTTACTTGCGTCCTGTGGTTTCTCCCAGCCTCGCGGAGCTCGCTGTGTGAGAGTAGGGCCGGCGCCATCTTGGGATTGCAGGGCCGCCGCCGCCATCGCGTCTTTTTCGCCTTTGCGGGCCATTGCGGGAGTCAGAGATGGTCCGAAAACGGTACCGCTACACCGGGGAAGGTCTGGTGAGTCTCTTGGCAGGTTTTTGTCCAGCAGGATCACCGCGGGAAGGATCGTTGGTGGATCGATAGCGGGAGCTCCGTGCTATGCGACCGCTCACATGCCTGTCCAGGCCACGCCCCCCGGTTAATAAGACTTTAAGGGGACCTATGGGACGATAGACCAAAAGCTATAAAAGGTTCCTATTCCCTCCTTCTTCTGATTTTTTTTGGGGGGGGGGGTGCTGGTAAGCCGGATACTGATATTAAAGTTTCTCTCAAGGATTGGTCAAAAGGAAAAGGACTAGTAGAAAAAGCCAAAGGTTTCCTCTCTTTTTTTTTTTTTTTTAGAGGCCACAGACCGTCTTAAGCATTCAGGGAAAATGGTAAAGAAAACTCCAAAAGTAAATCAGGGGGATGTATTAAGTAAAAAAACAATTAAAGCCTATCTTATGGCTGAGGGGGAGGCTCAACTGGGTACCCCCAGTAAAACAGGCCTAAATTCAGCTACAACGACCCCGTTAAAGGCTCCAGAAAAGGCTATGTACATGGATGAAAAGAAGGGCAAGAGTAAAGCTAGATCGACTCCTGGTAAAGATAAAAGTAAAACCCATGAGGACCAAACCCCAGAAGCAAAAAGTAAGGAAAAAGCCTTGAGTACTCCTGAGAGACAACAACAAAGAATAACAGCCCAGGAAGATCTACAACTACCCCCTACAAAGCAAGACATGGCAGATATGATTGACATGATATGTCGCTTGGAGCGAACCATTAAAGGCGAGATGGGGGCAACTAGAAAAGACATACACAGTGTCCTACAAAGAGTTGAAGGGATAGAAGAACAATTAGAAGAACATAAAAATGCTATATCAGAATTAAGAGAAAGGGTAGATATGGACTGGATAGAGATAAGAAACCCCCGCTACAAATTTGAGGACCAAGAAAATCGCAGCAGAGAGAAACCTCCGGATAAAAGGCGTCCCCGAAGAAGTTAAAGATGAAGAACTAGGTGATGTACTTCGGGAACTATTTAATTCTGCTTTGAAAAGGGACCTTACTATACCTATGCAGTTTGAAAGAGTTCATAGGATCCAGAGGTCCTACAATGCCCGTAAGGATGCTCCAAGGGACACAGTAGTAAGATTTCAGGACTATGGTCATAAGGAACAAGTCTCCCAAAGTACCAGAAATTCCATCCCTATGGAATATAAGGGAAGCAAAATCTTAATTTTTCCGGATCTGTCGCCAGAGACACTGGCCCGCAAAAGGGCTTTAAAACCCCTGAAAAGTCTTTTGCAAACAAAGGAGATCCCCTATAGGTGGGGATTCCCAGCCTGTTTATCAGTAAAGTATCAGGGAATATCTGCCTACGTTCATTTTCCAGAAGATGTAAGGGAATTCTGTAACAGACTGAACTTACAAGTGGTACAAGTAGAAAACTGTGGAAAAAGACCGCCAGCATGGAAAAGATGGAAAGAACAGGACTGGAATAGAGCGTAAAAACACACGGTTACTATGAATGCCTTGGAGACAGACCCGGACGGAAGATGCATTTAATACGAAGTACACTTTTGTGAATGTATACTGTCCTAATTCCCTTCCAGTTAGGTATTTGAGGAAGATTCTGAATAGATTAGAGGGCTTCAGAGAGGGCAGGCTGGTTCTGGCAGGAGACCTTAATTTTGTCTTCGATCCGGCACTAGACACCAAACCGATATCGCTAAGGTCTGAAGGCAAACATTTACGTGCAATTAAACTTAAATTACATCAAATGCATTTAGTGGAAGCCTGGAGAATATTTCATCCAAGAGATAAAGACTTCACATTTTACTCTTCCGTACATAGGTCCTATTCCAGAATAGACCATATCCTTCTGGACCACCAGCTGTTGGAGGGCTTGAGAAATGTTGAAATAAAATCAATAACACTCTCGGACCATGCTCCAGTGGAGATGTCACTTGACATGGGGGGGAGCCCCCCGGGCCAGAGAGTCTGGAGAATGGACGAATCTCTTTTGAGAGATACGAGGATAGCTGATGAGATCGAGAAGTAGATGTGTCTATTTTTTTAAGAAAATGATAAGAACAATATTGACAGATCGGTTTTATGGGAAACCCATAAAGTATATATGAGAGGCAAGATGATATCGGAAAAGGCTAAGAGGAAAAAAATCAGACAGGCCCAGAAAAGATCCTAGTTCAAAAAAAAAACAGGCGCTGGAATAGAAGCACAAAAATAGTCTGGAAGAGCAAACCCTGACCATATTAACTAGGAAGAGAGAAACTCTATTATTGGAACAGGAAACTAAGTGGGTATTTGATAATACGAGCAAGAGATTTTATGCTATGGGAAATAAAGCAGGGAAGCTTCTAGCAAGGATAATTAAACCTAAAAATGCACAAAATTATATCTTAAAAATTAAGGATAAGAAAGGAGACATGAAGCACTCGACTAAAGAAATAACAGAAACCCTTGAAGAGTATTATTAAAATCTAAATAAAGTTAATAAAGATCAAGATATAATAGAAACGCAGAATAGGGAAAGAAAAATGGGACAATACCTAGAGGGGTCTGGGACTCTGCGAATGCTAGTAGAAGATGCTATTAATTTAGAGAAAGATATATCTAGAGAAGAAATAGTCCAAACAATTAAAAATATCAAAATGGGAAAGAGTCCGGGCCCTGACGGATACACCTCTCTTTATTATAAAAGATATGGAGATACTCTCATACCTTATTTTCAGGATTATATGAACTCAATCAGGAAAGAGGCCTGGCAATCCGCGAGGAGTCCCTGGGAGCTCATATAACTCTTATAGGAAAGGAGGGGAAAGATCCTACGATCTGTACTAGTTATAGGCCCATCTCCTTGATCAATGCTGACATAAAAATATACGCAAAGGTCTTGGCTGGGAGAATAAGACCGCTCATGGCGGGGCTGATAGACAAAGATCAGGCGGGTTTTGTCCCTGGGAGGGAAACACGGGACAATGTGCTGAGAGGACTCCTCTTGATACAAAAAGCTAGGAAGAGTAAAAAAAAACGGTAATATTTATGTCTCTTGATGCTAAAAAAGCGTTCGATAGACTTGACTGGAAATTTATGACAGCAACACTTAGATACATAGGACTGGGTCCTAGAATGCTCAGGTTAATAGAAGCACTATACTCTAAACCCTCGGCACAGCTCCGAGTCAATGGTACCATGTCGGAGAGTTTTTCACTCTTCAATGGGACCCGCCAGGGCTGCCCGCTCTCCCCCCTCCTATTTGTCCTTTTATTGGAACCCTTATTGGCTACAATCAGATCCAATGAGGAGATAAAGGGGATGAAGGTGGATGGGAGGGAACACAACATCTCTGCGTTCGCTGATGACATGATGCTCTATGTATTAAATCCAATTCAGACACTACCAAAAATTATGGAGGAATATGGAAAATATGGAAAATATGGAGAAATTTCAAAAAAATCAATAGAGAAAAAACTGAGACTCAGATAATATCTATGGGTCCAAAAGAACGCAGAGATCTTGGGGCCCTCTATCCTTTCACATTGAAACGTAAGGCCATGAAGTATTTAGGGATACTCCTGTCAAACTCAGAAAGGGAGCTATATGTTGACAATTATATCTCATTATTAAATAAAATTAAAGGAGAACTCAAAAGCTATCGGACAGATATAATATCCTGGTTCGGGAGAATAAACATTATCAAAATGATTATACTGCCTAAAGTCCTGTACATATTCCAAGTACTCCCAATTAAAATCCCAGAAGTTTATTTTAAAGCTCTAGGGAAAATAATAAGGGGTTACATATGGAAAAATAAGAAATCCCGCATTTCTGCGGAGATCTTGTCTAGACCCAGAAGTGAGGGCGAAATACAATTACCAGATTTTAAAAGATACTATGAGGCAGCAGTATTGAAAAGGATAACCGATTGGTTTCAGGAGGAGAGATAAAGAAAAAAGTGGGTTGGTATAGAGGAGAACTTGAGTGGAAAAGACCTGGGAACAAGAATATGGATACCAAAACAACATAGATGTCTCTCAAGGGATACCCCATCAATAACCCAAGAAGCCTTTAGGATATGGGACAGAATATGTGAAATTAAAAGATGGCCCTATAATAGTCCTCAATTGCCCCGTACGGGAACGGACTACTTTCAGCCAGGGAAAGAAGGGGGCCGATTCCTGAGATGGGCATCAACGGATATATTGAGGCTAAAAGATGTAATGAAAGGAGATACTCTAAACCCTCTGAAAGATTTACAAGAAAGGTATGGAGCTATGGAAGGTGACGACTGGAGGTACAGACAAGTCCAGCACTTCGTTCAAGCTCTACCGAAGCCCCTATGGGCATCGGACGAGCCAAACCCATGGGAGAAGCTCATAGACCGAGGGGGCTTGGGTGGACAAGGGATAGCAAACATATATAGGATACTGCTTCCGTTAAGAGGATCAGAGATGTTGAAATCTGTAAGGGCCTGGGAAGTAGAATTAAAACAAAACCTACCTGAGGACAAGAAGAGACAGGTTTTGGACTACGTTCACTCTACTTCTGTAGATACTAAAATAAAATAAATGAACTACAAGCTTTTGTCTAGATGGTACTTTGTCCCACGAGACTTCACAGAATAGACAGAGAGACGTCATCCCTATGTTGGAGAGGATGCGGGCTGGAGGGAACTCACACCCACATCTGGTGGCAGTGTCCTCGGATACAGATACTCTGGAAAGAGGTCTTAGGCTTGATAAAAAAGATAAGTGGGATAGAGGTGTAATATGACCCATGGGCTTGTTTGTTTCATTGTACGACGAGCCCAAGGAAAAAATATAGAACATCCCTGATCCCTTACCTACTGAATGGAGCAAAGGTAGTAATTCCAAAGAACTGGAAGGAAGAAAATGCTCCATCGGTGGGGGAATGGATCAGAGAGGTGGGTAAGATGGGAGACATGGAGGAATTATTGTCAATCCAAAATTAATGCAGGCCAAGATTTGAAGATATCTGGAGAGGTTGGAGAGAGTTTAGGAAGAAGGAAACCTTTATTAATATTCTGGGTTAATGGGGGGTGGGGGTGGGGGAGGGAATATGGTCTTTTCCTTTTCTGTAGTCCTCTTTTTCTTTCCTTTTTTTGTACAATCCCATCTAGTAGACTTCCCCTTAGGCAATGAAATATGCACCTTAGTTTAACACGGAAGACTCCCCACCCTCCTCCCCCTTTCTTTCCCCCCCCCTTTTTTTCCCCTCTCTTTCTCTCTCTCTTCCCCAATCCCCCCCTTTTCCCTTTTTTTCCTATGTTCATCTCTCTCCTGCTCTACATATTGCGCTAATACGGAGGCTTGGACCTCTCAGTAGAGAAATAGAATTGGTTAAAACCCAAGTCTAGACAAGAAGATAGGGGATAAAGGTACTACAGAGTAGATTAGGATTTCGGGACCCTGGGGCCTCTTATATGCTTAAATATGCTTGACTTTGTTGTCAAAGCTTAATTGAACAAGCTGAAAAGTTAGAAGCTGATTGTCTACCATAGAGAGCTGCACCAGGTTTTGCACTCTCCAGTTTTAGTAAATCAACCCCAGTTATAAACCAAGACATTGTAAGTGGGCAATGGAGAAAGAATACCTTTTTGGGCATATCTTCCAGCGTTTAATTCCCCTTTAGAAGGTACTTTATTTTCTGTGTAGTCTGTTATGTACCACAGAATATGGTTCTGCTAATAAGCCAGAAAAGGATCTTGGCAGAGCTGTTTTATAGGCTTTATTAGCATTTACTCCATAAATTCAGAGCTGAGATTGCTAGAGAAGATGTTCCAATATACATTCTCCTTGAACTCTTCTAAGCACATCAATGAAGCAGAACCTTCCTTAGTAAGCAGCTTGCCTCAGGTTGATAAGGCAGATAAACCCAGACTTCACATAATCCACAATTCTTTCTGAAAATTATAAAGACCAGGAATGTGCAATTCATCCTGGCATAAGTCACCCGCAAAAACATACTGTCCATTATTTTTTAAATAATGTTTATAATAGGAAAACAATAATATAGGTGTGTCTATAAACTATATTGAGTGTTACATATATACAGGCAACATTTTGATAAGTCAGGGTCTTGAGCACCAAAGAGAAGCAACTTGTCACACATTATATCATAAGTTTTTCCAAAATGCGCAATACAAAAATCTGTAGTTGTAAGACAGACCTGAGGAAGAACATAAATTAAATCCAGCACCAGAAACTCCATATAATAGTGTTGAGACTACCCCAACATAACAATAACCCTACAACAACATAACTTATTCCTTAAACCTAAAATGTTTCACCCCCTGGGTACATCAGAGGTATTGTTTTGCATAGAATCAGCTGCATC
Source organism: Rana temporaria (assembly GCF_905171775.1). Classification (NCBI taxonomy): domain Eukaryota; kingdom Metazoa; phylum Chordata; class Amphibia; order Anura; family Ranidae; genus Rana; species Rana temporaria. The sequence goes on along the minus strand of NC_053489.1, from coordinate 263,706,132 downwards.
TTTTGAACTAGTTCCAGTAAAGAACTGATTTTCACAACTCTTATGCCCTGTACACACGATTGGAATTTCCGGTGGGATAAAATCCGATGGAATTTTCCATCGGAATTCCGTTCAAGCTGTCTTGCATACACACTGTCAGACCAAATTCCGACCGTCCAAAACGCGGTGACGTAAAACACTACGACGAGCCGAGAAAAATTAAGTTCAATGCTTTCGAGCATGCTTCGACTTGATTCTAAGCATGCATGGTTTTTTCTTCGTTGGAGTTCCATACAGACGATCGGAAACTCCGATGGAAAAAAGTCAGATGGGGCCCACACATGGTCGGAATATCCGATGAAAAAATTCCGTCTGACTCTTTTCATCGGAAATTCCGTGTGTACAAGGCATTATAGTTAGTAAAGCACTTCTCATGTCCTTTAAGAGGGCTTATCTAGAACAGGTTTTCACTAAAAATCTCCATTTGCCCGTTGGATATTTGCATGCTGGTTGCACTGCAGAACTCTAAGAGAAGTATGCATAGAAAATTATATGGGTGTCAATGGACAAAGGTACTTTCAAAGGTATGTCATCATTTTTGGGACCACTCTCGGAATAGTGTGCCCCTGACTTGCTGCCTCTTACACTGAAAAGACTAGCGAGGCATTGCTAGCCTCCTGGACTGGTATCTTTGTGGGGTAAACATTTTTTCAAGCAAAAAAAATCATATATATTTATATTATTAAAATAATAAGCTTTGCTCCTATAGAAACAGTAGCACTATGGACACATGTAACACCATACTTTGGTCTATTTAATATCACTTTATTTTAGATGTTTCTATCTTGATCACTGCAATGTCTCATATTCTTCACCAGTTTTACCTCTACCTTGGTCACTGCATTTAATGTATATGTTTGTGTAGGTAGGAATACGAGGAGCCCACGATTGAAAGCTTTTAAAGAAAACCTGTATAGAGAGAAATGCGTAGACTGCCAAAAGCAACTTCCTTTTAAAAAAATCCAGTTCACAGGCTGTCCTCAAAGTAGATGTCTAATCAAAACTTAAATATGCATAAACCTTCTCCCATCCCCATTCTAAGCCCATTAAAACTACCCTGTAAAGGAAAGATGTCTATACTTACCTATGCTAAGATCACATGATCTCTTCAGCAACTGTCTTCAGTAAAGAGGAGAGATCCCCAGCAATGGATGCAGAGTCTATGCCGTGACATAACCCATGGGCATCTGTTGTTGGCTGAAGCTGCTGCTGGGAGCCAATCATGTGACCAGACCAGAACTCCCTCAGCATAGATAAGTGTAGACATCTTTTCTTTACAAGGTAGTTGGTATAGGCTTAGAATTGGAGTGGAAGCAGGTTTAAGTATAGTTTGGATATGACTGAACTTCTACTTTAAATGCAATTCCGAGTTACTGATTTAGAACAAGCATATAACAGTCTAAATTTTTTCTCAGTTCAGATTCCCATTAACAACCAGATACTTTCTTTAGAGTGATTAGGAACAATTATTGTCAAGAGGCATAACTGGAAAATGAACAAGTAGATAAGCACCTTTCCCAATGTATGTGGCACCAGAACGTCTCTTTGTTTATGAAAACTCCTCTGCTGATGTCTGCTGGGAAACCAACACTTCCAAGAGAGTTTATCTAATTGGTCCCCACAGTGCTCGGTGGATTCTCCAACTAATCTTCACATCACTGCAGAACACAGTAATGATTTTGGCAGTTTCCTAGCAGGTTGCAACTAAATATTCTGGTGACATGGGCAGGGAGAAAGGTAAGTATTTGTTTGCCTATATTCCAGGTACACCTATTTTTTTTCAGGGGAGTGATTCTCTAAAGGAAGAGAATGTTTAGCCAAGTGAAGCTGCATTTACTTTAAAAATGCAATATTGTGCAGGGGGATTTGAAAGGACTTAAAGCGGAGGTTCACCCTAAAAAACATCTATGAACCATCCCATACAGCATACTTGCGTCAGCTATAGTATGTTTTTTTTTTTTTGCTGTATTTACCATTTAATCCTTCAGTTTCGTTTCAGACTCCCGCGGGGAGTAGGCGTTCCTATGAAGAGGGGAACATGATTGACGTCCGGCTATGGCGCGTCACGCGTTCCGAAAATAGCCAGAGTAGGACTCGGCTTTTCACGGCGCTATACGGCACCTGCGCACAGACTAGGAGCTGACTGCGCAGGCCCTGTATATATCCAAGTCCTATTTCGGCTAGTTTCGGAACGCGTGACGTGCCATAGCCGGACGTCAATCATGTTCCCCTCTTCATAGGAACGCCTATTTCCCCGCCGGAGTCTGAAACGAAACTGGACGATTAAACGGTAAATACAGCGGCAAAAAAAAAAAAAAAACATACTATAGCTGACGCAAGTATGCTGGATGGGATGGTAGATAAAGAATTTTTTTTTTTTAGGGTGAACCTCCGCTTTAATGATTGAAGTAAACAGAGGGGTGGATTTACTAAAACTGGAGAGTGCAAAATCTACTGCACCTCTGCATAGAAACCAATCAGCTTTTATTTTTTTTTCTGGTCAAACCTTAAATTGATATTAAAGTCTTGTTTTTTGTATAAAGATAACAAACATGTTATACATACCTGCTGTGTGTAGTGGTTTTGCACAGAGAAGCCCAGATCCTCCTCTTCCCATGTCCCTCACCACTTCTCCTGGCCCTTCCCTCCTGCCGAGTGCCCCCACAGCAAACAGCTTGCTATGGGGGCACCCGAGCCAAGCCACTGCTCATTCATACATGGAGCCGCAGCTCGACCCCACCCCCTCTCTCTCCTCATTGGCTCACTGACTTTGATTGACAGCAGTTGGAGCCAATGGCTCAGAAGGGAGAGTCCAGGGCAGCCGAAGTTCTCATGCAACATTGCTGGATCAAGATAGGGCTCAGGTAAGTATTAGGGGGGCTGAGGGAGGCTGCTGCACTCAGAAGGTTTTTTCATCTTAATGCATATAGCAAAGCTTTTGCCTTTAGAACCACTTTAATTGAACAAGCTGAAGTTAGAAGCTGATTGGCAACCATGCACAGCTGCACCAGATTTTGCACCTTCCAGTTTTAGTGAATCAACCCCATAGTTTTTCTTTATCTCTACACCAACCCTACAGGGTTCACATTTAATCACCTTAATAGGTTAAATCTATTTTTTCTAAGAAAGTAATTTCCTGCTAAGAAAAATATCCAGCAATTTCAAATTTTGCTTTATTAATATCAGACATATAGCGTTTTAAATTATTAGTACAATAAATATTTAATCAATAAAATAACAAAATATGAAACATCATTTACAGAACACATAGCACACACATAGATTGCATCCACAAAAAGAAGTAAATGTATTAATGCAAGCATTACTGAAAGAGCACTGAACTGATGGTGTTATATTTATATACATTTGAAACTAAATGAAGTAGAGAAAATGCACGAAAGCTTTTATCCAAACTATTCCAGAAACTGACTTGCTGTGAGAGCACTACTGAAGTTCAGAAATACTTGTTATGCCTTAACAGGTACCTCATATTACCTGATTCTTTTTTGATCATTGCAAATATTTCTTCACTTGGCTGTCCATGACCACTAAAAGACTCCTTCTGCAGAATAAACCTGGTCAGTCATTAACAGAAATGGTGTCCTGTTGCTTGAATATCCTAATGCCTCGTACACACGGTCGGACTTTTGACCGTGCATAAGTCCGCCGTGAGTCCGTCAGAAGTCCGACGGGAAGAAAGAGAACAGGTTCTCTATCTTCGGTCCGTCTGACTTCTGTCAAAAAAGTCTGATGGAGGCTACACACGGCCGGACTTTCTGAGAAAAAAAGCCTGTCTAACTTTTTTCTCTAAAAGTCCGACCGTGTGTACGAGGCATTACAAACATTTATGAGCCTTAGCAAAGACCATTATGGTCACTTTCAACAGTTTATTTGTGGGATGCAGCTCCATATCCGAAATCAGTTATTAGAAAATTTAGTTAAGATTTTTTCCATTTGGAGTTATGTTTATAAAGCGGTAGATGTGACATTCACCAAATTTTCCCTGCAGGCAAATATTCCAAATGCATGTGTTTTCAATGACAAGGAATGATTATCTACCTGTGAGTGTTTGGTGAATATCACATTCCTTGCTTTAAAAATACAAGTACAATTTAAATACATTTAGGGCATATTTTGTCACACCAGGGTGGCCTTTTGCACAGTGTTTGATGCATAAGTGGTAATGCTTATTACATTGAGTATTAATGTGTGTTAAGGCAGCCCAATAATTAGAAAGGTTGGCCTAACACACTACGACTGACCAAATAATGGACCTACTGCTATTTTTTTCAGGTTCATTATAAAGGTGCCTGGGGTGCCACCCATTCCTGTGCCTGAGCACACCAACACATTTAGACAAAAAGTAAGCAGAGGTCCAAAGTTTAGAGTTGTGATAAGAGCAAGAGGGGGAGAGGGAATCTTCTGAATCTTCCAATGGAGACAACATTTCTGGTACAAATGGACTAAAGTGGGAATTATCCTAACTTTCGTCTAACTTCCTGTTGTGTCTCCAAGACAGGCAGTGAAGGGAAATCTACCCAGCAGGACAAAGACAGTGAAAAGGAACCTACTAGTGGTGTAACCATTCCCTACCCTATGCAAAACTAGAAACAATGGCTATACATATACTAAGGCTCAATTAAAAAGAAAAAAAATACAATTAAATTTAACAGTCACTGAAAGCATAGATATACTTTCTGCTATTAAAATCTGCTGTTAATTTTTCTTTTGCAAATGTATTCATTTTATAATAAATGGAATGATACCACATGTTAATTAAAATTAAATATGAGATGACAATATTTATTATAGTTTACTCAATGTAATGACATTCCTTATCTAGAAATGTACATCAATTCATTAAATGATCCAACATAAAATTACATTAAGCACAGAGAAAAGGATTTTGTTGATATCGCTAATTTCTTATCATCTCTACTCTGAACAAAATGTGACCTTCTAACCCTGGTATCCAATCAGTACTTTCACGCCTGGTAAGTACGGTACATTGAACTGAGTTTTAATAAATCAAGGAGAACATCAACCAAGTGATCAATGGCCCCCATGTGAACTTAGTATCTTAATAACTTGGACCTTAGTCCTTTTCTTAAAATCATCCATACTGAAACTGACTGATTTTGAAGGAAAATAGTGCAAAAAACACTAACTGAACTAAGAATGTAGCTATGACAGCCCTTCACCTAATCACCCATGTGTCCCAGCACAGCTGATGTCAGAAAAGAGATCGACCTTTGTTTTGGTTAATGTGCTGAGAGTTGTATATTATTTAGAGGTCCCCCTTGAAGATTAACTGGAGGGAATTAGATGTTTTTATTTTACATTATCTTTAAAATGTAAAAATAAGGAAAATTAAAAATGTAATTTTGTTGCCATTTTTTATCAGATAATGAGTGAAAAACACAAAACACTAGCATCAGCTGGTCAATGAAAGTTTAGGAGAACTCACTTTAAACTGTATTTTCTCTGCTGTATTTGGGACTAAATAATATGATCGAAGACACAAAGATATTTCCCACTCTTCATGCCCACCTTATCTCAGAACAACACCCACATTCCCAGACTATTTGTTCTAGGATGTTTGCAGAGGTTCCAAACTGGACATGTTCTTACATCCTAATAATTTCTCTGTTAGGTCATTTTGGATGAGGTCAAGATCATCTCACGTCTATAGACACTGCTTAGATATTTTATTTTGCCTACAATATTTGTTTACTAAATGAACATTACTATATATGGAAGTTCTGTCAATATACAAGGAGCACAAGCAAGCCTGTTTAGAGGCACACTGTAGTTGTACCTTTGTTAGAATGGTACCTCTTGTGGGAAATGAGCTGATTATTTCCACGTCCTTATTTTTTCATTTGAAGAACATTATCATAACAAGCTTCACAGTTATAATAGAGTTTCATCAAAATGTGGAGTTATTGGTTAAAGGGATATTTTACATCTTTAGCAGTTTAGCAAGTATTCGATTTCATCTATTTTCTATAATACGTACTATACACCTTACTATTCTAACTTGTCTTACATATATTATACTTACTAAACTAAATATTTTTCTCCAAGTGCCACAGGACTAAACATATACAATCTGAACCAGAGGACAATAATACTTTAATGCACGACATTGACTGAAATCCGAGAATGCAAAAATCTAATTTACTGGCAAAAGAAAGTTCTACAGAGGAAAGAACCATTTTCTTTAAGGTATTGGCATTATGATAGACACAAAGTCAATGTCAGTTGGAGGCTCATCTCAGCAAAATGGCTTTAATTTACAAAAGTTCATAGTCAGCAGCAGCATTGTAATGTCTGTGTTTAGTGAAGGGAATTGCATTGACATCTGCATTTCAAAGAAATGGGTAATTGATTCACAGTTTTTTTCCCTCCAACAATGTGTGGAAAATTAAAGTTTAAATGGGTAAACACTCACATTATACTTGCTGAATAAAAACTTTAGATGCACAATAATGTTACAGGGCACATCTCATTATGCATCTTGCTGGAAACATGTCAAATCTATACATGGCATTTTAAAATAACAAAAAATACTTGTTATTTGGAGTTCACAGTGTGTACATATCTGCACAGAATCCATTATGTTAGACATTGTACTCATATTCTTTATATATCATGTTGTAGCCTACATACCATTTTAAGTTAAACTTCAATGACCATTCATAGTTTGGTGCTAATGCTTCTCACACCCCTTTCCCAGAATACTCTATATATATGCTATACTGGACACTGTATTTACAGTTTGATTCAAACTATCATTAAAAGTTTAGCTAAACAAGGATAAAATGCTTATACATACTGGTATTATAACATCATATTAACCCATGTTAGACCCAATCTATTCCCAATCACTTGTGGGTCAATAACAGCTTCCATGAATGACAGATACAGAATCAGCAAAGATACAACAAGGAAGGAGAAACAGGCATATACAAACATTCACTAGTATATAGTTCTCCTTTTATGAACATGCTTGTAAACTGTAGGCTCATCCAAAAAAAATATTTTTTGGTTGAAACCACAGGTAATTTTTTCAGAGCATTAGTAGACACTGGCAGAGATACCCTCTCGGGATATTGGTCATGACCCCTGTTGAAGGTCTATTAGAATCATCCACTCACCACTATGGTCACCACTTAGTGTCCAGGAGTAGGTAGCCAGAAATAGAAGATTGCACACATTTATTATGCCCAGGATGTGGCTCAATGTTTTTGGGTCAGAGATATGAGTAAAGATCTTTGGGAGAAAGCTTCAGATAGAGTGATGAGGGTTTAGCACTTCTATAAGTTTATTTTTATGCTAGATGTTCACCCTCTCTATGTGTCCTGGTGGCTGCTGTCACCATAGCTGAAAGCAAGAGTGCAACATTTTGAGTTGCCACCAAAACAGCAAAAGAAACAGTAATAGAGGAAAAATGTTTCAATGGGAACCCAATAAGATTGATTTACTAAAAATCAGGTGTTAAACAAAATTGTGATAGTGCAGGCCACATTTGTCTTGATTGGTTTGCTCTTATGTTGGATAGAGCATGGAAGTTACAGAGATTCTCTTAATTTCCTGTCCAGTAGACATTGGGATTGAGTTACTAAAGTTGGAGGGTGCAAAATCTGTTGCAGCTCTGCATAGAAACCAATCAGCTTCCATTTTTTTTTGTCAAAACTTAATTGAACAAGCTAGAGTTAGAAGCTGATTGGCTACCATATACAGCTGTGCCAGTTTTTGCACTCTACAACTTAAGCTAATATCCGTAACTGAGGCAGATGTAAAAAAAAATGTCAAGGTTTTAAGCCTTCCACACTCTATTCAACAATCAACATAAGAGCAAATCAATCAAGACAAACGTGGCCTGTACTATCACAAATGTTTTTACACCTGATTTTTAGTAAATCAACCTCATTGCGTTTCCATTGAAAGATTTCTCCTCTATTGCTGTTTTGGTGGCAACTTAAAATGTTGTACTCTCGCTTTCAGTTAAGGCCCGATCAGATTTTCCGACAACAAATGTGTGATGGCAGGGTTTTGTCGGATAATCCGACCCTTTGTACGCTCCTTCGGACATTGCTGTTGGAATTTCTGAGAATAAATGTGGGATAGCATGCTTTAAAAAAAAATCCCGACAACAAATGTGTCTTGTCAGATATTCCATCGGAAAAAAATTCAAAGTACAAACACACATGCTCCGAACCAATGCTAACCATAAGACAACATTAGCAGAAGTTGCCCAAAAGGTGGTGCTAAAGAGCTGAAAAAACACATAGTTTTGTGTATGTTGGCCAACAATGTTTTGCCGTCTGTATACAGAACAAGTTCACGGCCAACACGCTTTGCACAAAATTCCACGGATTTGTCCATTGGAAATCTGATCTTGTGTATGAGGCTTAATGGTGACAGCAGCCAACAGGACACATAGAGAAGGTGAACATCTAGCATAAAAAAAAACTTACAGAAGTGCTAAACCCTCATCACTATATCCAAAACAAAAAAAGTTTAGTATTTAGACACACTTTGGGCAAAAATCTATTAATTTCTTCACAAGTCATTTGCAATGTTTTATTTTTAGCTGTGAAGTGCTCAGCTGAGTTGCATTGCATTGCAGTGATGAATTGCATATTACATGAGCTCTTTCTTTTTTTTTTCTTTATCAAGTATGCCTCTAACACTGTTATTAATGGCCATTTTGTAGCCAAGCTGGAATATTCAACCCTTTAGTTACGTTAAATTTTATTTCAGCATTATTACATAGCTCTACTATAAAAAAACATTTGCAGACCATTGTGCTGTTGCATTCCACTGGTGTTTGTTTGGTGAGATAATAAGAGAACTTAGAAATACTGAATACATTTCTGTTAAAAAGATGCCCAACTGACATAAAGAAGATGAAGAAAACCAACTTTTAGATTAAGATCCCTGGTATCTGTATTCTGTGTCTACTGTAGCAAGAAAGGAATAGGCTTCTGAAATTTTTTCAAAAACAAATTATTTTAAAAACAAATATTTTGGTTGGGCGTTCATGTCAATTCCATCCATTTTGTTGTGCCTGATCCAGTGTTCTTTGAGCAGAGAAAACACTGCACCTCAAATCTATTAGTGTTTCATGACCCAGTTTCAGGCTACCAGCCAGAAGCTGATTTACTGACTGACTGATTTACTAGTTCAGAACCTGACACAGATAAAACAAGATCATCAACTATGTAGCTGCTACCTCAAAACTTTTTTAGACTTTGTGTTGGTTTTGTGTACTTGGTCAATAATATTCTGTGTGTGACTACGATAAAGCCTTTCAATAAACTTTCCATTCCACTTTTTTAATCGTTGTCTATGAAATACCCTTTACCCGTTTTGTGATAGTAGAAATAGCCAATTTCAGGAACCCAGTTGCATGTTATGCTTAAGAATACCTCATATTAGGAAAACCTTGAAGATGCCAGCCAGTTATTGG